>NC_081303.1:42699458-43002489 GCF_030435805.1 Mustela lutreola
GTCCAGTGTGAAGAACGGCAAGAGAGTTTGGCCTCTCCAACCAGAGTGTATCCTTTGTCACATCTATATATCACTTCATTTTGTATGAATGCCCACAATCTTTTCGTTTCTTCATAATATCCGTGGGCAACCTCAGGAGGGAAATCACAGTCTTGACGGTGAGAGATAAAAGTGAGAAAGCGTGAGCTTATCGAATGTAAAAAATAACTCATTCCATAATGTGTGTTTTGTAGGAGGCTCCATTTTGTCCTGTCATCTTCTCTGCTCAGGGGAACACTTAGCCCAACCCAAGACCTGGGCTGCCCTCCTGTAAGCCTAAGGCTGAGGAACCATCCTGGCCCCATCATTAGACCATCTGGTGGTCATCTCATATCTTCAAATGGATAATGGGAATGGCTAAAATTAATACTTTGTTCAACCCCCATGTTGAGTTCTTGGCTTTTGGGGTAAGACCTGTCATATCCAAGAAGTCAAGTAGAAGCCATTGATCTTGCTCATCCCCATCCCCCCTCAAGCAAAGACAGCATATTTCAAAACATATCATATACCAAGGTGGAAGGGGAAATGGGGGAATTGGTGCCACTCTTAAAGAACTGAAGCTGCCTCCCCATTCTATTACTATTTACTTCCCCAGTCTACAAGAGAAGTTAGGATTCTGGGGAATTATAGTCGACTATTCAAAACTCAACAACATTTTTGTTCTCATTTCAGATTTGATATCTTTGCTAGAGTAGATTTTTGTATCTTTGGGGAAATGATGACCACTGGTTTAGCATATGCCTTCTTTCCATCCCTATCTAAAAAGAGGGTCAGAGACAGTTTGCATACACACAGAAGAATCAAATCATGTATTTGTAGTTTCAGCCATCGTGTATGATAACTCCCTTGCCCCTGTCATAATAGAATCTGATGATACTATATTATCTGAACATCCACATTGATCCAGAATAACAATGATATTATATTAATTATACTGAAAGAGCAAGAAGAAACCAGCATGTTGAGATAAATATAGATAGATAGATAGATAATCCATCTGGGTTCCTGGTGCAGACCTCCTAAATCCTTGTAAATTCCTAAATGCCTAGGACACTAAGAACATCTTTTGTTCTATTGAGGCAGTTGCAGTGTAATTGTCCTGCTGCTTTTAACTTAAGATGCAGCAGAACCTCGTACATTGAAAGTGGTTATAATCAGAAAGCATGCAAATGTCAATGGGACCATCATAGCATATACCCTTGAGATCCTGAAGCAAGGCCATGCAATGTGCTGTTTAAGATATAACTCTTGACATGTTGTTTGGTCCTGATAGAAGCTGTGCCTGATACTCGGTCATAAAGTGAGCATGTGCCAAAATCATGATTTTGGTCAATCAGAACCAAGTTATAAGGCCAAGCAGACAACAAATAACTCATTATAAAATGGAAGTCGTCATCTGGGATTGAGCATTTGCAAGGACCAGATGGCACAAGCAGCCCACCCACATAGGAAGCCTAGGTCCTCCTTATGCCCATCCACTGTTGCACAAGTGCCTCTTGAGCTCACACTCATGGCTATGTGGAGTCTCCATTATAACCAACTGACAGAAGAGAGAAAGCCAAGCCTACTCACAGATGTGTATTTTGGGTATGTGTAAGCTAAATGGATGGAAGCTGCTTTAGAGGCTGATCATGGAAAGACAGTGATAAGGAAAAAATCTTAGATGATCTGCTCATTCACTTTGTTGGAAAAAGAAGTGGGCTAAAGATAGATGAAATGAGCCTGGAATGGCCCAGAATGAATGGCTTGTTTGGCAGTGCCCTTAAGGGCAAAGATTGGAAAACTAGGCCCAGGGAGATCTGGGGTAGGTAGAAGTAGGTGACCTGATATATGGGAACGACAGGAAATGCAAAGTTTTTATTTTGCATGTTAACACCAGCAAAGAGCATCCCTAGTAGGGTAGGAATTAAACAATTAAACAATATCTCAGCAACTTAAAGTCAGCCATTTTCTGCCATTGGCCTTTCCAGTGCTGTCACAAGAAGAAGAGGAGCAAAGGGGTGGTATGGATGAAGAAGAAGCATGGGCACAACAACATGGACTGCCACTTACCAAGGCTGTCACTGAATCTTTATACTGCCAGCCACAACGTTAAGTCTTTAATAATAAGTCTTTAATATGATACCATCCCTTGAGATAACTACAAAGCCACTTGGTAGTAAGTTGACTATATTGCATCCCTTCTACCTAGAAGGGACAAGTGTCCCTTTTGACAGAAATACACAAGTGCTCCAGGTTTGAGTTTGCCTTTTCTGTTTGTGGGACTTCGGTCAACACTTTTATCTGAACATTATATTGTTTAATAATTGGAAATGAATTACACTATGTGCAACTAGAAAACCTACTCACAGCAAAAGAGGTGTGGTACTGAGACCATGGCCATAGAATGTACTAGTCACATTACAGACTGCATCATCCCGAACCTGTAAATCTGTTCAGACATTGGATTGACCTGGTAAAGGCACAGTTGAAGTGCCAGTTGAGAGATAATATTTTATAGTGATGAGACTTCACAATATTACTTTAGAAGATCTTCTGGAACACAGCAATGTGAACCCCTTTAGGGCTCCTTCTCACACACAAGGCAAGAAGAAACATCACCGTCCAGCAGGGATAATGTTCTTGACCATCAGTAGACAGGGACATGGAAAAACAGTGGGAGATGTAGGATTTTGTTGAGCACCTAAATGCTCTTGGTGAGGGAGAGGTAGGCATTTCACACTGGGGGAGAGTCTGAAGGAGAACTTAGAGACAACAGAAGGAAGGAAGGAAGTTTGTGGAGGAAAGGAAGCAAGTTTAGAAAGATGGGTTCAAACAGATTTGGGTGGTTCTTGAACTGCAGATTAAGGCATATGAACAGACAGAAGAGAAGACAAGACAATAAACACCAAGAAACAGAAGGCAATAATTGAAAAGGTCAGCTGATCTATTATATTAGATGTGGCCTATTTTTACTGATTCAGAAAAGAAAAGCAGGAAGGTCAAGAGAAAGGGAATAAACAATGAGGAGGAAAAAGAAAGTTGGATTGGGAGGTGGGCAATGATTTTTAACAAATGTATTCACTCCAAAAATCATGCAGGGTGTACAAATTCTTCCTAATTTTAAACCTTCCCTCAGTAATCTCCATCACTTTGGTACACAGAAACATGGAACCAACTGAGGGTTGCTGGAGGGGAGTGGTGTGGGGGGATGAGGTAATTGGGTGATGGGCACTGAGGAGGACACTTGATATAACCAGGACTGGGTGTTACATGCAAGTGATGAATCACTAAATTCTACCCCAAAACTAATAATACACTATGTGTAAATCAACCTGAATGTAGATTTAAAAAAGGTAAAGAAAAAATAACATAAAATTCCATAAGCTCTTACTCTCATCACATGTTGGTGTTTTGGGATACCACGTGCCATCTTCTTGGCATCTAGCTTCAAACTGCTGTTTCTTATAACACTCATAATAAACTACATCTTCATAGAAATAAGCACAGCTATTCACAGAGCTAGTGCGTTGTGAAATGATTTTGCCATTCTCCAGTTCTGGTACTGGGCAACACACCTCTAAAAAATAAAAAGTGAGACAAATGGTTAGTAAAATCACTGCACTGAGACTCTCTTAGATAATAACTCATTTCTGCTTTTCAAAGATTTCACCACTGGGCGGGGGGGGTGGGGGGGGGAGAAGGATACTCTGGGTCTGGTCTCCCCGCCCCTGATTGCTAAAGTCCTCAAACCAAGTCATTACCTCTAACTAAATAATTTCATTAGGAGCCCTCAAACTAAGAAGTTAGATGAAACTTGCATGAAAATGTAGATTTTCAGAAGTACTCTGAAGCAATGACAAAAAGTCTGTCTCCGTATGGTCTCACTGGGATTGGAATCAAATAATGATAGTTTAGAATTGTATATTTTCTTTTTTTTTCTCTATTTTTTAAAAATTTTTTATTTTTTATAAACATATATTTTTATCCCCAGGGGTACATGTCTGTGAATCGCCAGGTTTACACACTTCACAGCACTCACCAAAGCACATACCCTCCCCAATGTCCATAACCCCACCCCCCTTCTCCCAACCCCCCTCCGCCCAGCAACCCTCAGTTTGTTTTGTGAGATTAAGAGTCACTTATGGTATGTCTCCCTCACAATCCCATCTAGTTTCACTTATTCTTCTCCTACCCCCTTAGCCATTTGCGACAACGTGGATGGAACTAGAGCGTATCATGCTTAGTGAAATAAGTCAATGGGTGGTTATGGAAGTCTATCTTAAGGTTTGGATAAAAGCTCCTTTGATAGATGAGATACACGCAGGCATTTTGTGTTGGAGTGATGATGTGAGCAAGGGCTTAGGGGCAGCAGCTCGTTGTTACTAAGGATGAAGAAGAGGTAACCTCCTGAGGTAAACTCGGGATAAGAGTGTATCTTATCCTGAACATGGACCAGAAGTAAGGTGGGCTTTTGAAGGAATGGAAGAGAAGGGGATAAATAGAGAAAAACCTGAAGGAATTGTGACAAGTCTCTATGACTTGGACATAATCTACCCTCCCTGATTCATAAAGGAAGAGGAGCTAATGGAGCTCCGGGAAGACAATGAGAGTATTGCCGTGCAGTTAAGCTTTGGAAGAATAACAGCCATTTCAATTCCCAATGGAGGAGAATCACCCAGGATATTTGATTTTTTTTTAACCTAACATTAAAACTTTACTTCAAATAACTATCATTATGATGTAGAAAACTTCCAAAGTAATAAAAACTTTAGTATTCCCCTTAGAAAAACAACTCTGGGGCACCTGGGTGACTCAGTTGGTTAAGTGACTACCTCAGTCTTAGGTTACGGTCTTGGAGTCCCAGGACTGACTCCTGCTTTGGGCTCCCTGCCCAGCAGGAGGTCTGCTTCTCCATCTAACCCTCCCCCTCTCGTGCTCACTCTCTCTCTCTCTCAAATAAATAAAGAAAGAAAAGAAAAGAAAACCAACTTTGAAGTCACTCTGTGGTATTAAGAGCACTCATAAAGCCTGAAGAGGTTGGGATCATTCTGGGACCCCAAAAATTAATCTTAATGAAGGATTACAAGATGGCCCCTTGGACCTCCGCATTCTCTCTACTTGCCATGGAATCCTTGTATCATCGGAAGTTGGGGAAATAGCCAACATCACAAGAGTAGGATACATAAATCTCCATTGAAAAAGAGCTCTTGGGAAAAAGCTCTGTCGAGTGATTTTGCCATTCTGAGCAAAATGCTCTATGTCAAAGTCTTAGAAAGTCTTTCTTTTACGGAAGAAATCACATCAGCAGATGAATAAGAAATGTTACTTTCATTGGCGTATTTGCACTTATAAATGGAAAGAAGTACTCTTGTCTGCATTCATAATCACACTAACTTAATGGCCTGCAGGTCCTTGCAAACCCTTTCAATGGGACAATTATTCCTTGACTTGCAATATAATACCTTAGACTTAATGTTTTCAGTTTATACATGCTTTGTAATCTTACTCTGATAAATTCACTCATTATTTATAATAATATAAAATTTTGCTTTCCAGATGGCAAAAAATTCTACTCAGTTATTAAAGCAATAGAAAAATCATGAAACCTATGGAAGAATTCTTTGAAAATTGGAAATCATCCATTTAAATATAATACATTAATATAAAGACAAAAAGGATTTTTTGTGACTAGATCAGCTCCTCATAGGTTTGTAATATTCTGATTTCTGAGCCATTATATCCTTTATGGGAAGGACTAAAATGATTTAAATATATTTCCTTTTTTAATGTAAATATATTTCTTAATAAATACCCCGTTGTACTTCTCCAAAATTGTACTGAATTTTCACCATTTGGTTATATTTAACTAAGTCTCTTTTTTTTTAAGATTTTATTTATTTACTTGAGAGAAAGACAGTGAGAGAGAGCATGAACGAGGAGAAGGTCAGAGAGAGAAGCAGACTCCCCATGGAGCTGGGAGTCCGATGCGGGACTCGATCCCGGGACTCCAGGATCATGACCTGAGCCGAAGGCAGTCGTCCAACCAACTGAGCCACCCAGGCATCCCTATTTAACTAATTCTTAACCAGGAATTCTTTCCCATACCTTGGTTTAAACTCTCCCCTCTTCCCTGCCACTTGTGTACTCACCGCCTAAAATGGACGGGCACTGCAGTAGAAACAGGAGCCCAAGGAAGAGCAGTGCAGGGAAAATTCTCTGCACCGTGGGGGACATGGTGGGGCGTCTCAGAGACAGTGCACTGGGACTCTGTGTCCTCAGATGCCCTGAATCAGGCTGAAGAGAGGTTCTAAGTCAGTAATAAATCGAGATCTGAACCAAGGAACTAAGTCTTGGTAATGCCATAGATTCGAGTCACTAAAGGGGAGGGGCGGGGTCTAATGAGGCTCTCCAATTAAGCTCCAAGTCCTGGAAGTATGACATGAACTTGATACGAAAGCTCTCTGGAATTCTGTATTTACAATTATAATCCTCAGAACTTCTCACTGTTGTGGGGGCATTTGTTAGCTTCTTGTCCACATACAGACATCATTTTTCTTTGAGTACTTGAGAAAAAGTAGGAATATGGTACAGTGTGTGTGTGTGTGGCAGTTTCTTCTGAGATCAGAGCACAGTGCTGAGTTATGTTCTCTGCCATGTTCCAGGGATGTCCTGTCTTCATTCACTAGGGTGAGTTCCCAGTAAGAAGGCAGGAATAAAAAAGACATGTAGTTAAATTTTCTTTCCAAACACGTCACAGCCTAACTGGAATAGAGAAAGCATGCAAGTCTATGTTGTGAAAAGACCAAATATAGTCCCAACACAATTATTCTGCCAGTATTTAGTTTTCTTGAGTATCAGTGATGCCAAATTAACTGACTTTGGGATTATACCAATTGGAGAGTAAAGGGAAATTTCCCAGAGGGATGTTTACATCACAGATAGAGTGTGCATGGAAAATTAGATGGTAGAGGGTCAAGCATCCTAAAGGGACAAGGGCTCGTGACAAATTCAAGGATTTCTCAGTGGCAATGGATCAGAGTGAAGGACCTTGAGCCCAGCATTATATTTCTGGCAAAAGCACTAAATTATAAATTGTAGAAGGCATCTTTGTCAATGTCAAGACTTCATTGATTAATAACTATCTGGGCTAAAACTGGTCCCTTAATAACTATCCTGTCTTCCACTCAGATTATTTCTTTTAGTCTCTGCAAAGGGCATAGATAAAGACACCAACCTGACCTTCGTCTTTTCCCTCTTGGACCAGCCATAGATATTTGTTGCTTGAAGATACACTGATATTCACCCATAGAGGATGGTGAATACTGGAAAATGTCTGAAAATGACCCAAACCACACAGCTGAACTCTAGTGACAGCAGTATGAAGCATTTAACAGCCAAACTGCTTAGCTCTCAAAAATAAAGAGGAACATTGCCCAGAAACAAGTGAGCGGATCCCCCTAGAATACTGATGATAACACAATTTCATTTCCTTCCTAGAGAGAAAGGAAAGTAAATGTTCCACATGGTTGTTTCATTTTATCAAGAGGAACTAAAATACAATCTGAGTATGTCAGATAAAAGAGGTCATTTAAATAGTTTAACAGAAGATTTCTTTTCTAAAAAGTCCTTCTGCTTATTGACCATTTTCCTAACTTTTACATAAATCGTTGCATTAAATTTCTTCAAACAAAACTCTAACTCTAATTGCATTTAATTTCCTCAAACAAAACTCTAACATTGGTATTACATTTTACAGATGAGGGAATTAGTTGAGAAAGACTGAGTATACATCCCCAAACATTTCTCATCAGCAGCCATGTCGGATTCTGAGCCCAAATCTGACTCAGATACCAAACTCTTTTCATTAGGTCTTTTAGGGAATGTCATCAAAAAGATGAGACCAACCTTTTGTCTGTACCGTCATTTGCAAATATCTTCTCCCATTCTATGGGTTGCCTCTTTGTTTTGTTGACTGTTTCCTTTGCTGTGCAGAAGCTTTTGATTTTGATGAAGTCCCAAAAGTTCATTTTCGCTTTTGTTTCCTTTGCCTTTGGAGACATATCTTGAAAGAAGTTGCTGTGGCTAATATCAAAGAGATTACTGCCTATGTTCTCCTCTAGGATTCTGATGGATTCCTGTCTCACGTTGAGGTTTTTTATCCATTTTGAGTTTATCTTTGTGTACGGTGTAAGAGAATGGTCAAGTTTCATTCTTCTACATATAGCTGTCCAGTTTTCCCAGCACCATTTATATAAAGAACTCCTCAAGCTCAACACACACAAAACAGACAATCATATCAAAAAATGGTCAGAAGATATGAACAGACACTTCTCCAATGAAGACATACACATGGCTATCAGACACATGAAAAAAATGTTCATCATCACTAGCCCTCAGGGAGATTCAAATTAAAACCACATTGAGATATCACCATACACCAGTTAGAATGGCCAAAATTAGCAAGACAGGAAACAACATGTGTTGGAGGGGATGTGGAGAAAGGGGAACCCTCTTACACTATTGGTGGGAATGCAAGTTGGTGCAGCCTCTTTGGAGAACAGTGTGGACATTCCTCAAGAAATTAAAAATAGAACTTCCCTATGACCCTGCAATTGCACTACTGGGTATTTACCCCAAAGATACAGATGTAGTGAAAAGAAGGGCCATCTGTACCCCAATGTTTATAGCAGCAATGGCCACGGTCGCCAAACTGTGGAAGGAACCAGGATGCCCTTTAATGGATGAATGGATAAGGAAGATGTGGTCCATATACACTATGGAGTATTACACCTCCATCAGAAAGGATGAATACCGGGGCACCTGGGTGGCTCAGTGAGTTAAGGCCTCTGCCTTCGGCTTAGGTCGTGATCCCAGGGTCCTGGGATAGAGCCCCGCATTGGGCTCTCTGCTTGGCAGGGAGCCTGCTTCCTCCTCTCTCTCTCTCTGCCTGCCTCTCTGTCTACTTGTGATCTCTTCTGTCAAATAAATAAATAAAATCCTTAAAAAAAAAAAAAAGAAAGGATAAATACCCAACTTTTGTAACAACATGGATGGGACTGGAAGAGATGATGCTGAGTGAAATAAGTCAAAGAGAGAGAGTCAATTATCATATGGTTTCACTTATTTGTGGAGCATAACAAATAGCATGGAGGACATGGGGAGTTAGAGAGGAGAAGGGAGTTTGGGGAAATTGGAAGGGGAGGTGAACCATGAGAGACTATGGATTCTGAAAAACAATCTGAGGGTTTTGAAGGGGCAGGGGGTAGGAGGTTGGGGTACCAGGTCGTGGGTATTATAGAGGGCACGGATTGCATGGAACACTGTGTGTGGTGCAAAAATAATGAATACTGTTATGCTGAAAATAAATAAAAAATAAATTTAAAAAAAAAAAAGATGAGACCACTAGTTGGCCTGTGAGCTGGACTTGGGCACTCGAAGGCTCCTGACTCCTCCTTTGCCCTTGGAATGTGTGTTCCACGGTCTCTTTCTCACTCCCCAGCCTGCTTCAAGGACATATCTTTGAGACAGTGATGTGGTATTGAGAACCCCTGCACGGTGTTTGTGACTGAGCCCAGCTTAGGCCTCTTTATAGATGGGCAGGTACAGGCATCCATTTGTCTTCTCACTGCCCAAGACAAGCCTCACAGGTAAGTTTCCTTTGCCTATTACACTGGCCACCTACCAACCTGGAGTGGCCTGCCTCCCTCTCTTTTGTCTCTCCCTGCCCTCCAAATAGAGGGGTTGGCTTCAAATTACAGCTGTGAAGCTCCCAGGAGTGTGGCAAACCAACAATGCTAAGCGAATGTCCATTTAATGAGATGGGCCTACAAACGTTTCTTATGCAGGACCCTGAACTCATTATTTAGAACAGCTTGCCTGGAACCTTCTGCTTCTCCTGTGATGGAAAAGGCCCCAGACCAACTCCTCCAACAGGAGACAAAAATCCCTTTCTTCATCGTGTTGTATAGATGTCAATCCCTCCCAAACTGACTGACAGATATAATGCGTCATAATAAAACTCAGTAGCATTTTGATGAAAACGGATAAACTGATTCTAAAATTCAAATGGAATATAAAAGATGGAAAGCCATCTCCAAGATGGAGAAGATAGATGGAGTAGGGATAAGAGGAGGGAACAAAGAAGACATGGCAGCATTTGTTTGAGATAACCAAACAGACCCAAAGTTGACAACTGAGAGTCACGTAACAAGCCCCAAATATACATCATCAATTGGTTTATGACAAACTGCTACAGAGAAATAAGGGAAAGGAAGCTCCTTTTAGTGAAAGGTGTCATATAGTTGGTTATCTGCATGGAAGAAAATGAATCTTGGTTCTTTGCTTCACACCATGACCATTTTGTCATGGTCACGGATATCACTGTGAACGTAAAACCACGAGTCTCCTCAAAGAAAAAAACGGGCAAATATATTTGTGACCTTGGGTCAGGCATAGATTTCTTCTCTTCTTTTCCTCTTTATTTATTTATATATTTCTGGCACAACAGGTTTATTCTCTAAAAGCTATGTAGGCAATAAACAAAGCCAGCATTTACTCTGATCTTAACTTCTGCCCAGTATTATCCATTCCAAAATTGTTTCATGAAGATTTGGTCTCTAAACGTTGTAAATTCCAAAATCGTCATCCTCACCAGAGTCTCTCTTCTTCTGTTGAATTTAACTCTTGCCTTTCAAGAATTCCTACAAAGTTCTGAACCCTGCCCGCCTTGTTGCCCATCTCTTGCCATCTGTATAAGGTTATTCTCTCTTGCTTTCCTTTGTGGGGGCTTTGCAAGTGCCAAGTGGCTGGACTGGTTGGCTCAGCACTTGGTTTGCTTCTGCTTCTGCTGCCTCACCAGGACTGAAAAAATGAAAGGCTGGGCATCATGGAAGTCAGTGGCATAGTTTCCACTTATTACCATGTTTTGATAAGTTTTCAAAGTCACAACCTGATAGAATATTTTCAAATACAAGCAGACATTAAGGAGGAGAATCTCTGTACTATGAAATCCCATTTTACGCGGTAAGGATGATCTCTGGAAAAAAAAATATTCTTTGGTATTGGGGACACTGATTATTCCAGTGGCCCTTCCTTCCAGGCCATCCCACTCCATCCCTAACACAGGACTCTCCCTTTCTTTACAATAGAATCATTATTTGGGCATTTTATCTGTAAAATTAATGTTTAGTGTTTGGCTCCTGCCCTGGGCCAATTTCATTTCCTTCCTGGAGAGAAAGGAAAGTAAATAAATGCACCACATGGTTGCTTCGTTTTATCAAGAGGAACTAAAATAAAATCTGAGTTTGTGTCTATTCCCTGCTGTACCCTTAGCCCCTGGCACACAGCAGACCCTCAAAGAATGCTGATTACTGGGGTCAGAACAACTAAATTCTAGAAAACGATTTGGCTATAACAGTAGTTCAAGCAGCCTAAATTGAGACGCAAGGGGCTAAGCATTCAGCTTTGGATGCCTGCCTGAGCTGGGCCAGCCTCAGGGATGAGCCCACACATTGTCTGGGATGTGCCCTATGCCTGACCATATGGGGGGCCCACTCAGTGGGCTTGGCCACAAGAGTCTCCAAGCAATGGAGAGAGAGAGAAAGTCCACCAGGCAAGGGATAAAGAGAGGAACCAAGGCCCCAGGCCAGATTTCTTAAACACGAAACAAACAAACAAAACCCCAAAACAAAACATTAAACAAAAAACAAAAAAACAAAAAAAACAAACAAAAAACACCCTGCAAAAACAAATTAAAAAACCACTAAACGAAATGAAAGAGATTTCCCTTAAACACTCAAACCATGAATCAAATGAAAAAACTTGATAAATTGCACCCCCCTTAAAATGAGGAATTCATGTTTACCATAGACATCTTACGAAAGTAAAAAAAAAAAAGGCAAACTACCGAGCAAGAAAAAGGGGCACACAATGCATAACTCACAAAGGATGTTTTTTCCAGATTATGTCAAAAACTCTTACAACTAATTAGAACTAGCTAGACCATCCAATAGGAAAAGACTTAAACTAGCATGGCACGTTACAAAAATATCCAGAGTGAATAAGGGTGGGAGGAATGGGGTGGCTGGGTGTTGGACACTGAGGAGGGGATGTGCTGTGGTGAGTGCTGTGAATTGTTTAAGACTGATGATTCACAGACCTGTACCCCCAAAACAAATAATACACCATATGTTAATTAAAAATATAAATAAATGAATATCCAAATGGTCAACAAATTTATGAAAAGCTATTTAACCTCATTAATCATGAGGGTAGTGCAAATTAAAAGCATGATGTGAGGGGCACCTGGGAGGCTCAGTTGGCCAAGCGTCTGCCTTCAGCTCAGGTCATGATTCTGAGGTCCTAGGATTGAGCCCCACATCAGGCATCCTGCTCTGCGGGGAGTCTACATCTCCCTCTTTCTTTGCCTTTACCCCTGTGCCAGGGTCCAGCCTCTCCAGGTTCAGGGGTCCCCAAAGGATGGACGGTGTCACGAGAGGGATGAGAGAGCTGCTCAACAGTTTGACTTTTGCAATCAGGCATCTCCCGTTTATTTGATAAATATGCTTCTTATATAGGCAGTGTCTAGGGTTACATCAGTACAGAAGATTTTTTTACAGTGACTAATGGAATAAAAGGGAACAAACCCAGATTAGTAATGAGTAGTTATATATAGAGGAAGGGTAGCGCTAATCATTGTTCTTAACCTTTAGTAGTACAAAAGGAAAATTTTATATATAAGGCACACTATATTCCGATGTGGCCATAATATAGGCAAGGACTTTGTGGTCTGATTACAAGATATGAGTAGGTCCTTGGGGTCCGGAGAAGGCAGGAATATGATGTTTTTCTTTGAAGTTATCTAGTCTTTGTTGCATGGAGTCCGGAGATAAACTGATGATTTTTCCAGGCTTTTACGTGTGGAGTCATTGCCCTGCAGTTTTTATGCCACCAAGTGTCTAGCCCAGGATAGTGGGTCAGGGGTATCTAGTCTAAGGGAGAGATATCAGGTCAGCAGAGATGGCAGGAGCTGTGCAAACAGGCAATAACCCTGAGAGGCTTGGCTATCTATCAGGGCCTCAGCGGCCCCCAACATCCCTGCTCATGCTCTTTCTCTCTCTCAAATAAATAAATAAATAATTTTTAGAACCTAGAGACCACCTCTACGATGGAGCTTGCACTTTTCTCCGTCCTTGCCATCAGCTTCTTCTCGTCTTGCATCCCAGCTTCCCGGCCTTGGAAGGGGGATCCTTCTTCATCCTTGTCTCAGTCCCCCAAATCTTGGCATTGCAAAGGTTGAACCACGGAGACCGGAAGTGCGCGCAGTAGCACAGGGTCCCCGGGAACCAACATCGGAAGTAGCTTTGCTGCAAGATTCCGTCGGCTGCGCTATGGCGGCGATACCCCCAGACTCCTGGCAGCCACCCAACGTATACTTGGAGACCAGCAAGGGGATCATTGTGCTGGAGTTGTACTGGAAGCATGCTCCGAAGACCTGTAAAAATTTTGCTGAGTTGGCATGTCGAGGTTACTACAATGGCACAAAGTTCCACAGGATCATCAAAGACTTCATGATCCAGGGAGGTGACCCAACAGGAACAGGTCGAGGTGGTGCATCTATCTATGGCAAACAGTTTGAGGATGAACTTCACCCAGACTTGAAATTCACGGGGGCTGGAATCCTCGCCATGGCCAACGCAGGGCCAGACACCAACGGCAACCAGTTTTTCGTGACGCTTGCCCCTACCCAGTGGCTTGATGGCAAGCACACCATTTTTGGCCGTGTCTGCCAAGGTATAGGAATGGTGAATCGAGTAGGAATGGTGGAAACAAACTCCCAGGACCGCCCTGTGGACGACGTGAAGATCGTTAAGGCGTACCCTTCTGGGTAGGCTTGCTGCTCTCGAGGGCACGCCTGGATCTTCCGGGATGGCCCCAGTGAACCAGCTTCTGGATGACCTAGAGTGACATGTACTTAAACTTCATTTTGGCCTGGGGTCTTGGGTGAGTTAGAGCTGGAAGTATATTTTAAGAGGATGCTGCTTTTCTCTTTCCCCAGTGCCTAGGTTTGACAGAGGGTTTGCAGAAATGCTCATAAGTGATCACTTACAGTGAACCCCTCGTTGCAGATGAGCATATACTGCTCCTCCTTGGGCGTGTCTGTGCTGATGCACTTGGGACAAGAGGAAACCGACTCTGTCATTCCATAGTGCCGAACCAAACTTCTTCCTGCAGGGATTTCTATTCTGGCCTACACCGCAGGCTTTGGTGGCTGACAGCCACAGAATTCAAAACCAAGTAGTGTCTATCAGCCTTCTTAACTCTGTGCACACCCTATTTCAGTCTCCTACATTTGTTCTTCCGGGAATGTATGCATCTCTATATATATTTTCCCTCTCAAAACCAGAACGTCAACACTGCTGTTTCTGACACTGAGACATCCCACACAAAGCCACATTGAATTTTTGCCAAATGAAAAATGCATCTAACAATCAAGTTTCTAAGAAGGTGTCAAGTGGGGAATGATAATGTGTAATAATCAAGAAAGGAATTTATTAAAAGGCAGCAGAAACATTGACCATTTTTCCCCAGGAAGGAGTAGAAGTCTGTAGCAAGCTTAAGGACAGACTATGAATTCTCTTTAAAAAGCAGTATTGTCATAAAGGGGAGGCCCCACTGAAGTTTTTTTAACCTAAGACTAGAGAAACTAGAGAAGGATTTTTTATAAGTTTTTTAAGTCTTTCTGATTTTTTTTTTTTTAACGAGTTGGGAGAGTGGTAAGAGAAAGGAAGTGAATGTCTATGGAATACATAGAAACTTCCAAAATAAAATGCCACTGATGGTTGACGTTGCCAAAAAAAAAAAAAAAAAATTAAATTATTTTATTTATTTATTTGGTAGAGATCGCAAGTAGGCAGAGAGACAGGCAGAGAGAGGGGGCAAGCAGACTCCCTGCTGAGCAGAGAGCCCAATGCAGGGCTCGATCCCAGGACCCTGGGATCATGACCTGAGCTGAAGGCACAGGCTTTAACCCACTGAGCCACCCAGGCGCCCCATAATAAAATAAAATTTTAAAAAATATATTTTTAAAAGCACTATGTGATACCACTGCACACCCAACAGAATTTCTCAAATAAATAAATCATAGCAAGAATTGTAAAGAACTTGCATGTTCTGTACAGTTAGGATGGGACAATATCATGCAGCACAACCACAGTGGAAAACTGCTGAACAGACCCATATGTCCTTCTTATGATCCAGCAATTCTATTCTTGGGTTTTTGTTCATCAAAACGAGATGTGCTCAGGGACACCTGGCTGGCTAGGTCTGTAGAGCATGCAACTCTTGATCCCAGGGTTGTGAGTTCAAGCCCCATGTTGGGTGTAGAGATTACTTAACAATAAAATCATTTAAAAAAATAGACATGCTTAGCAAAAGACATGTGCAAAAATGTTCATAGCCAAAAACAAATAGAAAATAACACAATGTTTTTTAACAGTAGAGTGGGTAAGCAAATTGTGGTAGATTCTTACAACGGTGGAATATTTAGAAATTAAAATGAATGAATGTCAACTGTAGACAACGTGGACAAATTGCACAAATATTATGGTTAGCAAAAAAAAAAATTAAAAAGACATGGAAGTAAGAATGCATCATGTAAGATTCCATTTCAATAAAGTCATATAATTTAAAACCAATCCATGTTGTTAAAAGTGAGGATAGTGGAATTCTTCGCAGTGGGAGAGCGGTTGTTTAGTAACTAGTTGGGAGGGGACAGCCAAGGGCTTTGGCAAATTTGACAATGTTCTTTCCCCACGCACCCCCATCTAGTTTCTGATTACAGAAGTATGCTTACTTTAAGAATTTGATGACTTTTGTGCCCTCTTCTGTAAAGAAAAGCTAGGAGGTTTTAGATATGTTGGAATGTGGAGTAAAGTCATCCAGGCAAAGATAACAGTATAAACACATTTTGAATTTCCTGACCTATGTTCTTTCAAGGTACAAAAAACAACAAACAAACAAGCAAACAAACAAAAAACCAAGGAAGTTAATTGCAGGCATTCGCATACCTTTTTACATAATTTTTATTTTTGAAACATATGCGTGCATTAATCTACTCCTAAAAATTGAAAAGAATAGTATTCTTCTGGGTTGCCTTATACTTACCCCTCTGAACACTTGAATTCTATAGTTGAACCAGAAAGAAAATCTGCCTTTCACTTCCAGTTTCCCACTGATTATATCTCCTGGATCTCTAGGAGGAAAAGTAAAATGATGACTAGTGATTAAAATTACTTATAAAATATAACATGAGAAGGAAAATCTGGTGGAGAGTTTGAATTACTACTTCTAGATGAACCCAGAGATTTTTTTTTTCAATGCTTATTTCTGATCCTGACTTCATGAATTTTACTCTGAGGAAAAATAAGTGCAAACAGTTATCCCATTTGTCTGATATTTTAAGATGAGAGAAAAAAAATGTGCTTAGATTTTTTCATGCAGTTAGATCGGTGTGATAATAAAGGGTGTGATACATGGACAGTTATTCATACCAATGTAAGTTCTCAAAAATGTATGCCCTTGCTCACAGGGAAACAAGAAAAGGGGAAATATATTCAATATCCTTACTGTTAGAACAATATCTCAGTGTGAATTCCTAACTGCCTTCTTCTAAAGAGTATAGGTGATAATGATTTTGAAGACTTTTTTGATCAAAGATTTTCTTTGGAATTGAAGGATTCATTAAGTTCCTAAGAGAACATCCCCAAATACCACAAACGTACAAGTGAGAAAAATAAGAAATGTTGATCCTGACACAAAAAACACTATGGTCCTATGAGCCTCTGGCATTACAAGTACTCAACTTGAACTGATTCTACTAAAGCCAGGATGGCTGACAGGGCAGTTCCAGATTTGAAGTCTGTCTCATACACCTTGTTTATTGGAGAAGCAAATGGTAAATCAGGTGGAGGACAATCGCTTGGACACTAAAATGACAATGAGCATCAAGTTGTAGAGCTTGGGACACAATGATAGCAATGCTTCAGCATAAGGCTTTTAGAACAGAGACAGACCATGATTTTCCTCTTCCATCAAAAGTCTTTTATTCCACTGTTCAATGAACCCATTGAGGAATCTTAATAATGCATGTTTGTTGACTGATGACAATAACAACAATAATGACAAAAAGGCAGAAAAATTTCATCTGCTCTTTCCTGTTTATGTGATAATTAGGAATCCTGATAATCAGTGAATGGGTTATCTATAAACTTATTATACCTGCAGGTACCATACATGGTCACACAGAAGGCTTCTCAGAATGGGGGCACCTGAGCAGGTGTCAGTCTCCTTATGTCTGACTTCCTCTTTCTTTGCCCTTCCTTCTGTATCCTGTGTCACAGGACACATACAGGTAGTTGTTAAAGGAGTTGTTGCAAGAAGTGTTAAACACTGATGGTAAAGCAAATCAGAGTTATAGGAAAATGTTGAATCAGTCACGTTCAAACAAGCTAGTAATTAAAGAACTTCAGGTTCAAAGGGCCAAATAGTCTGTGTTCCTGAGAAATCTCCATCAGTTTCTCATTCTGGTGAGTATTTTCACATTGTACCTTGCAGCCACAAACTAAGCGGATGTACATTTTTGAGTGTGGATTTATCACTTACAGCTCTGAATTAGGGGACTATAAGGAAACATGTTGTATCTATGTATTTTTTTTAAAAAATCCGTCCATGAAAAAGGAGCCAGATGTTGGACTTCAGAACTTCTGGCATCTAGTGAGTTGCAAATAGAACATTGGGAAGGGGTACTCTTTTGAAGTTGATTCTTCCTTAAGTGCCCTCCCACAGCCCTAGAGTACCACATAAAGGTATTTTTCATATATATATATATATATATGAAAGATATATATATATATATATATATATATATATCTCCTATAGTTAACCTTTTATCAAAGTTTAATAATTCTTTATTTTAAAAAGTCATTGTGTGGTTTCTAGCTCCTGACTGGATCCACTGATACATGCATATTTTGGTGTACCTTAAAAATAAATATAATTTAAAACTTACAACAGTAAAGCTTCTACAAAGTGTTGAGCTACATAGCATCTAAAGTTTCAAGTAAAAAAATTACATTTTAGAAATAAAACATTCAAAAGTACATCAATCCACTTAGAGTACTTAAATTTTTAAAAGATTCTTAATAAAGAGAATTCATCATATCTTTTTTAGATTTGCAAATGGGTTCATTATCAGTGTGACATGACTGGGAAGCGTAGCTCCTGGATTCAAAGGAATTTTAGCAAAAAAATACATCCCCCTTTTTAGCTCTCATTATTGCAAAATGCAAGATGATCATTACAGTCTCTAGTTAAGTTTTTTTTTTTTAAAGATTTTATTTATTTATTTGAAAGACAGATATCACAAGTAGGCAGAGAGACAGGCAGAGAGAGAGAAAGAGAGAGGGAAGCAGGCTTCCTGCGGAGCAGGGAGCCCGATGCGGGGCTCGATCCCAGGACCCTGAGATCATGACCCGAGCCGAAGGCAGCAGCCCAAACCACTGAGCCACCCAGGCGCCCCATCTAGTTAAGTTTTTTGTGGTAGAGACTCTAGCTTACCAATTTCTTTCTTTGGTGGTTATTAAAACTAGGAAAGAAATAAATCAGTTAATTTAATTTATGTTCCTGTAGTCAGAAAATATGTGGCAGCAGGGGTTTTGTAACTGACTTTTCTGAAGCTAAATTAAATTCCAGCACCAAATTAACATTTCACATAACTTCATACAGTTTTCACTCCTGGTGGAATTATTCAGCACCACTGTGGGCAAACCTCTGAGGGAAGACAAATCAGTCATAATGGAAGGTAAAAATTTCACCTGAAACAAGGAGACAAATGCAAATGATCTACCTTTAGGGTTGGGGTAATTATTTCAGGAAAGAATCAGTCTCTGGTGTTTATGGGGCACAAGTAACGGGGTTGTGGAAATAGCCTATGAACAGAGGGAGAAATAAGAATTCAGAGAGAATGTAGAAGGAATAGTCTCCTCATCTGACATGGTAGAAATTCAAGTTGTAAATAAGTGAGCAGAAGACCAGAGGATCTTTCTCTAGAGAAACTAGACAGCAACAAAGAGGACCTTGATTCCCACCCCAAGCTTGTCAGGAGATAGGACTCCTAAAACCTTAGTGACTCCAACCAGGTAGAACTTGACTTTTTTTTCATGAAAGAAGAGGCATAAGAGCATTTAGGATGGTCAGCAGCTCTGCCCAGTACCAGGGACCAGGTTCCTTCCTGCTTATTGTTGTCTACATCCCTTGGGGCACTGTCTTCCTCAACATGGCGGAGGTTGCTCACCAGCACCCTGTCAGCATTTCAACCCTGAGGAAACAAGAAGCAGAGAGCAAGCAGGAAAATGACTGGGAAGTTACACCCATTAGGACGTCACTCCAAAGGAGCCTCTAGCTGAGGAGCTATGTGCCTGCTGATATTTAAAATGGTAGAAGTGATAAAGGGGGGTTAATATAGGTAGGAAAACAATTAACAGTTGTTGTTATAACCACAGTTTAAATCCCCAACTGTACCATCACACTGCTAGTAAGCCACTGTCAGCAAACTTTATTCATATATATAGAACCTTAGAGAATTTGGGCTTTGCTCTGAAAAAAAGAACAACTGACTGTGATGATCATTAACTAAGTTGCAAAAGAATACTTTTGTATTACAAATAACTCCATGGAGAAGGAATCTACTTTTTTTTTTTTTTGAAAAGAGAAAAAAATACAAATCCTTTGGAAAGCATCATAAAATGGTCTTAAAAGAAATTAAAAAAAAAAAAATTCAACAAAAAGGATGGAATGTAAAGCCAGAGAAATTTTCCAGAAAATGTGTGTAGGGTTGAAGGTAGGAATGAAGACAAAATGCATAACAAAGGTACATAATCAACAAGGAGATATGATATCAAGTTAATTTGATTTCCGTGAAGAAACATTATTAAAGAAATTACATAAGAAAATTTCTCAGAACAGAAGAACATGAGTTTATAGATTGAAAGGGCTCATGAAGGGGCACCTGGGTGGCTCAGTGGGTTAAAGCCTCTGCCTTTGGCTCAGGTCATGATCCCAGCATCCTGGGATCAAGCCCTTTAGAAACAGATCTTAATTAACGACTGATGGAAACTAGTGTATCAATACCCCAACTCCCTCACCTTATGGCGATTACTTTCTCTAAGTGAAGTTCAACATCTTTACCAGTTTCCCTGAAATTAGGCTCTGGTCATCCTAATTTCCTGGATCACACACCCCTTACTGTTGCCTTCCCTTCCCTACCTCACTGCCGTACTCATCTCCTGGTGTTTCCTGCCATTCCTAAACAAACCTTTTAACTTTAGTTCTTGTTTCAGGCTGCGCTTCTGGTAGAACCCAAACTAAAACCAAGTGAGAGAATGAACTTTGGGAGAATGATCCATGGGGACAAAAAAGCGAGCCGATAAGGCTCTGTTGTCCCTGAACATTCAGACAATAGTGGTGGACCGAAAAATCTCTTGGAGCACTTAGGAGGAATTGGAAATAGAAACAAGGTTAACTAAGGAGGCAAACAACATCACTGAAAAGAACACCATCAACACCAGAGTAATATAAGGCAGTTATAAGGAAAAGAAACATGTTCACAGAACACTACTTGGTCCAGTGCAGTGATCATTCCATGCAAACATTATATTACTAATTTAAGTAAAGTTGGGCAATAACCATATTGGAAAAAAGAATGAAAAAAACCAGATGATTGAATCTTTGGCTATAATCAATAGATTAATGGATAATTTATTTAAAAAGTGAAAAAAAAATACAATTTCTAAAAACATGGTGATAAATATCAGGAAAAAAAATGTTTTAAGAAGTAACTGTGTTTCTCTGGGACTGGGGAAAAGGAATTGTGTGGGTCTGGTTAGTAAATGATTTTGTTAAATGTATGTATATTTAAAATTAATTTTAAAGATAAGTAGAGTTGATAGGTCAAGAAACAGCTGCACTTCTAATTTGGTTTATAATTTATAGAATTATACACAAAAATTAAAATTTTAAAGATAAAACTTAAATATAAAATGTTTATAGAGAAATAGGGAAAAAAGTCTTGGAATTATTTATGCCCACTTTTACTGTTTCAATATTTGTTTGCATATATATGCATTTATTTTAGATCATTTTAAAGGGATTTAAATGAAAGAATATATTAAAAAATGAAGAAATAATTCATATCTGTGTGATAATAAGTCTCTGCCCTGCTCTGATGTGCTCAGGGAAAATGTTAAGGAAGGAACCATGAAGGGCTGACATTTAAAAGCTTCTGCCATGTCTTCTGTACAGATAAAGAATGAAGCCTGAGGTAGATAATTCTTCATGTGAACACATTAGTAATATGAAAATAGAAGCATACTTAGTTAGCAATTCAATTATAATCCACTAATAACATGATGTAGAACGTGACTTTTCAGATAGCACAGATACTAATTTCCCTTATGAAACTGGGAAAAACTGGGGCACCTGGGTGGCTCAGTCATTAAGCATCTGCCTTTGGCTCAGGTCATGATCCCAGGGTCCTGGGACTGGGCTCCCTGCTCTGCAAGAAGCCTGCTTCTTCCTCTTCCACTCTCCCTGCTGTGCTCCTTCTCTTGCTGTCTCACTCTGTCAAATAAATAAATAAACAAATATTTAAAAAAAAAAAAGAAATGGGGAAAAATTTTTCTTTCCCAGCCCACCCTAATATCCAAACCAAGCTGTTTGTATTGGTAAAACATTATTAAACACAGATACAAAAATATATACCAAGAATTTGAATGTATATAATGCATTTAAAGCATCAACTACCTAATTATATAAGATTCAGTGGACTCAGTAGTGAGGATAATTGCATGCAGTCTGCGGGGAAACCCTACAGAACCAGATACAAATTCGGTTTTGTTGTATGTCTGAGAAAACATGTACTACAGTAAAGGAGTAAAGTCAAATCATGTGATGTAAATAATAATGAACTAGAAAATGAATTCAAACAACTTTAACAGAATATAAGCAAGCAAAGTCATGTTTGTAAAATTTTTGCTTAATGAAGGAAAATTTTCCTGAGTCGGTTTGGAGGCAAAGGAGAGGGATGGAGGCAGAGACACATTTGTTGGTGAAGAAAGGAGAGCCCATGTCTGAAAGAGGAATTGTCGAACATTCATCCACTTTTCACCACAGGGAAATGGTCAGCATCACCTCGTCCAGTCCCGCTGATGTTAGACGAACTGAAGCAGAGGCCTGGTGGCGAAACCAGGACGTGAACTGTTTGGGTTTTCTCTGCCTGCGGTTATAAAGCTCCTGGGAACACCAGACCACCCTGACAGCTGAATTTCTTTGAAATGATCCATCTGCTCCTGTCTAAGAAGGCAACGCAGTTGTGTTTCCATATGTTCTAAATTTCATTTTACATTTTTGGTATAAAATATCCAGGCTCCCTTCCTTCCTCTACTCAAACTCCCTAACGAGAAACAGATTGACCAAGTTCTTCTGTCATAAAATCTTCTGATAAAGTCTTTTTAAGCCATTTCAGCTCATGAGCATGGCTAAGAATAGCTTCCACTTTTGTAGATCATATTTTTGGTGCATCCTGTGGAAATAATAGTTATAATACACAGATTTTTAAATGGCGCCAGCAGATCATGTGGCAATTCTATCAGCAGAGTGTCTGGGAGACCCCTGGGGCTCATGCCACATCCTCACACCCCACAAACCAAAGGCAAGGAACCCATGTTTGTGATAGTAGCTTGTGGACTTCTTGGTGGTTTATATAGGCAGGGCGGCAAATATTTGATATGTGAGAATTCCGATAAAAAATGAAAGCTCAATGGTAGATAAAGAAATGAATCGCTCACGCTAAAAATAACAATTCTGTTTGGGATGAAAAAATCAAATGTTATAGGGGTCTGATGAAGAGAAATGAGAGTTTTGAGTAGAGAGAGAAAAGAGAGAGAGACAGGCCAGAACAGACGTCCGAAGAGAGCAACAGAGAAAAGGGAAGTGTGGCCCAGGCCAGCTGTGCTCTGCCCGTATCCCTACATAGGAGGCTGTTGCGGGGCCCCCCATAGTGCCCTCCTCTACCAGCCTCTCTGCACCTGACCTTAAGCCCCACCTCCAGAGCGTGTTCAGTGGTCCAAGGGTGTGTCCCCAAGTCCTCTGTTGGGGCCTCTTCACCCATGAGAGGAGGGAATTGGTGGAAAGATGTTCCAGATCCTCACCCCTGGAAAGACTACTCAGGATTGTGTCCCCCACACTCTCGGAGCACAGTCAGCCTCCCTGGGCCCTCATCACCAAAGACAATAATCATCCAAGTCAGTCTCCTTCCTTCAGCGGTCCTCCCTTTCTCATCTGGTCATCTCACGATCCACTCGCTAAACACCGCTTTCTGAGGCCACCTTCCAAGGAAACCGGTGACCCACAAATCCTCGTCAAAGGGGAAATCCCAATTAAAATCTACAGATTTCCTAGAAGCGGGAGCAGGCAAATGGTTTTCAGGACTGCCGGCACACACCTTCTGTGTTGGGTCAGATTCTCTGAGTTTCTATTGCCTCTAAGGTTCAGTGAAAGCCTCTGAGCCCCCAGGGCCTGTGCAAAGTATATTTGGGGAAATAAGAACAAAAGCGGCCCGTGCTCCCCCGCAGAGGCCTATGAACAAAGAGGGAAGAGACAAGCAAAAGGGCTGGGACACAAATGAGAGATTTCAGAGGAGGCAACCCTTGGATGACGTGGCCAGTAGAAGGAACCACAGTGTCCAGGGTACCCCAAGATGTACAGGTGATGGATGGGGGTTTCTCCTCATGGGTGGGACACCTGCTCAGGCCATGTCACTTTTCTTGCTAATGACAAGGGAAGACTTGGGGACACATAGGCAGCCGCCATGTGGACCTCATGCATCAGTCTGTCAAAGTTTGTTTTCTCAAAATGGAAGAAGGAGGTCTAGACACAAACACGAATCCCTTTCCTGTCAGGCAGATGTCGAGACGTAGCACTAGTGAGGCAAAGGGCGAGCGCACAGGGGTTCATAAAGGGCAGGACTCCCTTCAAATGGGGAGAATGGACTTGGAACATGGGGTGTGTTGACATTGACTCTAAATACTGAGGAGTTGAGGGATTAGCACGTGTGCAAGTGTGCAGTGAGGCAACCTGGGAAATGCTTGGCTATGAGCCCAAGTCCAAGACCCTTACACTCAGGAAATGTATTAACTTTCTGGAATGGGTGTGTTTAGGGACCTCGTTAAGGACAGATGACCACAAAGGCAAAATTGTTTCTGACACATAATTTTTTTACTTGAAACAAAGTGTGCACTCTGTGTCCAGAAAAGGAAAACCATCAGCTACAAGATCATCAATAATTCTACAGTCACAAAGCACTAAATGTGAACAAATTATCCTTTCTAGACATTTACTACCATAAATGATGGTGCAAAGGGAGCTGGTAACCTGAAGGGATCTCTATTGTATTGAAGGCGGTGCATTTTTCTTCCTCTTTTGGGGGAAATTACACTGGTGACTCCATAGTATATTTCTTTTCCTTGTCTCTCTTTAGTTCCAGTAGTTCGATCTCCAAAGACAACTTATACAGCTCCATGGCCATTTTCACATCCGCTGGGTTGGGGAGACACTGCATGATCTTCTTGCCTTTGTGGACATGTTCACAGCCTTCGGGGATCACCTGAAAGAGAGTAGAGGATGGGTGTGGTTGAGTGGCTTCTCTTCAAATCAAGAAGGAGCAGGGTTGAGGAGTGACTCTTGGCAATGACAGGACTATAGCTCAGAGCCAAGACCAAGCCCAGAACTGCCTGGTGAGCAGGAAAACCAGAAAACATCTTAGGTCCCAACATGGTCCTTCCTGGAGGGATAGGGATCAGTTCTGAGACAGCTTCGTAGGGGGCTTCTGTGAGGACAGAGACATCCAGATGTTTCTGAGACCATCCAGAAATGGAATACAGTATATTATATAGTCTAGAAAAAGTCCCAGGTACCTGAGGCCCTCTTCTCCCTAAAGGGCTTCGTTTTTCTTTCTCCTCCAGTGAGAGAGGAAAGCTTGCCACTCCTACTGAACCACAGTGTTCAAAAAAGAAAAAAGTTCCTCTGAAGGACTCAGAACTGACTGTTGACAACTCAGATCTCACCACTGGGGGCTGGGACAGTGTTTAGAGGGAGGCCCCTATTTTAGGACTGGCTACCACAGGAGCTTTTCTTGAATCATGTCACTTACCCACTCGCACTTGGGCAACTCAGGGTACCAGGTTCTGCTCTCTAAGCATGTGACACTTTGGGGACCAACCAATTCATAGCCAGAGTCACACTGGATGGTGACATTTGAAGATTGAAGATATTGATACTTAATCACAGACAGCTTTGCATGGGCTATTTCTGGTTTTGGACACAGAGCTACAATGGAAACACAGTTTTAAGCAATATATAAATCTAAGGAAAAAGACATGACAACAGGTTAGGATTATAAGAATTAACTATCACAGGTGCTGTGAATTGTTTTATCTTTGGTTTAGGTAACAGTAATATTTGTTAGCATTTTGGTTGAGCATTGGCCACACTGATATATCAGACTCAGGCTGAACATTTTATGTGATTCAGCTCTGGAGGTAAGGACTGTTATCACTCCCATTTTTCTGGGAGAAAGTTGAGATACAGACAGGTTAAGAAACTTGCCCCAGGTCTTCATACTTTCCAAGAACATGATAAGATATGAAAAAAGTCATGTGACCCCTGGTCCTCAGCTATCAAAGCAAGTATCCCTCATCTCTCGATCCCAGCAAGACAAGAGCTATGAAATGTTCCCTCCTGTCGATTGGCCTCTGTGTGGAAAGGAGACTATGGTGGCCAATCATCCCTGGAGTTGCTGATGGCAATGTGCTATTAACCTGTGTGCCTGTAAAAGTCAGACCTGACCTTGGCTTGTCCTGTCCCCACAACAAAGTAGGAGCCGTGGGGCCTTGCACGAGGCTGTGATGGAAGTCTTTACCACTTCATGATGTTTGCAATTAGCCCAAGAGAGCCCACATTCATGCTAGAGCAAGCTTGCATAAAAATTTTGTCACAGGCCAAAGATGAAATGGGTCATGTGCAGAATTTTTCCGGGAATATACAGGAAAGTGGGCATAGGGGCTGAATTTTTGTGACTGGGGGAAAGAGGAAGGGAGGTTGATGTTTATGTATTCCCTTTGTACTGTTTGCCTCCTGAACACAGTCACGATTTCAAATAAATCAAAACAAATTAAATCAAACGCTTCCATGCTTTTGTGACCCTTCCACCCACCCGACTGAAAAGGGAGCTAGAGTTACCTTTACACTGAGGGGCTTTAGGGGTCCAGCGTGAAGAACTGCAGGAGAGTTTGGCCTCTCCAACCAGAGTGTATCCTTTGTTACATCTATATATCACTTCACTTTGTGTGAATGCCCACAATCCTTTCGTTTCTTCATAATATCCGTGGGCAACCTCAGGAGGGAAATCACAGTCTTGACCTTGAGAGATAAAAGTGAGAAAGCATGAGCTTGTTGAATGTAAAAAATAGCTCATTCCATAATTTGTGTGTTTTGTAGGAGGCTCCATTCTGTCCTGTCATCTTCTCTGCCCAGGGGAACACTTAGCCCAACCCAAGACCTGAGTTGCCCTCTTCTAAGCCTCAGGCTGAGGAACCATCCTGGCCCCATCATTAGACCACCTGGTAGTCATCTAATATCTTCAAACGGATAATGGGAATGGTTAAAATTAATACTTTGTTCAGCCCCCACGTTGAGTTCCTGCCTTTTGGAGTAAGACCTGTCATATCCAAGAAGTCAAGTAGAAGCCCATTGATCTTGCTCATACCCATCCTCCTTCAAGCGAACACAGCGTTTTACAAAACATATCATATACCAAGGTGGCAGGGGAAATGGTCGGGGGGGAATTGGTACCACTCTTAAGGAACTGAAGCTGCCTCCCCATTCTATTACCATTTACTTCCCCAGTCTACAAGAGAAGTTAGGATTCTGGGGAATTATAGTCGACTACTCAAAACTCAACAACATTTTCGTTCTCATTCAGATGTGATATCTTTTTGCTAGAGTAGATTTTTGTATTTTCAGGGAAATGATGACCACTGGTTTAGCAGATGCCTTCTTTTCATCTCTATCAAAAAGAGGGTCAGAGACAGTTTGCATACACACAGAAGGATCAAAACATGTATTTGTAGTTTCAGCCATAGGGTATGATAACTCCGTTGCCCCTGTCATAATAGAGTCTGAGGATACTATATTATCTGAACATACACATTGATCCGGAATATCAATGGCATTATGCTAATTACACTGATAGAGTAAGAAGAAACTAGCATGTTGAGATAGATATAGATAGATAGATAATCTGGGTTCTTTGTGCAGACCTCCTTAACCCTTGTAAATTCCTAGATGCCTAGAACACTAAAAAAATCTTTTGTTCTATTGAGGCAGTTGCAGTGTAATTGTCCTCTTGCTTTTAACTTAAGATGCAGCAGAGCCTTGTACATTGAAAGTGGTTATAGTCAGAAAGCATGCAAATATCAATGGGACCATCATAGCATATACCCTTGAGATCCTGAAGCAAGGCCATGCAATGTGCTGTTTAAGATATAACTCTTGATATGTTGTTTGGTCCTGATAGAAGCTGTGCCTGATACTCGGTCATGAAGTGAGCATGTGCCAAAATCATGATTTTGGTCAATCAGAACCAAGTTATAAGGCCAAGCAGACAACAAATAATTCATTATAAAATGGAATTCATCATCTGGGATGAGCATTTGCAAGGACCAGATGGCACAAGCAGCTTACCCACATAGGAAGCCTAGGTCCTCCTTATGCCCATCCACTGTTGCACAAGTGCCTCTTGAGCTCAGACTCATGGCTATGTGGAGTCTCCATTATAACCAACTGACAGAAGAGAGAAAGCCAAGCCTACTCACAGATGTGTATTTTGGGTATGTGTAAGCTAAATGGATGGAAGCTGCTTTAGAGGCTGATCATGGAAAGACAGTAATAAGGAAAAATCTTAGATGATCTGCTCATTCACTTTGTTGGAAAAAGACGTGGGCTAAAGATAGATGAAATGAGCCTGGAATGGCCCAGAATGAATGGCTTGTTTGGCAGTGCCCTTAAGGGCAAAGATTGGAAGATTAGGCCCAAGGAGATCTGGGGTAGGTAGAAGTAGGTGACCTGATATATGGGAACGACAGGAAATGCAAAGTTTTTATTTTGCATGTTAACACCAGCAGAGCATCCCCAGTAGGGCAGGCATTAAACAATTAAACAATATCTCAGCAACTTAAAGTCAGCCATTTTCTGCCATTGGCCTTTCCAGTGCTGTCACAAGAGGAAGAGGAGCAAAGGGGTGGTATGGATGAAGAAGAAGCATGGGCACAACAACATGGACTGCCACTTACCAAGGCTGTCACTGAATCTTCATACTGCCAGCCACAGCGTTAAGTCTTTAATATGATACCATCCCTTGAGATAACTATAAAGCCACTTGGTAGAAGGTGACTATATTGCATCCCTTCTACCTAGAAGGGACAAGTATGTCTTTTGACAGAAATACAAAGGTGTTCAAGGTATGAGTTTGCCTTTTCTGTTTGTGGGACTTCAGTCAACACTTTTATCTGAACATTATATTGTTTAATAATTGGAAATGAATTACACTATGTGCAACTAGAAAACCCACTCACAGCAAAAGAGGCGTGGTACTGAGACCGTGGCCATAGAATGTACTAGTCATATTACAGACTGCATCATCCCGAACCTGTAAATCTGTTCAGACATTGGATTGACCTGGTAAAGGCACAGTTGAAGTGCCAGTTGAGAGATAATATTTTATAGTGATGAGACTTCACAATATTACTTTAGAAGATCTTCTGGAACACAGCAATGTGAACCCCTTTAGGGCTCCTTCTCACACACAAGGCAAGAAGAAACATCACCGTCCAGCAGGGATCATTGTTCTTGACCATCAGTAGACAGGGACATGGAAAAACAGTGGGAGATGTAGGATTTTGTTGAGCACCTAAATGCTCTTGGTGAGGGAGAGGTAGGCATTTCACACTGGGGGAGAGTCTGAAGGAGAACTTAGAGACAACAGAAGGAAGGAAGGAAGTTTGTGGAGGAAAGGAAGCAAGTTTAGAAAGATGGGTTCAAACAGATTTGGGTGGTTCTTGAACTGCAGATTAAGGCATATGAACAGACAGAAGAGAAGACAAGACAATAAACACCAAGAAACAGAAGGCAATAATTGAAAAGGTCAGCTGATCTATTATATTAGATGTGGCCTATTTTTACTGATTCAGAAAAGAAAAGCAGGAAGGTCAAGAGAAAGGGAATAAACAATGAGGAGGAAAAAGAAAGTTGGATTGGGAGGTGGGCAATGATTTTTAACAAATGTATTCACTCCAAAAATCATGCAGGGTGTACAAATTCTTCCTAATTTTAAACCTTTCCTTAATAATTCTATCACTTTGATATGCAGAAACATGGAACCAACTGAGGGTTGCTGGAGGGGAGTGGTGTTGGGGGATGAAGTAATTGGGTGATGGGCACTGAGGAGGACACTTGATATAACCAGGACTGGGTATTACATGCAAGTGATGAATCACTAAATTCTACCCCAAAACTAATAATACACTATGTGTAAAACCAACCTGAATGTAAACTTAAAAAAGGTAAAGAAAAAATAACATAAAATTATATAAGCTCTTACTCTCATCACATGTTGGTGTTTTGGGATACCACGTGCCATCTTTTAGGCATCTAGCGTTAGACTGGCGTTTCTTATAACACTCATAATAAACTACATCATCATAGAAATAAGCACAGCTATTCACAGAGCTAGTGCGTTGTGAAATGATTTTGCCATTCTCCAGCTCTGGTATTGGGCAACACACCTCTAAAAAATAAAAAGTGAGACAAATGGTTAGTAAAATCACTGCCATGAAACTCCCATGGATAATAACTCATTTCTGCTTTTCAAGATTTCACCACTGAAGAGAGATAGGGGGAACAGAAAAGGGTACCTGAGGCCCTCTGGGTCTGCTCTCCCTGTCCCTGATTGCTAAAGTACTCCAACCTAATTATTTCCCTTAATTAAAAAATTTCATTAGGAGCTTCCAAAATGAGACACTGGGTGAAACTTGCACATAAATGCAAATTTTCAGAAGTATTAAAAAGCAATGACAAGTAACAGTCATTGCTTATGATTTCTTTAGGGTTACATCATTATTAACCTCTCTAATACCTTACAGTTCCTCAGTCACAGGAGGAAAAATGTCCTTAAAAGTTTATATCCAGGGTCCCTATAGTGAGTAACATAAATATAATTTTAAAGTAAGATTTTAAATTCCCAACAAACAAAAGTCTAGGACGAAATGGTTTCACTATTCACAGGTGAATTCTACCAAACATTTAAAGAAGAGTTAATACTTATTCCTCTCAAACTGTTCCAGAAGTAGAATAGAAAAGAAAACCTCCAAATTCGTTCTTCAAAGTCAGTACTACCTGATACCAAAACCAGACAAAGACACCACACAAAAGAAAACTGCAGGCAATATTTCTCATGAACAAAGATGCAAAAATAAATAATTAATTATTTTTAATTAGTTAAAAATAATTAGCAAATATTAGCTAATCGAACATAACAATACATTAAAAGGACCATTCAAAAAAATAAAATAAAATAAAAGGACCATTTAATATGGTCAAGTGGGATACATACCAGGGATGGAAGTATGGTTCAATATTTGCAAATCAGATTAACAAGAGGAAAAAAATTTAAAAACATATGAGCACTTCAAAGGCAGAAAAAGCATTTGACAAAATATGACACTCGTTCATGACAAAATGTCTCAACAAAGTGGGTGTAGAGGAAATATATCTTAACATGACAAAGGCCACAATATGAAAAACCCATAGCTAACATCATACTTAATGGTGAAAAACTGAAATATTTTCCTCTAAGATCAGAAACAAGACAAAGATGTCCACTCTTGCCATTTTTATTCAACATAGTACTAGAATTCCCAGCTGTAGCAATCAGACAAGAAAAAGAAATAAAAAGGATTCAAACTGGTAAGAAAGAAGTAAAACTGTTATTATTTGCAGATGACATGATACTATCTATAGAAAACCCTAAAGACTCTACCAAAAAATCGTTAGGACTAATAAAGTCAGAACTGCTACAAGGTATAAAATTAACATATAGAAATCTATTGTGTTTTTATATACTAACAATGAGGTAGCAGAAAAAGAAATTAAGAAAAGAACCCAATTTACAATTGTATCAAGCAGAATAAAATACCTAGGAATAAATTTAACCAAGGAAGTGAAAGACTTCTACTTTGAAAACTATAAGATATTGATGAAAGAAATTGAAGATGACACCAAAAAAAAAAAAAAAAAAAAAGAGAGAGAGAGAGAGAGAGAGAGATGTACAATGCTAATAGATTGGAAGAATTACCATTATTAAAATGTCTGTAGTACCCCAAATAATCTACACATTTAATGCAATCCCTATCAAAATAACAAAAGCATTTTTTCACAGAACTAGAATAAATAATCCTAAAACTTATATGGAACCACAAGGGCCTCTGATCGCCAAACAAACAAACAAACAAACAAAAATCCTTAGAAAGAACAAAGCTGAAAGTATCACAGTCCTGGATTTTAAGAAGTACTACAAAGCTATAGTAATTAAAACGGTATGGTACTAGCACAAAAATAGATACATAGATCAATAGAAGAGAACAGGGAGCCCAAATATAAAGCCCTGCTCATATAGTCAAGTAACCTATGACAAAGGAAGCAAGAATATACAATGGGGAAAACACAGTCTTTTCAATAAATGGTGTTGGGGAAACTAGACAGCTATGTGCAAAAGAATGTAACTGGATCACTTTCTTACACCACACACACACACACACATACTCAAAGTGGACTAAAAACTTAAATGTGAGACCTGAAACCATAAAACTCCTAAAAGAAAACATAGGCAGTAATCTCTTGGACATTAAAATCAGCAACATCTTTATGGATCTGTTGTCTCAGGCAAGGGAAGCAAAAGCAAAAATAAACTATTAGGATTACACTAAACTGAAACACTTTTGCACAGTGAAGAAAACCATCAACAAAACAGAAAAACAACCTACTGAATGGGGGGAAATATCTGTAAGGAGTGAATATCCAAAATATATAAAGAACTTACCAAACTCAACACTGAAAAATTGAATAATTGAATAATCTGATTAAAGAACAGGCAGAGTACTTGAATAGACTTTTTTCTAAAGAAAACATACAGGTAGCCAACAGACACATGAAAGAAGAATCCTCAAAGGCGTTTATCTATCTATCTATTTTTTTTTTATGTGTGTGTTTTTTTTATTACATGAAAATCAAGTTTCCATTTTTTATATTTTTAAATTTTTAATATTATGAGAGTCACCATAGTAATGTTATGTTAGTCACCACACTAACGTTCATCATTAGTTTTTGAAATAGTGTTCCATGATTCATTGTTTGCGTAACCCATGCCCTCCTTAATACCCATCACTGGGCTCAGCCAACCTCCCATCACCCTCCCCTCTAAAACCCTCAGTTTGTTTCTCAGAGTCCACGTCTCTCATGGTTCCTCTCCCACTCTGATTTCTTCCCCTTCATTTTCCCCTTCCTTCTCCTGAAGTCCTTCAGGCTGTTTCTTATATTCCACAAATAAGTGAAACTATATGATAATTGACTTTCTCTGCTTGACTTATTTCACTTAGCATAATCTCCTCCAGTCCCATCCATGTTGATGCAAAAGTTGGGTATTCATCCTTTCTGATGGCTGAGTAATATTCCACTGTGTATATGGACCACATCTTATTTATCCATTCATCTGTTGAAAGGCATCTTGGCCTTTTGTACAATTTGGTTATTGTGGACATTGCTGTTATGAACATTGGGATGCAGATGGCCCTTCTTTTCACTACATCTGTATCTTTGGGGTAAATACCCAGTAGTGCAATTGCTGAGTCATAGGGTAGCTCTATTTTTAATTTTTTGAAGAACCTCTACACTGTTCTCCAAAGTGGCTGCACCAACTTGCATTCCCACCAACAGTGTAAGAGGGTTCCCCTTTCTCCACAACTTCTCTGACGTATTTTGTTTCTTGCCTTGTCAATTTTTGCCATTCTAACTAGTGTAAGGTGGTATCTCAATGTAGTTTTGATTTGAGTTTCCCTGATGGCTAATGATGATGAGCACTTTTTCATGTGTCTGTTAGCCATTTATACGTCTTCTTTGGAAAAGTGTCTGTTCATGTTTTCTGCCCATTTTTTGACTTGATTATTTGTTTTTTGGGTGTTGAGTTTGAGGAGTTCTTCACAGATCTTGGGTATCAGCCCTTTGTCTGTAGTGTCATTTGCAAGTATCTTCTCCCATTCTGTGGGTTGTCTCTTTGTTTTGTTCACTGTTTCCTTTGCTGTGCAGAAGCTTTTTATCTTGATGAAGTCCCCCAAATTTAATTTTTGCTTTTATTTCCTTTGCTTCTGGAGACATGTCTTGAAAGAAATTGCTGTGGCTGATGTTGAAGAGGTTAGTGCCTATGTTCTCCTCTAGGATTTTGATGTCTCACATTGATATCTTTTATTCATTTTGAGTTTATCTTTGTGTATGGTGTAAGAGAATGGTCGAGTTTCATTCTTCTGTATGTAGCTGTCCAATTTTACCAGCACCATTTATTGAAGAGACTGTCTTTTTCCCACTGGATATTTTCTCCTGCTTTTTTGGGGACTAGTTGACCGTAGAGTTTAGGGTCCATATCTGGGGTCTCTATTCTGTTCCATTGATCTATGTGTCTGTTTTTTATGAAAATCTTGTATTTATAAATACTTTGTTACTTAAGTGGTGGCAATCATTGTTAAATATATTTTAATTCAGTAATTTTGTTAAAACTTTTCATTTTATTGCCCCCAAATGAGACTAAATAAGTAAAATTAAACTTAAAGTCCTAATGTGAAATGATCTCCAGTAAGTTGATCTAAACTATCATTTTTCATTACTTGTTCATTTTACACATTTTTCAAATTCCAACCTATAGAATAAAGCTCCCTATATCCTGGGCCTCTATGTCTTTACCTCTAAAATGACAAGATTCTGATGTGCGGAAGGAAGTATTGTCTCCCTCTGTTGTCAATTCCATTGAAACCCATAAAATTATGTCCACCTGTCTCTCAGTTCCTCATGTTCTCTCAAAGAGAAAAGACATCTTGAGATGGCAAAAAGTTCTTTTTTTTTCCCCCTCTGATGGGCCAGAGTACTGGGTCAGGGGTCAGGAGTCAGGGTCTGTCTTCTAGGGGTAGGTCACAAGACCCAGCTCCTGCAGCCCACAGCCCCTCAGCTCAAAGACATAGCCACTTTGCACCTGGCTGACTTAATGACTGTCTTACAGCCTTTCCTTCTACTAAGCACCCCAAAGCTGACAGTGGGGAGGAAAGGGCTGTGATGGAAGTCTGACTCTGGTAAATGTTGAACCCTATTCTCCATGCTTCTTCACCAGTGGGGAAGCTAATGCTCAGTCTGCTCAATGCTTCACTTCGTCTTTCCCTCCATGTCCGCATCTCATTTGATTTTGAAATGGGATAAGGAAAGTTATAGTTACAGTTTCTCAGCTCCCTCAAGACTTTCATGACCCCTCCTGACAATAATACTTCACTCCTCTGTTGAATTATTATAATCCTAAATGCATCTTGAAAGATAAAATTGCATTCATTTTAAAGGAAAAAACAAAAGAAAGAAAGAAAGCCTAGCCCAGGGTGGGCATCTAATCTACAAAAAGACTTAAAAAGCAGGGACTCACCCTTACATCCTATATGTGGGGTCCAAGTCAAATTTCTCTGACAAGTCACAGTTGTAGGCCCATCCGAAACAGGTTTATAGCCGGCAGAGCACGTGTACCTCAACACAGTTCCAATATTATACATTTGCTCTTTTGTTGGTGCATGGTTGTTATATCTTTCCCAGGAGGCATTTGGGATGTCTGGTAAGTCAGTACAACTATCTGTTCATAAAAGAAGAACAAGCGGGGAAAGTCACTACTACTAGAGATGCAACGGTGATCACCAACAATCCTGTCCTACCAGAGGATCCCACGCGTTCATTCAGCCAGGGCCTGTCTTGCCATGGCTGAGGCATCAGCCACTTCAGAAAACAAACCACCAAGTTATCATTATTACTATTAGCAGAAGTTTTCATGATCCATGTGAGTTTATAGTTTCAGAGTGTCAGAATCATGATTAGTTTATATAATTTTTTTTGTGGAAATTGGAAAAAGGCATTTCTTTTTTTTTTTTTAAGATTTTATTTATTTATTTGACAGAGAGAGATCACAAGTAGGCAGAGAGGCAGGCAGAGAGAGAGAGGAGGAAGCAGGCTCCCTGCTGAGCAGAGAGCCCGATGCGGGCCTCGATCCCAGGACCCTGAGATCATGACCTGAGCTGAAGGCAGCGGCTTAACCCACTGAGCCACCCAGGCGCCCGGAAAAAGGCATTTCTGACTCTCCCAATCCCCCAGGACACTTTACTATGAATCTTTCAATCAATTACCATAATGTAATGATTTTGTTAGAACAAAACAAGTTTCCTACTGTGAGAAAATTGTTGAAATAAATACACTAATCCACAATGTCTACAATGTTAATGTCTCCCTTTAGGGTTGAAGTGTCCACAACCTGCACATATGTATATGGCAACCTTTGGGGATTATATAAGACCTTACCCAGCGTGATGTAATCTTTCTTTTTCCCAACAATTAGAAAAAATAAAGACAATTATTGATCTAAATTTAAATGTTTACTCTGGTTCTAGTGGGTTTAGGCATACAAATATACCTCCACCAACATTTCTGGGTAATTTAGATGCCAAACATTGAACTTCCTGCATGGTCCATACTTACTGAGCTCACAGATGGGAGGAGGGGGATCCCAGTCACCATTTTCTCCACAATGGATTAAACTGCTTCCATTGAGAATAAAACCTCTCTCACAGTCAAATTGCATGGAGTTTTTATAAGTATAGATGGTTCTAAATCCAGTGATCACTATTCCATTTTTAACATTTGGCTTAACACAGACGATTTCTAAAGAATCACAAGAAAAGACAAGTGGGTCACAAAAGAGAAATGGCAATAAGGATATCACTTCCTATTGCTAATGCAGATTCAACTATGATACAAAAGCCTAATACAGTATACGTCCAGTTTATACAAGGAAAACATTTTAAAGTGAATATAATTGCAACTATTACAAGCCTCAGTAAAATGAGGTCTTATCCTATCAGTTCTGTTATGATATGATTGTGAATAACCCCAGCTTACTCAAGAAAAACCAGCCATCTATAACCCAAAAGAAACACATCCCTAACGACCTCATAATCCTTCCCTGACAGTGGCCTACTTTTCTGCATGATTTCAGTGTGGGTCAGTGGCCAGTGGTGATGATATGACTGTCATGAGGAAGAGGCAGTCAGGCATCAGAGATCTGTGCTCTCACAAACACAGAACAAACTGCCCTGGGCACCCCAACCCCACAGCAGTCAGTCATCTTGCCCCCATGTCTGCCCTGCCGCCTTGATGACTCATGGCTATGGCTGAAGCTACCTTCACCACATGGCTGGATAGTTACAACAGGTGCCTATAGGTTGAGTTTTGTCCTCCTCCTTTTGTTGTCTCTTCTGTGGCCCGACTTGTCTCTCTGAAATGCAACATATTTATTTCCCATCTGAAGCCTTTCAAAGTTTCCCTTTCACCTTCACTCTGAACTTCTTAGTGGGACACATGAGGCCCTTCGTAATCTGGCTCTGCTAAATTTCTGTCCTCAAACTCTGCTATTTCCACCTCTTGCTGTCTGGACTCCTGACATTTTGAATTGCTCGCTGGATCACACTTTATCACCCCCTGATTTGACTGTGTTCTGTGGGGAGTGAGAATATTAAATGATACTATGTAGACACTTAGTCCCAAAGGAAGGAGCCTCAGATTAGCCAAGTAACAATACTCAGTAGATTTTCTGATTTTTTTGTTTGTTTGCTTTGTCCTGTAGGCACTTGCAGTGAACATTGTAAATGCTAACCAATATTTCCACTTCCTCTCCCTAAACAAACAAAACACAATATTCCTCAGTTCCCTTAAGATAGAGTCTACACATTACTAGTTTGGAACAAAAAGCTGTAAACTGATATGTGGTCACTTTGGACCAAAGCTCTTTTAAAAAGCCAGGGCATAATTTACTTTTCTCTCTTCTCCTACTGAAGAGATTTTGAAAGCACATTTTAATGCAGAAGTATCACAAGAGCAAAGCAACTTGGATTGCTAGACTTGTTGCTGAATTTACCCCTAGACTATAGCCAGCCTAGAGACTCCCCTGGACATGGAGCCAACTTGGTATGAATGAAAATCAACTTTTGCTTTGCAGAGCCCAGTGAGATCTTAGTTGCTGTTTGTTACGGCACGCTGGTACATCAAACATAAATACCAGTGGAGCAGATAAATGACTGTATGGTTACAATGATTAGTCTCAGAAGCATTCCCTTTCCCCCAGCAAAGTCACCTACTTTTTTCTTGTAAGCAAACTATTCAGGCCAAAATTCATCACTGTGACTTACTTTTACAAGTAGGAGGACTTGGGCTCCAGACACCTACTGTCTTATTTTCCACTGTGCAAGATATGGAGGGGTTGCCTATCATTGAGAAGTTGGGGTCACATCTGTAGGTGACGGAAGAGCCATATGTGTAGAAATCTTCATCTGCGCCATTGTGCTTCCCATTGCTGATGTCTGGAGGAGGCTTACATTTAGCAACTGGAGTGGAGTGAAGAAGAAGAAATCATCACGGAAGGTACCTTTGCAAATCAAGCATTCATGTTACAAATTCTAATGGAGGGTATGAGAAGCAGCGAAGATGCGCAAGAGTTTTATATTCTAACATGGTTTAGATTTGCAGTCAAGCCAGAAGAAGTCTTTACTTACTTATACATTGTGGGAGAGGATCACTCCAACCAACTCCTCTATCTTGGATCTCACAATAACTAGTGGTTTTGCCAATTAAAATATATCTGAATGAAATAGAGTTTAATGAAGAGTTTAATGAAGAGTTTAATGAAATTCTTCTTACCTTAAATTAAGTTGGATAAAGGGATCTAAACAAATAAACTGGTTGCTCAATTGTAAAAATGAAGAAATAATGTTTTCCAAATAACACTTCCCAGTGTGTAAGACTTCAGTCTCTAGACACACCCCAACCTCTCAGGCCCTCTGACATGCAGCCCCCTTCTGACTTCTGGGTGCTTACCCTCTCCAATATGCCACTAACTCCCCCATTCAGAATCCCCATTTTTTATGGCTCTTGAGAGTTCTAAGCTTCCTTCAGTTTGTCTTCCTCCCCTCAGTGTACTATAGTAGTGGAAAAAAGCATTGTTAGTATGTCTTAAAATGGTACTATCATCAAGGAATAAATGTACACTGTGGTTGAACACTAATGGAAATGTTACCTTTGGCAAACTAGAGCCCCTGGGACTTATTTAATACTAACTCAAAGAATAATGAATCTTTTAATAAGATAAAAGACATTGAGAATTAAGTATTTACTTATTTTGGAATTTCTTGAAAATATGTTTTCTAAGCTACCCAGGAAACCAAGGGAAAAATATGGTTTCCGATTACTCCAGTAGAAACACTTTCAACATTCCAACAGCACTTCCCTTCTGAATCTTCTCACTTCACATCTCACGAGTCATACACCGTAAGGAATAATGAGGATTACATGTGCGAAAATCAAACAAAAGGAAATAACAGTACTAGGGGATAATGTTAAACACAGGGGACAAACAAAGAGGAATCAACACATACTTGATTGGGGAACCTGAAGAAGGAACACAAAACAGAACAAAATAGCTATTTTATAATGTATTTCAAATAGGTATTACAGAAATAATAATATACATTTTGATTTATTTTATTTTATTGAAAGATTTTATTTATTTATTTGACAGACAGAGAGATCTCAAGTAGGCAGAGAGGCAGACAGAGAGATAGGAAGAAGCAGGCTCCCAGCTGAGCAGAAAGCCCCATGCCGGTTTTGTTCCCAGGACCCAAGATCATGACCTGAGCCGAAGGCAGAGGCTTAACCCACTTAGCCACTGAGGGGTCCACTTAAGCTAAATTTTAAAAGAGCATCACATAGCAACAAAATGGTGGAGTAAATGGTCTGTATCAAAACAACTAAGAGTAAAATTACAAAGGATTATTTTGAGTTAAAGCACTTGAAATAGACAAAGGAAGGCACTCTGAACTCTCCTTTTCTTCCTGAGAGCAGGAGATAAAACTCTTATGTGAAAGATGCTTTCCCCATAACAGGAGGAAAAGAACAAACTTATCATGAGAGATGGGGAGGTGAAGCCAGGAGAGATCTGTACAAACAGACCTTGTCAAAATGACCCTTATCTACCTGTAACCTTCCATAGGTTACTTCCAGAGGTTACTTTTCCACAGTTGCTACTTTTTCTTCAACCTGGTATATAAACACTGAGGCTTAACCACTTTTGGGGTCTTCATTTTCCTGTGAAGGCTCCCATGGACATCTAAAACTAAATATGTACGCTCTTCCCCTGCTAGCCTTATGTCAACTTAATTCTCAAACCCAATCAGAGACCCTAAGAGGCTAAAGGAAAAGTTTTGGGGAAAGTTTCTTCAAAAGTTAAGTTAAACACTAATCCAGTACTGATTTTTATTTTATTTTTTTTTTCCAGTACTGATTTTTAAATATGCCTAAATTTAAACTTTATATAGAAAAATAAACAAGTATTGTCAAGAAAAATAAAAAAAAAACCAATAAGGCAGGACTACGCATAAGGCTATTGAAATATCTTATAAAACCTTGGTAGTACATCACTGTGAAATGTGTACATGACTATGTAGGCAGAACAACAGCATTAAGTAGAAAGATATGCAGATACATACAAGATATATATGAGAATTTAATACAGTGTTACAAAGCACTCTTAAATCAGCAAACTAAAGGACTTTTGCAATAACAGGAAAGTCCTACAGGAAAATATAGGCTAGGATATATATCTTGTACTGTATATTGTATATTGCCTCCAAATGGATCAAAGCTTTTGGCACCAAAAAATATGAAAACATAAAAGTAGCAGAAGAAATCTAGGCAAATAGTTTAAAATTTTGTATTAGAGAAGGGCTTTTTTTATGCATTTTAAAAAAATTTTTTCAATTTATTTGTTTTCAGAAAAACAGTACTCATTATTTTTTCACCACACCCAGTGCTCCATGCAATCCATGCCCTCTATAATACCCACCACCTGGTACCCCAACCTCCCACACCCCCACCACTTCAAACCCCTCAGATTGTTTTTCAGAGTCCATAGTCTCTCATGATTCACCTCCCCTTCCAATTTGCCCCAACTCCCTTCTCCTCTTATCATGGAGGACAAGGGGTGTTAGAGAAGGGCTTTTAAATGAAAACCTAAAATCCAGAAGCCATTTTAAAAAGAGAGTTTGATAAATATGAAGCATGAAAACAATTTTCCCTTAAGAAAAAAAAAGTGAATCAATAGCCAAGTCAAAAATAATAATAATAATAATATACTTGGAGGGAAAGTTGCAGCTCCTATCAGAAACAAGATCTAGCAAAGAAGAAGTCAAACTATCACTCTTTGCAGATAATATGATACTATATGTGGAAAACCCAAAAGACTCTACTCTGAAACTGCTAGAACTTGTACAGGAATTCAGTAAAGTGTCAGGATATAAAATCAATGCACAGAAATCAGTTGCATTTCTTTACACCAACAACAAGACAGAAGAAAGAGAAACTAAGGAGTTGATCCCATTTACAATTGCACCCAAAACCATAAGATACCTAGAAATAAACCTAACCAAAGAGGCAAAGAATCTATACTCAAAAATTATAAATCCATTATTTTTTTTTTTTTTTATAAACATATATTTTTTATATACATATATTTTTATCCCCAGGTCTGTGAATCACCAGGTTTACACACTTCACAGCACTCACCAAATCACATACCCTCCCCAATGTCCATAATCCCACCCCCTTCTCCCCAACCCCCTCCCCCCGGCAACCCTCAGTTTGTTTTGTGAGATTAAGAGGGAGACAAACCATAAGTGACTCTTATACTCAAAAATTATAAAGTACTCATGAAAGAAATTGAGGAAGACGCAAAAAACAAAAAAATGTTTATTCTCCTGGATTGGAAAAACAAATACTGTGAAAATTTCTATGTCTACCTAAAATGTCTACCTAAAGCAATCTATACATTTAATGCAATCTCTATCAAAATCTCATCTATTTTTTTCAAAGAAATGGAACAAATAATCCTAAAATTTATATGGAACCAGAAAAGACCTCGAATAGCCAGAGGAATGTTGGGAAAGAAAGCCAAAGTTGGTGGCATCACAATTCCGGACTTCAAGCTCTATTACAAAGCTGTCATCATCAAGACAGCATGGTACTGGCACAAAAAAAGACACATAGATCAATGGAACAGAATAGAGAGCCCAGAAATAGACCATCAACTCTATGGTCAACTAATCTTCGAGGAAAGAATGTCCAATGGAAAAAAGACAGTCTCTTCAACAAATTGTGTTTGCAAAATTGGACAGCCACACGCAGAAAAATGATATTGGACCATTTCCTTACACCACACACGAAAATGGACTCAAAATGGATGAAGATCCTCAATGTGAGAAAGGAATCCATCAAAATCCTTGAGGAGAACACAGACAGCAACCTCTTAACCTCAGCCACAGCAACTTCTTCCTAGGAATATCACCAAAGGCAAGGGAAGCAAGGGCAAAAATGAACTATTGGGAATTCATCAAGATCAAAAGCTTTTGCACAGCAAAGGAAACAGTTAACAAAACCAAAAGACAACTGACAGAATGGGAGAAGATATTTGCAAACGACATATCAGATAAAGGGCTAGTATCCAACATCTATAAAGAACTTAGCAAACTCAACACCCAAGAATAAATAATCTAATCAAGAAATGGGCAGAGGACATGAACAGACATTTCTGCAAAGAAGACATCCAGAAGGCCAACAGACACATGAAAAAAAATGCTCCACATCACTCGGCATCAGGGAAATACAAATCAAAACCACAATGAGATACCACCTCACACCAGTCAGAATGACTAAAATTAACAAGTCAGGAAATGACAGATGCTGGCGAGGATGTGGAGAAAGGGGAACCCTCCTACACTGTTGGTGGGAATGCAAGCTGGTGCTGCCACTCTGGAAAACAGCATGGAGGTTCCTCAAAAAGTTGAAAATAGAGCTACCTTATGACCCAGCAATTGCACTACTGGGTATTTACCCTAAAGATAAAACATAGTGATCTGAAGGGGCACGTGTACCCGAATGTTTATAACAGCCATGTCCACAATAGCCAAACTATGGAAAGAACATAGATGTCCATCAACAGATGGATGGGTAAAGAAGATGTGGTATATATATACAATGGAATACAATACAGCCATCAAAAGAAATGAAACCTTGCCATCTGTGATGATGTGGAGGATATTATGCTTAGCAAAATAAGTCAATCAGAGAAAGACAACCATCATATGATCTCCCTGATATGAGGAAGTGGAGCTGCAACGTGGCGGGGTTGGCTGGTAGGAAAAGAATAAATGAAACATTTATGAAAAAGATAGGCTCGGGAGGGAGACAAACCATAAGAGACAATCCCACAAAACAAACTGAGGGTTTCTGGGGGGAGGGGTGTCGGGAGATGGTGGTGGGGTTATGGACATTGGGGAGAGTATGTGCTATGGTGAGTGCTGTGAAGTGTGTAAACCTGGCGATTCACAGACCTGTACTCCTGGGGTTAAAAATACATTATATGTTTATAAAAAATTTTTTAAATTACTAAATAAAAAAGAAACAAGATCTATATCCTAGTATGCATAGGTTCATGTGTATATATCGTGTGTGTGTATGTGTATGTTCATGTGTGTAGGTATCTATCCTAGAAATTAAGATTAGAAATTTCAAGAAATTAATTCTTAAAAACAGGCAAAGGATATGCCAAATAGTTCACAAATCAATACAAATATCTCTTGAACACATAAAAATACACTCAATCTCACTCATGATAAGAGAAATATACATTGAAACTACAGTAAGATTTCATGTTTACGTCTTAATTTAGAAAATTTTCAAAAATTTCACGTTTTCAAATGATTGACAACACAGTTGGGAAGTCTATGAAAAGATAGGTGTTTACATACTCTGCAAAACATTATAACCTCTAAGGAGAGAATTAGGCAGTATCTTTCAAATTTTCAAATATGTATACTCTGACCCAGAAATCTCACTCTGGAAATCCACCCTACAGATATAACTGCATCTGTATGAAATTATATATGCACAAAGTGGTTGATCAAAGCACTCTTCAGAATGGCAAAACATTAGAAACACCTATGGATCCATCAAGAGACTGTTAATCCATGATACATGACACAATTATATTGTGTGACCTCGTGAAGACAAATCACTGAGAAACTTCTATGCACAAACATGGAACTATATTCTGTATATATTGACGAGTAAAAATAAAGCAAGACTCGAAGCTACATTTGTTATTGGAAAGGTGTAAAATAAAAATATATACTAATTTTTAGCTTGTGTTTATAAAAGTAAACACTAGAAAGATACATAAGAAACCCATTAAAGTGCATGCCTGTTTTTAAGGACATGAAAGAAATGGGGTGGATGGCAAGAGGGTAGAAGTGAAAATTCTCAGTGTATATGGTTTTACATCATTTTTACTTTTGAAATATATCAGCTATTTATTAAAAATTAATTTAAAACAACTGTTTATACATTGCTTCACACTCACCCTTCTGAACAAACGAATTTTATGTGTGATCCAAAGACGAGCTCTGTCTCAGCTATCACCTTCCCATTTTCTAATTCTCCTGGGTGTCTGCATCGTTTCTCTGACAGAAAAATTAAAATGATAATGAGTGATTCCAAACACTCAGAGATAAGGCATTAGAAGACTGATTAGCTTTGACTTATGCCTCCAGAAAGATCCTGAGGTTGAGATCCAAATTTATTTCTGATCCTGACTCACTAAATTTTTACTTTGGAGGATAAATGAATACAAAGTTTGATCTCATATTTTTCAGTACATTTCACCCTTAGAGGAAAACACTCAGTTAAATCACTATGGTAATGGAGTCTATGGATAGTTATTGATCAGGGAGCTGTGCTCCATTCTAGATCTGTGGCACATACTTTGTATGTCAGCCACTTAAAAATGCATGTCCTTGGTCACCAAAAGGACAACAGAAAGTGTAGATACCCTTACTATTGTAAGAACATTACAGGATTTACTCTCCACTGTAAGTGAATCATATAACCTTCTTCCAAACACAGCGGATACTTTGGTTGAGGTTTCTTTGGAAACCACATTACCTCTCTGTAGCCACCAAACTTTTTATAACTTTGTAAAGAATGGGTCTTGTTTTCAAAATATTAAAATTGAATTTGTAGTTCACTTTGGAAAGAAGTGTTAAGCAAATTACAGTGTAAAGGATAAGCTTCTTTTTCACTGCAACTGGGCAGTTCATAATTTATGTTTTATTTGTTTCTTTATTTGTGCTTTTCTAAAAGTAGCACATGTATGTACATTGAAATGAGTGACTTGACAACTGGATGGTTTCTTAGTGACCAAAGATTCTCATTTGCATTGAGAAAATTTAATTCCTGAGACATCTTTGTAAAGAAGTGAAAAGCGTAAATAAGAAAAATAAATGTTCATACTTACTGACACAGAATTCGTAGTAGTCCCATTTGTCATGCCGACAGGTAATAGTCGGGTTTAGAATATTAACCCTGCCATAGCCAGGACGGCAGGTGTACCTCAGGACAGTTCCACTTTTGAAGTATGTCTCATTCACCACAGTTGTTAGAGAAGCAAAGTCTAAATTCGGTGGGCTATCACAACCTCCTGGTCACCAAAATAACAAAGAAGTTAGAGCTCAAAACACAGCATCTTAATGTTTCAGTAGTATGATTTTTAGATAAAGGACCATTCTTTTCTTCTCCAATCAAGAAAAATAATAACTCTTATTGTCCTCATAGTTCAACGAATCTAGTGAGTGATCAGTAATACACATTTGCTGATTAATGATAATGATAAAAGGCAGAAATTTTTCATCCCTTCTCTAGTATTTATGAGATAATTTATCTAAAAGATGGTAGATGTGATTTCATACTTCTTTCAGAGTCCTCATATCTGCTGACTCAGTGATATCTGAGCAAAGTCAACAATTCCTACAAATTTCCTCAACAGAAACAGTCTTTCCTGAATAATACCATTATATTAAATTGCTTATCTCAGGGAAGGAAAACCAGGTGGCTGAGAGGTGGGTAAGAATCACATTCTTAATTTGCACCTTTATGTACATGTTGGATTTTGAATGATGCAAACGAAGAAGCATGGAGTCCTTGAAATATAAAGATGTTAATCCTGCTTTCCTTGCAAGAATTAAATCGGAGATTTGCCTTTCGGGAATCCTAGGAGAAGTCTTTACTTATTTCTCCTTTCTATTCTGGATAGATCCAGAGGCAGTGAAAATTGTTCAGTCGGGCTAATAGATCACACCAACTTCTTTCAAATCATGGTTGGGAGACCAACTGTTTTGGAAAATTCCTGGAGAAGAAATGCTAGGGGGAGGTGGGTAGAAAACTGTCTCTTCTATGAATAAAACCAATTCCCCCTAAATCCCAAATAATTCCAAATCCCCTTTAATTTTGAATTCCAAATTCCTGATCAAACCAACTCTTGTTGCTGAAAGTGGCTTTCTGCTAAAAGTTGAATCATCTGTTGGCGTTAAGAGAGAATGAGTGGATGATCTTAAATGTCTGTCACCAATCTGAACTTACTTCTCTAGTACTCACCAAGAACAGGAGCCATTAGAGCAGCAACCAAGATCATTTGGAATAAAGTTGGATCAGGGGCTCTCCACAGCCTAAAGAAGGGCTGGGCTGCCATTTTCTCTTTTCTATGAAGGATCCCATTTAGAGCTCTGGAGTGCATGCCCTGATGATTCTCCCACATATTTTTTCTGCAAAAGACTTCAACTTAATAAGCAGTCATTAAATTCCTAGTTATCATAAAGCACTACAGTAAGTACTATGCGGTCCACATCTTCAAGGAAATTATGACCTACAGTAGAAGAAAGCACATGCACACAAATGTTAAAACATGACACAGGGAGTGTTAGCCTCCATTCAAAGGAGAGATGGGGAAGGGGTTGTTAAGAAGGGACAGTTTATAGAAGTGTCCAAATGGGATATAAGGGTCAGGTTTAGGAATCGATAGGCGCTGGTGCTCGCTTCGGCAGCACATATACTAAAAATAGGAATTGATAGACACTGCTCTTTGGGGAATAAAGAACCACTGTTTTTCATTTTGGATTTTGTTTCCCCCTTTCTTATTTTAAAGCTAAGGAGTGATTCATTATTGTGCTTTAATTTCTATTTATATATGATGATGATGATGATGATGATGTCCAGTTAACCAACATATAGTAGTACGTCATTAGTTTTTGAAGTAGTGTTCAAGGATTTAGTTGCATTGAACACCTAGTGCTTGTTCTTTTAAAAAAATCACTGTGGCATGTGTGTACCTGAGAGACTGAGTAAACAAAGAGAAGAAACAGGAAGGTTGAAGAAGAAGACTACTGCAGTTGGCCAGGTGAGCCACAGAAATGGTCTGACCACGGAAATGGCAAAGGAGTTGAAGAAGAGGGAACAAATGTAAGACAAAATTATACTGAAAGGCAGGAAAATTATGAAATAGAGAAAAGGAGTCAGATCTGTGTCATATTGAGAGTTCCTCATGACAATTGTCAACAGAGGCAATAAAGCATGAAGAAATTTGCAATTTTAAATGAATAGTTTATGGAGAGATATGTATATCTATATGTATATGTATAGATATACATATAGCTGTATAAAGAAAAAGAAAAATATATGTGACAAATTATACTTTCATATTTGATCAGACTATTTGAAGACTTTTTTAAAGCAAAATAATGAAAAACACTTTTCTCTTCACCACCACTACTGTTCGCTTTGGGGAAAACAATATATCTTAAATCTTAAATTTACATTAGAAATAGTCCTTGTCCTCAAAGGAATATCTGAAGTTAACTCCAAAGAAATACTGAGTTTTATCTTTTATTCGGATACCTGTTAGATCCAGATGATTCTATATGCCCCAGGTGTTCTTAATTCGTACTATGCACATATCTGGTAGTGCACTCAATATTTACCTCAAAGATGTTTCTGTCCCACATTACAGAAAGGGACAAGTTTATAATGACCCTTCACACTACATGGAGAGGCCTAACTTCCTAACTGAGTAATGACTCATTTGATGTTATCTTCCCAAAACTCAGTTCTGATGAAGCCATTCTTCCACCCATCATCAGTTGTGGACCATTCTACCTGATAGATAGCTTGGCCCCTGAGTTCCAGACAGGGCCACTAGGACAATTCTGCCTAAATAAATAAATAAATAAATAATAAATAATAAATTCAACGAGATGATCCACCTCCCAAATGCATTGGCTTACTAAAGTATGTTTACAGAATTTGTACTGAATACACTGAGGTGGTCTAAAGATGCGTGAAGGAGACCAGCACTGGGGCCCTTACATACCCACTTTCTTTTTTGTTTGCCCCTCCTTCCACTCCAGATCTCTAGACTCTTCTCTTGCCCAGACAATCTGGATGAGACAGGACACTAGTGGGAGTAAGTTAGTTCCACATAGTGAAAACCAATCCACTAAATCATCCATGAAATTTGCAAAATACAATAAATTTCTCCGTTCCAGTGAAAACTGTTATGACCTGTAAAAACTATGGAAATGAGTTTCTTTAATTTTTGATGAGTTCATAGCATCAGTTTTTTTCATCAACTTCAGTGAAATTGAAGAAAAAGGCTAAAAAATCAATATGTATTTTAAAAAATTTTAAAAATGAGCCGGAAATTGTTTTTAATTTTTAAAAAAATAAAATAAAGTAAAATAAAAATACCAATATATTGGCAAAATAGAATTTGACTACAAAAACTCAGGAGACTGGTAGTATAGTATAAAGTGATAGTATAGTATAAAGAAATTCCCCATATGAATTGTTGCAGTTATTATGTTCATAATAAAAATATGTATATTGGATATACTCCAGAAAATATTCCCGAGTATATATATATAAAAACAGAGCCATAAGATTAAATCTTGACTTTTTAAGAAATTGAGTAGAAATACTTAAAATACTGCTACAAAGAACATATTCATTAGCTGTGTTCAAAAAGAAGACATTTACAATCATTGAGTATATTCAAAATGAATATTCAAAACGTTGTTCAGTAATTGACCATTCGACAAACTTAGCAAATTGATTTCAGCAAACTGATCCTTTAGGAATTGGCATTCCTCACTGGCTTCTAGCAAGGAGCTTTTCTGTCATTTGGTGCTTGGTTGACCCCATGCTTTGGCTGACCCGAACAATCTGGATCCCTGATGGTCCCAAACATTTTCCTATAATGCATCCCTGCCCATTATCACTTGCCCTCTTATCCTTCTTCCCTCTTTGATTCCTACTAGTTCTGCCAGTCCTTTCTCCGACGTTCCCTCCTTGTCTCCAGGCCAGTCTTCATATTCTAATTACAGCTCGATGTTTCTAACTTTGATTCAGCTGTGGCTTAAAACTGACATTTAACCTCTGTCTTCAACACTAGACCTCAAGGTCCTCAAAGTCAGAGGTGGGTTCTTACTTGCCTCTGCCCCACCAGGTACCTGGTACCCGGTACCTGGCCCTGCACCTCACACAGTTAAAGCACTCAAGAAATGTTTGTTGACATTACATTCAAAAGCATCTAGTGATAAAATGTTTTAAAGAGGAATAATACTGCTCCACATCCGTATCTACTCTTAGAGCCTTTGTTTTGTCAAGGTCAGATTTTCACTGATTTTAAAGTTCTTAAGGAGAATAGAGCCTAGTGATTTTACTCTAGGCTCTTCCCTATCCTTAACCTGAAGTCATCATATTCTCAACCATTCAACAGAGGACAGTCAGGAGGGAAGGAAAGAATAAAAACTAGTCTCCTCCTTCCATAGGTTAGGACAGGAGATAAAGGTCACCATATATACAGACCCTACACGGGGCTGAGGAATTCATATCACTCAACTTTACTCTGGGGCCACAGACACAGTGCTAGGGAGCACAGGAGGACAGAATGTTGCCAGACCCCGGAGCATGGGCTCTGAAGTCAGATCCAGGCTATGTGGATTGAATCCTGTCTCCCTCAGATGGGAACTGTGTGTCCCCGGGGCAGGATACTCCACTCCTCTAAGCTTCAATTTCCTGTTTTTATAAAGAAGGAATGTAACTATACATGTGTCACAGACTTTCTGAGAGATAGCTGGGCTTGGTGCACAGTGGCACATAGAAAATATTTGAGAAAAATGTCAGAGAAAAAAGGATGGGATTGGAGTTGGCATGTGACCTTGACAAGACCAGAATTCCTGGAGTCAAAACATCATCATAATAATGATGGGGACAGAAATGTCTGACTCTTGATTTTGGCTCAGGTCAAGAACTCAGGGTCCTTGGATCAAGCCCCAAGCTGGGCTCTGTACTTAGTGCAGGGTCTGTTTATCCCTCTCCTTCTGCTCCTTCCCCTGCTTTCCCTCTTTTTCTCTCATAAATAAAAATAAAATTAAAATGGTGATTTATAATTACAATGATATTTGGCTGCAACACCAAGGTACTTCAATTAAAACCCAGGGCAGAGGAACAACCACTGGACTTGGACCAGGAACCATTGGTTAGGTCTTCACTGTGGACTTTGGTGATGGTAAGACCCACACCCCGAACAGAGACTCTCGTGCACACAAAGGCCTGTCCTGGGCATTCTTCTTCCCCTAGTTTTCCCTGTTTTCCAAAGAGGAACTTACCTACTCCCATGACTTTGACCTCTACCCATTAATCACTCAAAGACCTTTGGGCCCAACTGTCTTCTTATAAAGAGTATAAAAACTTACACATTTCATAAACTCAGTTGCTAATAAAAATCTTAGTCTGCCCTCTTCAGTCCCATACATAAATTTTGAGTCGTTAAGCCGACCTCCTTGCTCTGGTCACTAACAAGTGGAATTCCAGTGCTGAGCCTTAAAACTGTGAATATTTCTAAAAATCAGGGAAAGAAATATCAGCAAAATAAGGAGAAACTATTTTGTCTTCCCCTATAGCTTCACAAAGGCAGGTATCTGAATCTTAAAGGTGACCTTGCAAATGTTATTTCTGGACTTTAGAGATCATTGCTTTGCCACTTGAACAAAACCTTTAACTCTGGAAACATCTATAATTGTAATAGGTTATCTTCACAAATTAATTTTTGCCCAGGATAACACAAAACGTACATTTCTAATTTTGAGTGTGATAAATACCTGTGGGTTTTCTTTGCAAATCCATAAATGAATTCTTATACTTTTCATTTGTAATCCTGAAAGGAAACTCAAACTTTTCACTCTGTTGGATTTCTCTCTCTTTTTAAAAATACTTTATTGTTTATTTATTTATTTATGGGGCAGAAGGAGAGGGAGAAAGAGAAACTCAAGCAGATTTGACTCAGGGCTCAATCCCATGACGGTGAGATCATGATCTGAGCAGAAATCAGAAGTTGGATGCTTAACGAACTGAGCCACCCCTGTTAGATTTATTTTTCGTTCTTTTTTTTTTTCTTTTTAAGATTTTATTTTTTTATTTATCTGACAGAGAACAAGTGAGAAGGCAAGTACAAATAGGGTTAGGGGCACAGGGAGAGGGAGAAGCAGGCTCCCCGCTGAGCAGGGAGCCTGATGCAGGACTCGATCCCAGGATCCCGTGATCATGACCTGAGCTGAAGGCAGTCGTTTAACCAACAGAGCCACCCAGGCACGCTCTTTTTCTTTTATTTAATATCAGCTTTATCGAGGTGTAAGTGACTGAATTGCAAGATATTTAAAGTGTGTATCATGGTGATTTACATAGGTATTCTTTGTGAAAAGACTGCCCCCTCCCCCACCACTCATCTTGTTGATGAACACATCATTAGCTCACATATTTATCCTTTTCTTCTTGGTGTGAAGACTTATCTACTCTCTTAGCAAATTTTAATTATACAGTACGGTGTTACCAATATAGTCACCATGTTCTACATTAGATCCTTGGAACTTCTTCATCTTACAGATAAAATTTTATATACTTTGACCAAGCTCTCCCTATTTCCCCTAACCTCAAGCCCCTGGCAACCGATTGTTAGATTTCTTATTTAAGCAAAAATCCTTTTTTTTTTTTCAAGTATAAGATATAGTTCCCAAAGTTCAGATCAGTTTTCCAACTGCTTCCTTTGTATCTCCAATGCACCTTGAATCCAACATATCCCAAATGAAACCCACTATCTTCGCTCCAGCACCCTTGACCTCTATGTTTTTTGTCTCAGCTCGTAATCATCTCTATCCAGCCTTCCAGACTAGAAACATCAGTCATCCTAGCCTCCTCTCTCTTGCCCCCTCCCATATTCAGTCTCTGAGTCCTGTCACATTGCCACAGCAACACTGGAATCTGTCTCTCTCTCCTCCATCTCACTTCCATAGTCTGGGTTTATGTTCTCATAATTCCCTTCACCCACCCTAGAGTACTAAAACGCCTTTATACATCCATAAGCCAACTTCTAATATGACACTGTCATATTCCTAAAAAGTAATTTACTTAAAAATTCCAATGGTTCCAAATTTGCTAGATTTCCTTACCTCTCCCAACCCTCCCTCTGCTTCTACTCACTTAAAACACTGTAGTTCAACTTCATGGAGGTTTTCAAAATACATCCTGGATTTTTTTTTTTTTAAGATTTATTTATTTGACAGAGAGAGAGAAAGTGAGAGTATGCACAAGAATGGTGGGGAGAGTCTGAGGAAGAGGGATAAGCAGACTCCCTGTAGAGCAGGGAGCCCAAGACCCAGGGATCATGACCTGAGCTGAAAGCAGACACAACCAACTGAGCCATCCAGGTACCCCATTCTGGATTTTTTTTAAAACACTTGCAAGAATTTGCATATAATACCTCTTGTGACAGATGCTTTTACCTCCAACCTTCTCTTGATTCACTGTCCAGATCAAATATCACCTCCTTAATGAAGAATTGTCCAACTCCACTGAGAAATATCAGCCTCTTCTAAGCTCCCATAGTATTTTGCTGAGGCCTTAATTGTAATGGTATTGTTTCTGCTCACGTTTGCCTCCTAAAACAGACTGTGGACCCTTGAAGACAAAGAAGATGTTTATTCAACTTCCTAGTGCTGACCTGATACTATAACTGTTGTGTAACAGTTACCCAATAAATGTGAAATAAGTAAAACTCAATATAGTTTTATCTTCAGAGTGCAAATGACTAACTGCCTTCCTGAGGACCAAATGGAATAATGTCTATGAAGTGCTTCATTAATGTAGACGAGATAAATGATGCAGTGATCCCACTTCCCTCCCTAGTTCTCAGGCTATGTGGTGGCTCAGTGAGACCTGGGGAGCATCTGAAGTTCACCATCACTACTCCTTGTGGTCCTCCAGCGGAACCTTCACAGGATTCAGCAGACTACAGAGGATGGGGATGGAGGCTAGGACCTGTGGATTAAGATGACCCAAATTTGAGCCCCATTTCACTACAGTCCAATCCTATGATCTTGAAGAAGACATGTGAGCTCCTTGGGCCTCAGGTTCTCATTCTCTCAAATGATGATAGTAAACTTAGATCATCTTTCCTATAAAATCTAGAATGCTATTAGCTGCCCACTAAAAAACTAAGACTTCCCTAGTAAATGCCCTCATATTTCGATGACATTGTCACCTTTTAAATTCCTATAGAGGTGAGATCAATTCAAGAGCTATGGTCTTGAACTGGTGACGGGTCTCTGAACATAAATACTGTTGGCATGCACAGTGCAGTACAATTTGAGAGGTGCTGGGAGAATTCTCAGCCCCCAGATTTCTCCTTCCATTAGAGATTACTTTTTAAGTCCATGTATTTATTTTGTCTAAACTCTGCTTGCATGCCTCTTGAAACGGTGATATTCTTCTCCAGTCTCAACTCCTTTCTTGCAGCTACACACTCAATCACATCGCTTTCAGATTCCAGAAAGAACTTGCTTCCACACTTGCACCTCCTTCCTAAAATCTCTGTATCTATCAGCGTCTTCCTTGTGTACTCATATTAGATCCAAGTGTATCACTACACTTAATTCAAACTTTCCCTGATGCTTCTGCTCGTTCTGGATGCTCTGTCATTCTCTCTGTACTCCTCTATTTTAGGGATAGAACAGGACTCAGCTAAGAGTGGCTGAGGAATTGAAATAAGAACAATAGTACTGTGTCCTGCCCCACCAAGGAAGAAGGAAATCTCCAGAAGGAAGGGTAATCAGTGTTGTCCGATTCAGAAAAGTGGGGAAGAAAAAGGAGGTGAGAACAGTCAAGGCTTCTAGCTTCAGAAAGTAACTGGAGGCTGACCAACATCCTTCTTATTATCAAATCAAAAGATCTTTGCTGGGACACCTGGGTGGCTCAGTTGGTTGGACAACTGCCTTCGGCTCAGGTCATGATCCCGGAGTCCCGGGATCGAGTCCCACTTCACGCTCCAAGCTCCTCGGGGAGTCTGCTTCTCCCTCTGACCTTCTCCTCGCTCATGCTCTCTCTCACTGTCTCTCTCTCAAATAAATAAATAAAATCTTAAAAAAAAAAAAAGATCTTTGCTGTGGATGGTGAAGATGGGAAGGGGTTAATAAAATCTCCAAAGGGCCCTGTATCAATTTTTAGGATGCAGACTATAAAAACCGGGTCCTCTGCAAACCCCTTTGGACATTCTGATTTACCTCCTGCCTCAACTCCCCTGTGCAGAGAGATGGTAAGGAATCATTGAACCAACACACCTGACTTTTAGATACAATAACAAGAGTGACCTTCTACTTCCTTTCTGCTTCAGTTTATTTGTATGCATAATTATTCGCCCATTTATAACAAATAGTTGAGGCTTAGAAGGACTAAAAATACTTTTCAAATTATACAACACCCTAATGCAGGACTCCTGAAAAGATTTCTGCTGAAAATACCCCCAGGGTTTTGTCTTTCTTGCCCTCCTTAAAGGGCCAAACCACCAGCCTTTTCCCCCAAGGTACCCCAAATAACCCACTGACCTGGCAGGTAGCTGAGGAAGAAATAGAAGACTCAATCGTGGTCCCTTGGGTCGTTTCTCAAGGGGGAAAAAAAATTGCCTGGATCTGTAATAGTTTCAGTTCTTCCCCAGATGAGAGTTTCCCGAGTACCCTGAAGCTAGCTAGTCATTGCACCACCAAGAAGTCCCTGAATTCCAGCCATGTGGCTGGCTGCTCACAGATGGGCTAAGTTCTAATGGATGGGCAGAAACTTTTTATTGGCCTAGTGAATGATTAACAATGGAAATAAAGCACTGGTATTAACCTAATCCCCTTCCTGGGCACTAACCCTGCTTCCTGATAACATGTTGCAATCGTTTTTTCTCTTCTCTGCCAACCGTTTCCCCTAAGTGGAATGGTTGTATGAATTTGATACCAGAATTCTTTTTTTGTTTTCCTAAATTCAAAACAGACCTATATAATGCAGTCCACCTCGCCTAGAAAACTTGGATACCGTAGGGTTGAGATTAGCCCACCTTGAAGCACTTTCTAGGATGTTAGGTCCAGCAGGCCTTCCTGGAGCTCCCTGACTGGTGACTTTTCCCTGTACTGGTCTTCATTCCACCCCAAGACAGTACAGTGGTGGGGAATTTAACAAGTTTTCTGACTTCCTGCTATGGGCCCAGTTGCCTGGAACATAATCCATACTCGATACATACTCGATAATAGCTGATGGGACACAGCTATTAAAGGGCAGTTTTTCCTGAAAATTTCACTTTTTCTGTCATAAACACCAAAAGTCTCATAAAGGTCTCAGAAAAGAGTGGCGTAGAAACACCATAGAGGCTTTGACAGAGAATCAGGATTTCATCTCCTCTGAATGAAAAGTGGAAAAATGAGTAGATGAAAATGAGAAGGCTATAAGAGGTAAAGAAAACATGAGCCAAATCAAAAGGTGAGACCGATTTGCCAATTTGACAAGAATGAATGTAGAGGAGGATTCTGAATTGTGTCAAGTCTTGAGAGCTAAGTTGAAGGAAACACCACCTTTAAAGTTTTGTCTTCAAAATACCATTTCCCCATCTTTACTTTCCATAGGGAGGGCTTTTTCTTTACTTTCCATAGGGACTGTTGCAAATTTTTCTCTCTAGGTCACCAAATGGGCTTCTTCTCAGCAAGTGACCTTGCCTCCTACTCCCACTAAATAATCGTTCTACAGCAGCTTCTATCCACCTCACATTTTCTCTCTTAACCACTCTTTTTTTTTTTTTTTTAAGATTTTATTTGTTTGAGAGAGAGAGAGAGCACGTGCATGAGTGGGAGGAGGGGCAGTGGGAGAAGAAGTAGATAACCCTGCTGAGCAGGACCCTGGGATCATGACCTGAACCCAAGGCAGACCCTTCACTTGTAACCATCCCTCAGAACAACATACTGCTTAAAATATAACCTATGAGATATTATACTGGTCACTGAGCATGCTTAAATATAGCCTTAAGAAAAACATGTACTAACAACAGGCCTCTGGGGGAGAGGATGATATGGGTCCTTAAAGCTGAGCAGCTGGGAACGCCCGGCCCGCTCAGGGTAGAACGCTGCCTGCTTCATTCCTCTGTCAACTCCCCTTCTCCAGAGATCACCTGCAGTTAATCAAACCATCCCTTTGAATGGGCTCATTCAACTCTAAGTTACATACTACGTGACCAGACATATTTGGCCTTTCTTCTCATGTATCTACAAGACTCGTGGTCAATGTGTAACTTAGTTTGGCTCCTTTGTTGGTTGTTATCTACTTTCCAATAAATATGAGACTAAGGAGTTGTTTGGGTGACAGTTTTCTGTACTGTCGACCTCCGCTCCCTCTGCCTTACAGCGGACTTGGTACCTCATTCTTCTCTCCTGCACCCTCAGTAAATGGCAGTAACTGATTGAACCACCGGGGTACCCGTCTCTTTTAGTCGCTCTTCCCTTCAGAAGAGATCTGTTTGTTTTCTTATTTTCAATGCATCTTTCATCCTGAAGTGTTCCCCAAACCTTTCCAAAACCTCAAATTCCATTTCTGTTCTAAGATGTTTAACTTCTTAGGTTTCCTGTGTTTCCTGCCTACTCTTTCTCATTAAACTCTCCCAGCCGCTCCTATCATGGCCTTCCACTCTGGCTTCCTCCTCCCTTAGGGACACACCTCTTTCAGGCCAGTCCTTATCTCCAAATCCAAGATTTCTTAAACTCATCACGTGATTTCTCAGCAGCCCCAAACACTGCTCATGACCTCCTTTCTGAAACCCCTCTCTTTTGGCTTCCATTACCCTGAACTTCGTTGAATCCCCTCTTTCATGAAATGCTCTATCTTAGTTGTTCTTATCTCTTCTTATTCTTTCTCATCCCTTCCTATAGCTTTGTCCCAGATTCTTCTTTTCAAAAATTTTTCTCTCCATTCTCCTTAAAATTATTGTAACCACTCTCATGGCTTGAACTATTCCTTATAAGAAAACCACTCCATAACCACCTTGTTATCTCTGATTACTCTCTGAAATGCAGACTTAATGTTTTTTTGTTGCCCATCAGACATCCTACAAGTATATTTCATGCCACACATCCAAAGGGGAACTTCTCGTTTTCTGCCCAGAAGCTTCACCTTCTGACCCCTACAATAATCCAGGCTTCCAGGAATGGAATTTCAAACTCATCTTTAAACCCTTCCTCTCCCTCATCCTCCAATGTTCAATGAGTTGATAAATTGTTTTTATTTGATTTTCCCAAGTCTCTTGGGTCTGATATTCTCTCTCTTTCTCTGTTTCTGCTGCCATCATCCAATTTCAGTCATCACTGTCTCCTACATGGACTACTGCAATAGCTCCTATATGGTTTCTTTCCCTCTATTCTTTCCTACTTCTCCCCATACTACATGCTGTTGTGAGCAAAATCTGTATTCTGTCATTTTCACTTCTTTTCTTGATCTCCACTCACTGTTTACCAAATAAAATTTAAATTCTCTAATGTGCCCTTTAAAAGGCTCCACCAACTGGCTTTAATGTATCTGTCTACACTTCTCTCTCGTCACTTCCCATGCTTTATCTGGGCCAAACCCGGCCATCTGCCATTCCCTAAGTGGGCTCCATCTTTCCTGCCTCTCTGCCCAACACGTTTTTTAAAACTTACTATTACAAACTCAATTTAAAACATTAAAGGACTTGGGGAAACTGGGTGGCTCAGTTGGTTAAGCATCTGCCTTCCATTCAGGTCACGATCCCAGTCGGGCCCCACATCAGGTTCCCTGAGCAGCAGAGGAGTTGACTTCTCCCTCTCCTCTGCTCCTGCTCATATGCTCTTTTTCTCTCTCTCTCTCAAATAAATAAGTAAAATCTTAAAAAAAAAAATGTAAAGAACTTTAAGAGCATAAACACCTGGAGTTTCACCATCGTAAGATCCTGTTTTTCTCTGTGCCCTCCTTTACAAGAAGAAAGGTTTTATAGAAATGCGATCATAAGTTCTTATTATTCTGTATTCTACTTGTACTTAGCATTTTTTTTAATTTTCTGTTGGTAATTACAATAAGAGGTTGCATTACATTTGATGGGCCATAATTTACTAAAAACATTCCTAAAATTGGACATTTCAAATGTTTACAAGGTCTCCCAGTATGGACAATATATACAATAATAGAATGAATATCTTCAAATTAGAAATCATTTTGCTCAAGTTAGATGAAGCTAAGGAATGGATTTACTTGGTTCAAAAGCTTATGGCTCTTTATGATGCTCTTACTACATTTCTCAAATCTTTCCACTTGCAACATCTTCTCTAATCTTTGTCTCTCAATCCTACTCACTTTTAAAAGCCCAAGAACTGTGACTCTTCTTAATGATTTTCCTGCCTCCTCCTCTTCCAGACAGAGGGTCTCCTTCTTGAAGCTGAACTCCCCCCGCTCACTGTTCTGTGAAAGTTGTTTATTTCGTTCTAACTGCCCTCAATTAATGATGTACATATACCTGTCTTGTGTCTATTAATAGAATGTGGGTTACTTGAGAGTTTCTTATTCCTATTTCTATTCTCCTTCATAATTTCATCTAGGTACATTCCATTATTTCAAGCTCTCTTTTGTATTTTGTTTGTATTTCATCCAGATTTCCTATGTCTTTTGGTAGGGGTCAGAGTGAGAGACAGAAGAAGTTTGTCATATTGTCTCAGTATGACATCATGATAGGAAAACCTATCCTACCTCAGGATTCTGGCTTCTTCTGCCCTCTAATAAGACAAAAAGAAAATATATTCACTTATATTTCACCATCTCAAATTTACCAGGCAGGAATAGGTTTCATCCAGAGGTGGTAAGCAATATTACTGCGGAAGATTTAGAAATTTGGGTTTCATAAACAAGATAGAGGGGAAACTGAAAGAGAGTTTAAATCCTAATTCTATTTTTGTCTCAACAGGTCATTTCAAGGATGTAACTGTTGTGAATCTATTTTATCAAAATGAGAGGTTAATTTTTGCTTCATAGGTCTTGGTTAATCTGAGGTTATGTTTTGCCTCACCATTCATCTCTCATTAAAATATGAGGCATACCCTTAGCTGAGATCTGAGCTTCCCATTCTCCTTACAGACAGGACATTAGACCCTCCATTCCCCATTGATGTGCTAATTCTGGTCTTAAACAGACAATGGCCACACATGGTGTTTCCACATTCTGAGAAACACACATACACGCGCACACACACACACACACACACACACACACACGGTGGTTTATGCAACTATAGTTGATTTCTATGAAGTTGAGTTTCAGTCTAATGAGAGAAAATTCCAAAACTAGTTTTAGAACCAAGAGAAAATTTATTCCTAGGTGCATTTCTATTACCCAGATTACCCAGTCTGCTCAGTTATGACGTCAGGACAACATTTTTGCCTCTAACTCAGCTTTTTTGTTTTCCAGAGAGTATTTCAGTTCCTCCATTGTTAAGTTATTTTCCTTCAGTCTTTGCACAAAGTTCTCTATGGCTTTGCAAAGTTCTTTATTCTCCTGAAAGGCAAACTGAAGAAAAGAAAAAAAAAATTAAGTTATAACCTAAGAACTGAGATCCAGCTGTATAGTCTGAAGCTAATGAGTATTGCTTAGGTCCCTGACTTGGGGCTGAGAATCCGGCCAGCTTAAATACAAATCTGGGTCTTCAACATGATAAATCCTTTAAGTCATCTGGCTTTTATATACTTATTATTATCTCAGCAATAAGTATAAATGAAAAGAGGCATCTCAATGAAAATGACCTGATCCATGGTTTTTGGAATCTAGAAGAATTTCAGAGACTTTTCACAGCAATATGTCTAAGTCTAAGACACGAGCTTAGAAAGCTTGCTCTATAAAGTCCACAAGTCCTTAACTTCTACCAACAAGGTGGTAGAGGTGTTGCTGATGATGGTGGTGAATGAGAACTCAGGTATGTAAAAATGTGAGTTAACAGTTTATGAGCCCCCTTGTAACAACCCTTCAGATATAGACTGAGCATGCACCAAGAGTGATGCCAGGCCCTGGAGATACCACTGTGAACAAGACAGACGACAGCCTGCTACTTACAAGTGCCTTCTCAAAAGCAGTCTGTGGAATTGGCTTGGGAGCTTCCTGGATCAATTCACAGATGGGAAGTGCACTGCTCCACTCCCCGTCAACGCACTGTTGGTCCCGCGTGCCCACTAAGTGGTACCTGAACAGAAGTCAGAATGGCAGCAATAGGGGTGCCTGGGTGCCTCAGTGGGTTCAGGCCTCTGCCTTCGGCTCAGGTCATGATTCCAGGGTCCTGGGATCGATCCCTACATCAGGCTCTCTGCTCAACAGGGAGTCTGCTTCCCCTCTCTCTCTGCCTGTCTCTCTGCCTACTTATGATCTCTGTCTGTCAAATAAATAAATAAAATTAAAAAAAAAAAAAAGAATGGCAACAACACTTTCTAAAATGGGCAACCAACGCTGGTTCTGTAGAGTTGTATTTCAGTATTTCCTACTGTGATAGAATCCACTTCCTTGAGCCTTAATGCATGCTAAGTGATTTCATTCTGTAGAGTTGTATTTCAGTATTTCCTACTGTGATAGAATCCACTTCCTTGAGCCTTAATGCATGCTAAGTGATTTCAGTATACCAAACAGTAATCAACTAAAACCATTCTCCTTGGGGGTAGAGAGGGCACAAGTGACAATGCAACCCATAAAACATGGAGAAGTGAGAAATTCTGAATATGTGTTTTCACACAGTTGTTGGGTGGGGAGGGAGAGGGAGGAAGCATGTCATCATTCAATAATTTAAAAAAGCATCTGCCATCCACTTTCTAAAGAGGAGTGGAAAGCTAGAGATAACCCTCAAATAAGTCTTACAAAGGAGCTACAGCTTTTAATCAGAAAAACACGAGAGCTGACTGCAAACCCACTAGAAGTATATAACGAGACTGAAATGCTAATGTGGGGACATGACACTGAGGTAGGAAGACGGAATGAAGCCAAGGAAAGAGTAGATCTGTAAGGCGGGTGATTAGGTAGTCTAAATTAAGGTTAGACTTCAATTAGGATGTATTAAATCATTCTCCTTTTATTTTTTTTAAAGGAATATATATACTCAAATGTATATATACAAATCTGTTGGGGGGCAGGCTGGAATAATAAATCATTCTCTTTCTGCAGTTCCATATGGCCTATATTTCTTTGAGCTTTTATTCCAAGATTCTTTAGAAAACCCTACATTTTAAGTATCTTCTCTAGGATAAATAAGGGGATCAGTCTATCTTCTAGAGCTTGGGGAGAGCTGGTAGTGAGCTAAAGCAGCTCTAAAAATCAGAATGAGCTCAGATTGCTGAGGCAGTAGAACATAGGGGCATTAGGTGAGATGGACTGGGTCATTCCCCAAAACAATGCTATGGTCAATGCACAAGTTCTTGCATTTGAACGGCTGCGGCATATACTTACTTGTCTTCACAGTGATAAGTAATGGTAGATCCTGAGTTGAAATCTCTTCCTTCAAAATAGCCATGAGCTGGATTCCCAGGAGGGCCACAGTATCCTGAGAAACAAGAGTACAAGGGTGACAGCACCCTCTAAGTATAACCATCCATGTGGGATCTGGGGACACTCTCTCTGTTCATTTCCTTCTGGTCAAATCGTATTTATCCATGGGAAAAATCCCCTCCCCCTGCTTATCCTCTGAGTTATTAACAGTTTGAGAGAGCTTTCTGATTGGCATGAGCTTGAGGAAAGGAAGTTTACGTTGCAGAGACTGTCAGGGGACAAGAATCAAAAAATTAAACCAGAGGTAGACATAGGAGAAGTAACTCCCTGAGACAGGAGATAAATGGTCTGAGTTCAAGAGGACACTGGCATTCTCGTGGGACAGAATTGTGCAATATGAGAACTTCAGAAACAGGAGAACACAGTGGGGAGCAAACAAGAGGAGTCTATAAAGAGAGCTGGACAAAGAAGTAGATGTTGTGAATTTCAGCTCTGGCTCTTCCATTAACCATTATTTCATCCTTCTTGGCTTTCTTCTAAGCTATAAGATGAGCAGCTTAAATAATATTATCTCCAAAGTCCCTCTGAGCTCTAGCATTGAGTCTAAACACAGGGATCAGGAGTAAGTTAAGAATGATTATGTAGGTGAATACTTATGGAAACATAAATACCTTCAGAACAAATAGTTGAGCAAAACCAGCAGGCATAAAAGAACATGTATTAGTACAGTACATAGTATATAATACTTTGCATTATAATAATACATACTAATGGAAATGTAATTATAATAGCAGCATATAATACTATTTTTTAAAATACACTCATGCATAATCATATATGAACAGAAAAAAAAACCTGAAGATTACATATCAAAGTATTCTGTTATTTCTGAGTAGTAGGTTTGTAGGTAATTAAATGTTTTCTTTGTTTTCTTCTACAACACAGGTGTTTTCTTCAAGCAGTTAATAACTTTTGATGGCTTTTTTTTTAAATTTTATTTCTTTATTTGTCAGAGAGAGAGGAGCAAGAGGGAGCACAGGCAGACAGAGAGTCAGGCAGAGGCAGAGGGAGAAGCAGGCTCCCTGGGCTCAGCAAGGAGCCCAATATGGCACTCGATCCCAGAACGCTGGGATCATGACCCGAGCTGAAGGCAGCTGCTTAACCAACTGAGCCACCCAGTTAATAACTTTTAAAGAGCCTAGATGTCCATTGACAGATGAATGGATAATGAAGATGTGACATACATATATATACAATGGAATATTACACAGCCATCTAAGAAAATGAAATCTTGCCATTTGCAACTACAGGGATGGAACTAGAGGGTATTACCCTAAGTGAAATAAGTCTATCAGAGAAAGATAATTTTCATATGATCTCACTGATACATAGAGTTTAAGAAACAAACTAGGATCATAGGAGAAGAGAGAGAAAAATAGAACAAGACAAAACCAGAGAAGGAGACAAACCATAAGAGACTCTTAATCATAGGAAACAAATTGAGGGTTCCTGGGTGGGAGGAGGCTTGCGGGAGGGGGTAAATGGGGTAAATGGGTGATGGACATTGGGGAGGGTATGTGTTGTAATGAGCACTGGGTATTATAGAAAACTGACGAATCACAGACCTGTACCCCTGAAACAATACATATATGTTAATTAATTGAGTTAAACAAAAAGATCAAAAACTGAGTTCAAAAGCTGTATAGAGGAAAGGAAAAAGAATTTTAATGAATTGATTAAGGATCTCCAGTTTATACAGCTTTTCTGGTGGCTTTTAAGCATGCTGTTTTGAATTGAAGAAGATGATATAGATCTTGCATCTAAACAGAAAAAAATCTGCTTTAATCAGGGACCTCAGGAGCATCCCCTAAAATTGGGCAATGAACTGACGCAAAAAGACAGAGACTCTGCATTTCCGTGTGAGGATAGGAAGTATTGAATTTAAAGAGTAAAACAGAAAAGGCTGGTGGAAATAAATACTTTAAACTTGTTCAAGCTAATGTTGATGGTATGTGCATGTAATTTAACTGTGTGTCCTATATATGCATGTTTTAAGTAACCACAAACTCCCTAAAAGAGGCTAACGATAGTTCATATTTTTAAACTGCCTATCTGCTATATCCTTTACAAAAATTAACTCAAAATGGATCATAGGGTTGAATGTAAAATACAGAACTATGAAATACCTAGAAGGTAATGTAGGAGAAAACCTAGACAACCTTGGGTATAGGGAGGGACAACATTTTAGATACAGCTGTAAAGTCACCATCCATGAAACAGTTAATCAACTGGAATTCATTAAAATTTAAAACTTCTGTGCTATGAAGGACATATGAAGAGAATGAGATGACCAGCCATAGGCTGGGAGAAAATATTTGCAGAAGACAAATCTTATAAAGGACTGTTATCCAAAGTATACAAAGAACTCTTAAAACTCAACAAGAAGAAAACCACCTGATTAAAAAATGGGCCAAAGACCTTAACAGACACCTCACCAAAGACGATCTATACAGATGGAAAATGAGTGTACATCATCAAGAAATATAAATTAAAACAACAATGAGATACCGCTACACAACTATGAGAATGGCCAAAATCTGGAACACTGATCACACCAAATGCTGATGAGGATATGGAGCAACAAGACCTCTCCTCCATTGCTGGTGGGAAAACACGATGATATAAGCACTCTGGAAGGCAGTATGACGGTTTCTCACAAAGTTAAATATCTTAAGATCCAACTACTGCACTCTTTGGGATTTATCCAAAGGTGTTGAAAACTTATGTCCCCACAAAAACCGGCACCTGATATGTATAGCAGCTTTATCCATAATTGCCAAACTTTGGAAGCAGCCAAGATGTCCTTCAGAACTAACCAGGTGACAGATATTAAGGACTGCACATGGGGTGATGGGCACTGGGTTTCATACACAACTAATGAACCGTTGAACATTACATCAAAAACTAATGATGTACCAAATGCTGGCTAATTGAACATTATTATAATTAAAAAGGTCAGTGGTTGAGAGGTAGGGAAGGTAGAGAGATGAATAAATGGAACACAGAAAATTTTTAGGGCTGCAAAAACACTCTGTATGATATTATAATGGTAGCTATATGCCATTAAGCATATGTCCAGACCCACTGAATGTACAACACCAAGAGTGAATACTTAGGTAACTATGGATTTGGGGTGATCACGATATGTCAATATTGGTTCATCCTTGAGAAAAAAAAAGGTACTACTCTGGCAAATGGTGTTGATAAATCTTTAATGTTAGATATGTACCTTTCCAAATAAACTTAATTTTTTGTTTTATATTTTTAAATTTAAAATTCTGCTCAGAGTTACATTGTAATTCCAGTCCATCCATCCAGGGTCATGGCATATCTTTTCTTTTATTTAAGTATTATTTTAGGTCCTTCAGTAAATTTTCATATAGGTCTCATGAGTGAAATTATTTTACATTTCAGTATTCATCTCATAATTATTAGAAAGTAATACTATTGATTTTTCAATATTATTTAGTGTCCAAGAATAACATTTTTAGTAGAATTTCTTGGATCTTCCAAGTATATTTGACAAATAAATATATCCTGTGACCCACCAATCATTCTAGAAATCCAGACTAAAGAAATAATAGCATAGGCCCCAAAATATATGTATGTGTATACATTTATATAACATTCACTGAAGCATTATAATAGCAAAAATACAGAAATAGAATAAATGTTCATCAACACAGAGATGTGGAATAAATTATGGCACATCCACATTATTATTTAAAAGCAGGAGATAGAAAAAAAATAAAAGCAGGAGCCACATATACTGATCTGAACTAGATTTCCATGTGTAATGTTACACCAAAAATAAGCAATTAAAAATACATGAATTCCCATTTTTTGTACGTATATACATGTGTCAATATGTGTGTATGCTTTTATTTAAAATGTCTGCATAAACGTAAAAGTCATACAACAAATACATCCAACTAAGTCTCTCTGAGAGTCGTGAATTACTGTGTTAGAAGGAGGTACTTTCTTTCAATTCTTATTTTGTGTAATTTGGCAGTGGATCAGTTACTGTCCTTGCCCCCTGTTTCTGTGTATTCTTCAAATAAGAACTTTAAGTCATTACCATGAAATTTTTTTAAAAAATGTCAGATGCCCCAAACTATCCCATGTTGGACTTAGTAGGACAGGAATCCTAATTTAAAGGTGGGGGCGGGGAGGGTTTATTGTTTGGATGTTGTTTGTTTCACTGGAACACATCATTCAAGGTGAGGCTTGGCTCTGTGAGCCCCACTTGTTTCTTGGCTGCTTCCTAGCTCCCAAAGCTTCCCAGGCACCGAAAATGAGGTTATCTGCTCAGTGTCTTTGGATTTACACTTATTTCTCTCCTACTTACTGCTTTTGCAGACAGGCAAGGGAGGCATCCAGGTGTGGTTGTCCAGGCACTGACTCCAATTGCTGCCCTTAAGAATGTAGTCTTCATTGCACTTAAAAGTGATTTTGTCATTCACGTTGACAGGACCCAGGGAACTGGGTTCGCCATTCACCAGCACAGGGTCAGGACAGTGGCCCACTGAAGAAGAAAATGGGAAGTGATCTGAAAGGACACCTGCAAAAGCAGGAATTTCTCAGGCTTTGCTGAGAAATCAGAACTAAAGCAGAGCTTTTTAATAGGGACTGCAAACTGCACTAGTCCGTAGTACCAAATCCGACCGACACTCGATGTGAAAAGAGCTGGCTGGCCTGAGAGTGGCAGGAAAGGTCTTGGTCATGCACAAGGGTGAGAGTTGGCACTTGAACTTACGAGAAGTAATTAAGCATAGAACTGGAAATGATCAATAGTGTGTTTATCCTCCTGTCAAGCCCTGCTGAAAACTCTTCACTCTATGTTTGAGGCAAGGGTTCCCTTCCTTCCATCAGCCAAAGGTCCACATCACTCGTCATGTTTTACTTTGTTTCATTTTGCTTTTCTCAGGTTAAAAAAACAAAAACAGAAACAAACAAACAAAAAACCCCGGAGAAAATGCAGAGAGAGATGACTTTGGTCATATAAATAAAGGACAAACATACTGGTCTGGAGAACAAACCGAGCTAGTCCTAAAAATAGTAGTAATTACGAGGATATTAACTAGTGATTCTCTGTCTCTACAGACACCACAAATGAGTGTTGTGAACTGGAGCAAGTCATTTGGACCTCAGTTACCACATTTGTACGTTGAGAACATAAATTTTTCCCAGTTCAAAAGTTATATAATGGATAAAATACAACATGACATATTTACTTCAAAATAATAATAATGCAAACAGAACTGTAGAAGACAGAAGATTAATTATATGTGGGTAATTGTGGAAGATAAGTGGTAAGTATGTATGAGTTGATTTTAATCTCCCTTTTGTATATGTTTAGATATTTTTAAACATAAAAATTTTAAAGGAGTATAGTATTAAACAAATTGTAGCCCAAAAAAGGTAGTTTTAATATATGGAAGAAATTCTTTTCTTCCTGCAGGGTTGATTGTGTCTATTAATTCAATCAATTAATCAATTAATGGAATCAGTACTGAGCAAGAGCCGATCCTGTAGCTTCTAAGAGAAGTTCCACCCAGGCGCTTTAAAAATGAATTCATAGAAATTGAGAATTTTCTCTCCTTTTTTTAAGGATTTTATTTACTTATTTGACACAGTGGGAGAGAGAAAGAGAGAGAGAGAGAGAGCGCACAAGCACAGGCAGGCGGAGTTGCAGAGGGAGAGGGACTGAGCAAAGAGCCGATGCAGGGCTCGATACCAGCACCCTGGGATCACGACCTGAGCCGAAGGCAGAGGCTTTAACCCACTGCGCCCAGCAGGTGCCCCAAGAATTCTTTTCTTATACAGTTTGAACATGGCCAAATGGAAGTAGGATGTGAAAGAATCCAGTAGGATGACAAGATATACAAAGAAACAGGAAAATCAAACTTACGGCGACATGTGGGAACAGGAGCATTCCACTCCACAGAGGCATTGCAAAATAAGGTTTTCTCTCCTACCAGGTGGTAGCCCTTGATACAAAGGCAAGTCCCCAGAATTTGTCCTTCTACCTCCTTTATAACAATTATGCCATTTTCCACAAAGGGAAGTTCTGGACAGCTCTCTGTTGGAAGGAAAAAAGATTCACTTGACATGTCATGTGCCATGAGGAAACCTTGTTAGACCACCGTCCAAGTGCCTTTTTGCTGGATTGTGGCTACTCTTCCATGTCTATGTCTATCCACTTCCCTCCCCTCCCAATAATTCCCAAAGTTTCTTGTTTTCAAAAGGGTAACTGGATTCACTCAAATTCAGCTATAAGTGAGGTGCCTGGGTGGCTCAGTTAGTTAATCAACTGCCTTCGCCTCAGGTCATAATCCCAGGATCCTGGGATGGATCCCCACATCAGGCTCTCCTCTCAGCGGTGAGTCTATTTCCCCCTCTCCTTCTGTGATCTCTCTTGCTTTCACTCTCTCTCAAATTAATGAATAAAATCTTTAAATTAAAAAAAAAAAACTCAGCCATAAATAAATAAAATCTTTTAAATAAAAAAAATTTCAACCATAAGTTATCTACCTCTAAAGAAACAATCCCCTTTCCAAAGGGTCTTAACAGATAAGACCTCTCAATATTTTGAAACTGGTACTTTTTGCTCCCAGAACAGAAAAGGAAAGTTAACTGTTAACCACCCATGTCATAAAGCAGAATCATCATTAAATATTTACTAAGCCCTTGTGGCACCTGGGTAGCTCAGCCGATTAAGATCAGATCATGATCCTGGGGTCCTGGGATCGAGCCCCACATCAGGCTCCCTGCTCAGTGAGGAGCCTGCTTTTCCCTCTCCCTCTGTTATGCCCCCCCACTCTCTCTCCTACTCCTTGTCAAATAAATAAATTTTGTTTAAAAAAACACATTTTACTAAGCCCCTCTGAGTACATTGCATTAGGCCAAGCAATTTGAGATTTTCCAATAAAGGAAATACATTTCATTGATTAAACTTTCATTAAAACCTTAGACCTGATATCAAGTGCCTTATAAACCAGACTTAAGCATACGCACCGTCTGAGGCAGAAATCAGCCACACAACCACAAGATAGCACACAAACCAAAAAACCATCTTGTGATCAGTTGCTTGGCCCAGGCTGGAATGAACACAAACCAGACAACACCTGGTTTAGATAAAAGCGGATCTTCTCACACAGCTTAGGATACCAACCACCTCCCTCCTAGAGAAGAGGTTGTCCTGATTTCTCTCCCTTGGAAGAATTAAAAAAAAAAAATGCTACAGCAGGAAATCTGAACAACTATGAGGAAATTAGAGCTGGGAGCGATTCTGCAAAAACATGAAGCGGGGGAGAGGCTGACAAGCTGCCAGTTTTAAAACTCGGTTTTAGAAATTGCCAGGGTTCCGTTATGCAAATCTAGTTGACCAGTTCCTGTGAACTGCACGCTTATCCTGCTACCACAGACTTGGACCAGAGGGTTTAGCCATGACCCTCAGTTCTGTCAATATTTGCTAGTGTTTACAGTCCAGCTTCTGCAACGCCCTCCAGCTTTGCAGGCGGGGGCGGGTGGACCGATCTGTAGTGCTTTCCCAACTGAAACCCAGCTCTGAGGGCCATCTCCCCTTCATTTGTCACATACCAGGTGTCCTGGCAGCACCGAACTCTGAAAACTGGCAAGCTCAAGGAAGTGAACTAACCTCACCTTATCTCTGACCTCCCAGATCTACAGCTTCCCAGCAAACCTGAGAAAAAACTCCAAAGTCCTGTAGCAACACGTGTCCATATCTGCCAGGCCTGCGCCCAGGTTCCCATTCTTCGGATCTTTGGGGGCCAGGGTTTAGCCTGAGTCCAGAGTCAACGAAATGAACCAAGAGGGAGTTGAGGGAAAAGCTTTAGTCTCAGGAATTAAAACATGTGAAATTGCTTTGGGGCTCCCACCTTCTTCTTCCTGACTATTATAGCAATTATCTGGTTGTCCCTGCTCCAGTGATAAAATTGGGAGTAAAGATCCTCCAAATTTTTAGGTTTTAATAAAATAATATAAAGCATCATAATACACATAAAGCATAAGGACCCAGTAACGTCTTAACCATTTTTCTCTTCTCCATCCATTATCATTACTTTATGATTTGTTCATGTCTTTTGCCCACACAAGACTGTTAACAACTCAAGCATGAGGGTCCTGTCCCATGTGTATTTCCTTTGCAGGCACTCCATAATGCAAAGCAGAATTGTCTGCTAGGTAAATAAGAGCAATGCGGGACAAATAAAAGAGAACATAATCATACAGAAACTCTAGTAGAGTTCCTCAAATCCATACCAATAATTTATCACTTACTATATACTGCCTTTATGGTTTTTCCATAGCTTATCCTCACTCAACAAATATGTGAGTTCCTATAGTGCAAGGGTCTTTCATTTTTTTAAGATTTTTATTTATTTATTTGTCAGAGAGAGAGAGAGCACAAGCAGGAGGAGCAGCAGGCAGAGGGAGAAACAGACTCTCCGCTGAGTGAGGAGCTCAATGCAGGACTCGATCCCAGGACCCTGGGATCATAACCTGAGCCGAAGGCAGACACTTAACCAACTCAGCCTAACCAACTCAGCCACCCAGGCGCCTCTGCAAGCACCTTTTAAAGTGTGGTTCTCGAAAGGGTAAATAACATGACACTCATATAAGTATACGATGAAAATGTGTCAAAGATTTTATTCAGCTCATTAGTCATAGAAACATTTAGATGCTACAACTAATTCAAAGAAGAATTTGAGGAACAGATTTAAATATTCAGGTCAAAGGCCTTCTGAAGTGACTTCTCTAACTGATGTAAAACTGTTTAATATCACACATGGCAACAAACTATAATATTTGGAATGAGCTTTTCCAACTGATAGAAATTTATTGAATCTCTACAGGACAAAATGCATTTGCCTTATCAGGAATATTTGCATTGTTTTCAGAAAAGAATCATCTGCATTCCTATCCATTTTCTACAAATGAACTAGTCTTATAGAGTTGTAAAAAAAAACCCTAATTAATAGAAAGTCAATCAAAATTACACACTCCCATGAAATCAACAACCCCAGAGAGGGTCTATAATACTGTTACCCATGGAAAAATTTATTCAGCAATTTCTTTTTTGTCTCTCTTGTCAGGTTTGGAGTAATTTTATTTAACATACCACATAGTCTATTTCTTGAAGCATATAAATTCTCCAGCAGCTAATATATATGTTTGTACAATAAATGATTTTAAAAATAGTGAAAGAAAATTTTGCTGACTCTTAAAATTAGGAATTTGTTTATTCCTAAATGATGAATTCCTAAATTCCTAATAAAATAGAGCATTACTACAGGAAATAATTGCAAATAATCCTTCCTCTCAATGGTTTATTTTAGATTCAGATGAGGGCTTTAGAAAGATACCATATTATGTATAATATTGTCTTATTTCTCTATGAAATATAAAAATATTTACACTAAGTGAGATATATGGAGACTATAAATATCCTCATGAAGTTTAGGTCATATTTTCCTGTCAAATAAATTGGAAGAAAACTTTGTTTTCAAAGCTTTTTGGATTGGGGGATTACATATAAGGGATTTTAGGATTATACATTTTATTACAAGTGTCCAGGCTTAGCAAAATTAATAAATGAGAATTCACAAATCCTTCTAGACCTTTGGACATTAAGGGCAATTTGATCAATCCAGATTTTCTGGAGAACTGAGGTAACAGGGAAAGTGCTGAAGTTGTCCTGACTGGTTTGCTTGCTCAGGAAAAGAATGAGCAGACAGGAAGTGAGCCGGGAAGGCTGCTGGGCTTAGGCTAGCAGGAGGTACAGGGAGTTAAACTTTGTGTGTGTGTGTGTGTAAGGTTTTAAGAGAATTGGAAAAAGATGACTTTAAATTCTCTAGTAGGTTATGATTAGATTCCCTTTGGTCTTTGTCAAGGCAATTCAGAAAAAGTTTAAAATATTTTTCTAATGATTTTTTTAATGTATTAGTTGTTTCCTGAATGCTTCACCAAAAAAAAAAAAAAAAACTTGGGCCAGAAAACTAGCCTTTATGCAGATTCTACGAGACTAAAACTCATAGAAATTTTTTAAAGCCCTAATTGTTCATGAAACAAAAACAAAAACAAAAACAAAAAAAGAAGGCTCTAACAGGGTTTGAGTAAAATGACTCAGGAATTTAAATTTGGAAAAGAATGGTTAATAGACTTTATTAAATTGTGCCCAGATACTATTTCTCTTTCCATCAAATTCTGAAAAGGCAAAGGACAAATGAGGAGACACTCTGGCATGAAAATTGAATGTAAAATAAGGTAAAAGGGTCACTACGGAAGAAAATCCAAATGACTAAAAAAGCTGTTCTCTGAAAGTAGCCTGGATGCTCAGTGAAGGTAATACCTGTTTTGAGGCAAGGCCCTATTAGCTCTGGAACACTGCTTCTGAGCATCCTGTGCTTATGAAATTATTTCCTTTAATCGTGAGGAGAAGCTGATCTCTGGAATCTGACCAAGTCTTTGCAGGGAAGGTACAGCATACCAGCAAGAAGGTATCTAGGTGCCCTTGGGAATTCAGAAGGGAGCTCAGAAGTGAGGTGCTCTGCCTGTGGTGACGGGAATGGTGTGACACTGGCTTAATGAGCACAAAAGATGCATCAGGTACCTTGAGGTGCCTTGAGATTAAGAAAAAGAAATTATCACTCCCTACACTCCTGCCCCTAATGCTCCAGAGGTTAGTGAAGCTATCCTTGTTACAATCCACTCAAATTCCTAAGTATTCTACAATGTCTGGTTTTTAAAAAGTAAGCATTTCAGAATCCCACAAATTCTTCCCCTCTGCTTAAAGAAGTTAGTATCAAATGGATGGATTTTTTTTTTTTTAATGTTGAACAAAAGAAAGGGAGATGGGATATGTGTGTACATTATCATCTAACTCCTGCTTTGCTACCCTGAGGTCGGGTTGTATGTGAAAGTGATGCATATCTACCTTTTGTCAGGGAAAGGGGCCTCAGCTTTTGTCAAATTCTCAGATGAGTTCAAGACAGTGAATGTAGGTTGGACGGCGGGAGTACTTCAAGGCCGTAAAGCATGATGATGGGCCATTGCTGGACTGCCACAGGAAGTGCCAGGGGGCCTGTCACTGACCAGGGCAAGCTAGCAAGGCCAGCCTCCTCACAGAGTGTGCCCAGGAAAGATCCTGGAGAGGCTGAAGTCATGGGGACGGGGATAATTAAGGCTACAGAAATAAGCCAAATAGTGACCGTCACCCAACAATGGAGCACTCTCTAAGGAGTCATTCTAATTCTGGTATCTTTATGAAGTTTCTAGCTAGATTTAAAAAAAGCATGTTATATGTTTGTTGGACCCTCACTGTTACACTTCTTACCATTTACCTTGTTCTGAGGTATGGGCTTTGATAAGAACTACATCAGTGTCAAGGTAAGTCACTTAATAAGGGTGTTCATTCACGAATTTGTGAAGTAAGAATGTGCCCAGACGTGCTTATCCTTCTACAAATGATGGCTTGATGGCTGGGTAAGACTAACGCCTGCAAAAGTGCTTGGAGATCTTTTCTAAGAACAGGGAATAGGGACTGGGTTTTACCGCATAACAACCAACTGATGATCATTAAAGATTTGTTAAATGAATTAACAAGTTCATTGTTAATTCATTTAATTAATAGTATATGGCAATAATGATCCCACTGATATCATTTTGAAATGCCAGTGTAACTTGATAAAGGCAGGAGTCACCAATTCAAACACTAGCTGCAAATATACATATGATCTAAGATTTTGAGAATCATTGTCAAGAAGTTAGTTTCAAAGACATTTTGCATGATGTTGTTAACATTTTGCATGTGTATAATGTACCAAATGTTATCCCATTTTGTGGTGATTTCAAAAATTAATTACATCTTTAAATTAAAAATAACTTTTATTATATTTCTTATTACAAAGAAATACAGATTACTGACATATTTTAGCATGATTTTATTTATCCAGGAGATAAACTTCTCTCCAGAGAAATGCATCTCTTGGTTGATACTTATAAATCAATGAGGAAAAAAACTACTCAAAGGAAATCCGCCGTGCCTTAACATAGTTGCCATCCTTTTACAGAAGACAGACACCTAAACCTTAGAAATTTAATTTAAGGTAATACTATGGACATCACATTTAAAATCTCAAACTACCTCAATTTCTACCAAAAAACAGACAACACCAATTATCTTACATTCTGATCAAACACATGCAAGCACTCACATGGGACTTAAAAATATCACACATGAATGAATAAATAGTTAAGTAAAAACATTATCTGATCATCAACAGACACCATGTTTAGATGCAGAAAGAAACCCGCAGTACAAGAACAAAATAGTGATAGTTCCGCATGCTCAGAGAGGCCAGATGAAAATCCCCTGCTACAGAGCAGTCAGGAGCCTTTCTGAAGGCAGCTTTGTGCGTATAAAATAAGCTCCTGGTTCTGGGATGCTGAACTGCCCGCAGCCCAGCTCATCACATCCTAGGTAAGGGAGCCCCATATCATCCACAGTATAAAAGAACCATTTGGGGAAAAAACGCGTTTCTTTCTTTTCTTGTTACTTACCCTCTTGCCCAGTAAGATACAGGGTATCTGCATGAAAGGGAAAAATTATTTAAAAAGCTAAAAAACTTTCTATTCTTTAAAAAAAAAAAAAAAAAGAATTTTGCTTGTAAGATATTTATCTTTTGGAGTTTCTATACCCTCAACTGGAGTATTGACATCAAAATCACATTGACAGAGAATCACACTGATCTAGAGAATTACCTGGCTTATCTTTACAGGAAGCCAAATGACAGATACCTCAAAGACTGGGGTCTCTCCTGCCCACCCCCCGCCCCAGTGTTCTACATAAAGACCAGGAGACCCTCTAGAGACAATTAGCTAAGAGGCAGGCATCAGAAGACCAGCTGCTCTCGAAGCCACATCCACAGCTTTCATAGAGACCACATCATAGTGACAGACCCCACAGAAAGCCATGCCCCCCGAACCTGGTTTGAAGCAAGAACTCCCTGGTACAGTTGATTCCCAAGGAACCCTCTTCACTTCTTCAGGTCCTGTCAATAGCGCCCTACTTTTTTCTCCAACCGTCATTCCCAACCACTGGAGAATGACGCCTCCCTCTGCTGCTGTGAGGGGACGCAGCATCAGGTAGGAAATACAGTAGCTACTTCGGAAAACGGTCCTTTGAAGACAGGGACCCATTCTGGGGAGTCTTGCAGTCAGATCCTGCCCTCACAGGACCTGGAACAAGGAAAAACTTCTTTCTGTGAAAAGGCAGCTGATACTGCCCTTCCACCACCACAGAAGAGACATTACAGGGACTGAATTTCTCAGATACCCTCCACTCACCTGATGAATTTGTCTCATTTCCAACATGACAGAAAAGGGACAGTTAACATATATATATATAAGGTCCTCTAGCCTGCTCGCTGGAACAGACGCAGAGACCAGCTCTTACAGCACAGAACAGGCTCGTGGTGGTGCAGCCCTCTCACTCGCAAACAAGTCTGAAGAGGTGCCATTTGCGTTCCAGAAAAGAACAGGCAGCCAGGGATACAATCGCAGGTAGGAAGTTAAAAGCCGAAAAGGAACAAGACTGGCCAACTGGGGTCACACCCAGCAAAGAGATCATACAAACCGATCGGGTCGGGCTGTTAGATCTTTTGAGGCACAGGGCACTTAAGTTTTCCCGTGCAACACATATTCCCATTAGGCATGAGCGGAAGAAATGTAATGTTTTTTCCAGGCCTCATTTTGGTGGCCTCAAATGTCCAATCCCAGCTTAACTTCCTGACAGAGCCCCCGTAGGGCTGCCATCAACAGCCTTGTAGTAGATCCTGGAGGGGTCTGGCTTCAACCTTTACATCATCAGCAAAGTGGTGTGAGGGACGCCGAAGAGTGCCTGTGCACAGCCAACCCCGTCTCTGCCTGCGAGCCAGAGAGAGAAAGTAATTGTGCCACTGCCAAAATCAAATCAAATGAAGCAGAACCCTTCCCCCACCCGCCCGCTGCTCCCCCACTGCCCACAGCCCCACCTCCGCACACATGCACGGACCCTCAGTTGTGCGGGCACACACCCCTTTACCCTTTACCAAACTCCAACAGTACAGTCACAGGCTCCTTTCCCTGAGAAACCGACCTTTGTAACCATGTTGGACCGGGTACTAAGCTATACACCCAAGATAGGAGGTAGAAGCTGCAGGAAATCCTGTGGTAAAAGGAGAGCACGTAGGCTACTATCAGCCAAAAGACCATGCTGACCAAATGGCTTTGCAGTCGGGGGCCCCTTGGCTTCTGAGGAGGGTCTCTACGATTGTAGCTATCCCAGACCTTCTGAAATTCGTCAGAGCACAAATCATAAACTGATTTCCCATAAACTGACACCGAATGTTTCGTGAGGAATTCCTCCCCCTAGAGGAGTGCTTCTCAAGCATCAGTTAAATGAGCATGGGAATCACTTGGTCATCCTGTTAGGGTGGTGATTCTAATTCAGCGACCGTGTGAGGAGGCCCCAGAGGCTGCATATCTAAGGAGCTCCTGCTCTTTGCCGGGCTGATGTAAATGAGGGGCGTGAGGCGGTGACACAGTTCCACCCGTATTTCCTGTCCCAGAAGTTAAATGTCATTTCATTCTGTTGACTGTAAGCTCTTTAGAAACAGGCGGGTCATGTTTTAGAAGGAACAGCCCACTAAATTCTAAGAGATCTCCATACTTTTTCCTTTATGATAATGAGTTACATGTGGTTAACGGGATTCATAGTACGGTTCGGGCAAAGGTAATTTTTTCTTAATTCTTGTAGAGGCACCAGAAAGTACACACAACTTCTACTGAAGTTCACATGTCTTCCATAATGTCCTTCCCATCTTTCCCAGAAGGTGGTGGAAGAGAGCCATGCCCACACCAAGGACTCCCGTCGTGCGGCCAACTGGCTTTGGCTCCTCTGAGGCCCTATCATGGAGCAGCAGGAAACAGTTTCGGAGGTAGGGGGAGTGGGTGGAGAATACAACCCAAAATACAAAACAAGAAACCCAGAAGCCTTCTGATAGGTTCAAGTTACTCAACATTTTTATTTACCCATTCTATACACACACACACACACACACACACACACACACACACACACAGAGAGAAAAGCACATTTCAAATACAGTTATACACACCTTATGTGGCTCTGAGTGGCATATTTTGATATCAATGTCACCAGATTAAATCAGAATGCTGGTAAGGACTCACATTCCTTTTTCACCAGAGCTGTGCCTAGGAAATCGATTTGCAGCATAACTCTAGTACGTGACTTCCCAATTCAGTCCATTCCCTTCAACCATTTCCAACCCCCTCCAAGGGGCACAGCTGGTGATCAGTCTTTCACTCTTGCCACAGTAAAACCATTACCATATCAGAACGAGTGGATTTTGTTATTTCAACACAATAAAAAAAAATGTATACAAGCATTTCAAGTACAAAAACACTGAGTTGATAAATATTGGTCCTAGATCCCCAGGGAAAGGCTGACTGGAAAGAATACCTTTGCCAACTCTTAAGATCAATTTTTAAATGCAAAATTTCCTTTGCATTTTTATTTATTAGATTTTATGAATAAAAGCCAAACCCATGGCAGACTGAAAAAAGCAGCATTAGCCACTGCTCTATCCTGTGACAGGGAAGCTGAGGACACAGAAGGTTCATCAGCAGACAGTGAAAGGGAAATCTTGCCTAGAGGTGGGGGAGTGGGAGGAATGAATGCAGGTAGAGGTAAGAATTTCTGGCTTTGAGGAGGTATTTACTTCACCAAGTTTACAAAATATCACACAGAAGTGAAGTTCAACCTTCATTTTCTACAAAATGATGAGAATTTGGCTGCTACTCTTAAGAGAAACGTCTACTAAAAATCGGTAAGTACAGAACTTCCCCCTGAAACAAAGTAAAGTGTTTACTTCCTTTCTTTGTAGGACACATGCAACAGACACAAAATTACAATAATACGCCTGTATTACTAACTGGTACAATTAGAAAAAAGACAGTCAGATTGCAAGACCCTACTGGAGTCTGTCAGTCAGTCAGTCAGCGTACAGACTCGGCCAGGGCCTGCCAGTCGGTAAGCATGTGGATGCTACTAGATACAGTCTTCTGGACATTATGCATCCATATTAAATTCCCGGACAAACTTCTGATGACTGAATCACGTCTCTGGGAAGTCAGAGATCCACCCTGTCAATGTCACAACCTGGCTCAAGTCAGATATTTTTTAAACTAAAATATTTTAAGACATGACCATGTCAAAATACGTGTTAGGAAAACTGGGTAAATTGAGCAAATTTCTTGAAAACAAAAAGAACATGGCTTCTGAACTCAAGAGAAACAATGGAATGTCTGTAAGGCTGTGTAACACAGATATAGTATAGTTTTCTGCATCATTAGACATTCTTCCCTCTCTCTTTTTGCTACCCCAAGCACCAATGAACTTCTCCAAAACCTAGACCTCCTACTCAGAGAAAAACTGTAAGATGGATTTATTTTCAAAGTTATGTCACGTTTCTTGAGAATACAGGTGCCTCTGCAGATCCATTTGTGGGTTGCAAAGAGGAACACCAGAACTAAAGGAAACACTCGTCCGTTCAGCCTGGGAACAGCAGACAGGTATTCCTAAATCTAACTCCTTGGGGGAGAAAAAAACAAACCAACCAGCCAACCAACCAACCCAGAGGCAGTAAGATAGGGCAGACCCCTACACAATGCATGTTTTTAAGATTTTCTAGTTCCACTTTGCAGCTGAATGTAAAACAATCCCATTATCAAAACAAAACCAAAGACAATACAGATTAGTAAGAACAAAATTCTAATTTGAGGATTAAGAGACAAGCAAAGCTAGTTCTCTAAATCTGCCTCCAACTCCTCTTTCACGTTTGTCACAAAATTCATCACTCAGTTTCCAAGCAACACAATAAAATATACAGGGATTTTCCTCTCTCCATTTACTAGATTAAATAATTTAATAGATGAAATACTAAGGCCTATTTCTCCCACAATGAAACCAAAAGCCTTAGCAAAAGGTGCTCTGGAATCCATCCTTTCTTTGTAGAATCTGTGACATAGACCTAACTATAGCAGTGTGCAGATGCTACTGATACACATTCAGTAAGCAAGGAAGAGGAGGATAGAAAAGATAGAAAGTAGATGGGCGCCTGGGTGGTTCAGTGGGTTAAGCCGCTGCCTTTGGCTCAGGTCATGATCTCAGGGTCCTGGGATCGAGTCCCGCATCGGGCTCTCTGCTCAGCAGGGAGCCTGCTTCCCTCTCTCTCTCTCTGCCTGCCTTTCCATCTACTTGTGATTTCTGTCAAATAAATAAATAAAATCTTAAAAAAAAAAAAAAAAGAAAGAAATTCTCTAAAATTTGGAGGAGGAGCTCTATGCCATTCTGTATCCTCCTGGCTTGTTCCTGCAGAAACTTCTCTGGAGGGCTCCTGCTCTAGAACTGAAGAATGCTACAGTCAAGTTCTAATTTCTTGTGTTCCCCTGAGACTAGAAAGATTACCTTAGGCTCCTCTTTTGGGAGAAGCAAACTAGCACAGGGGGAGAGTGGGAAAGTAAGGAGCAGGCTGAGGGCCCCAGTGAACATCCCCGTGACCTGTGGCTCTGGCCACGGTTTACAACAGGGTAACACAATGCTCATGAGTTAGAAAATCCTCCTCTCACTAAGAATATGCACAGCCCAGACCCAAAGTCTTTGGATCAAAATGCCCCTGCTTGTCATTCCTTAGCTCTGAATGATTCTTATGGTGCATGGGGGTGGGGGATGAATGAATAATCATTTGGGCTAAGGGTGCTGCCAGCCAAGGAAGGTTAGATGAAGCCACCTTGTAAAAGCGCCCCACATGCCGCCTAGACCACATCTCATTCTCACCGGGAGGGGAAGGATTCTCACCTGCCACCCCCTTTAGTCTGAAGGAATCTGAACTCCACTTCAATGCCCACAGTTACAGACTCAATGTGTTGCTCGTTCACAAAAATTCATTTATTATAAATTATATACCCTGTCTCTAAAAATAACCTTCTTCAGGGCAACGACCTTTTCTTCCAATTCTATGTACCCAATCACCATCAGCGCCCCCACCCAGCCTGAAGCCCCACAAAGACAACACGCACCCAGAATATAGTGGCTAAACAGGAACAGCAGGTTAGACGCACTGAGGACCAGAAGCTGGCAAGCAGCCACTGGAAACACTGTGATGTCCTACTCGGGACTTAAGAATGAAGGGGGTACCTGGGTGGCTCAGTGGGTTAAGCCTCTGCCTTTGACTCAGGTCATGATCTCAGGGTCCTGGGATTGAGCCCCACATCGGGCTCTCTGCTCAGCGGGGAGCCGGCTTCCCTCTCTCTCTCTCTCTCTCTCTCTGCCTGCCTCTCTGCCTACTTGTGATCTCACTCTCTCTGGGTCAAATAAGTAAATAAATAAATAATCTTAAAAAAAAAAAAAAAAAGAATGAAGAACTCAAGGTCACAAGTCAGCTGCCTGTGATGATAACCTTTATATCCTACTGGCTTTATCTCTGTGCCTTTCTCCAAACTGCTGAACACTCCCAGCTATTACCCAAGGACACTTCCTCACCCAGCGATTTGTTCAGCCTCACCCTGCAGTGTAGAAAGTTAAAGATGGAAGAAGAACCCAGAGTAACCCTCTAAAACACAGCAGCCTGCCTTCAAGGGGGTCACGTGGTATAACACTGTCATCTACTCAGACGTTCTAACTCTAGAGAATTGTCCTTTCAAAGCCAAAAGGAATTCAGAATTCTTGGGTTGATGATCTGTCCAAGGAAATAGTCCAAGTATTTCTCCCCACAGCTAACCTTGAATATGAGCCAGAATCTTCAGGGAAGTTATTTCAACACATACATGTCCAGACCCCAACCCCAGAGGTTCTGAGTTCGTATTAATCCTGGAGTGGACTGGAGCATGTATGGGCTTCGAAAATTCTAAAGAGGATTCTAATGAGCGCTCCCGGATGAGAACCATGAGAAAAGGTCTTCTATTACCAAACAAAAAGACCCTTGGCAAATAGGTCACTTGCTCTCGCTGGTTTCTTCCGAAAGACAATTGGTAACTTTAAGGTAGAGACTCATTCCATCACTTTTAAAAACCTCATGAGCAAACTGACTTCTCTCTCAGAAAACTGCAAATATATTCATGTTTTATGTACAGAACTGGGGGGGAGGGTTACCAAGAAGCTAAGAATCCCCTGCTCTAAATGTTTCCTGGTTAACCCTACAGAGAAAATAAAATGACAAAAGTGAATAGGCAATTCCAGATCATTAAGAGTTAGACCCCTCAGGGTCCCAAAGACCCCTGGACACCAACATGAAATAAAAGAATACACCAGTGAGGGAGAGTAAATTCATAGCCAGGTCTTTCTACACTTAGGGGGAAAAAAAAAAAAAACATGCACACACACACACACACACACACACAACTTTGCTCATGCAAAATTTTTTTAAGGTAGAGAGGAGAGTGTTGAACATTACAGGAAAATAAAAAGCTCTAGTGAAATCTTCTCTGCCACTTGCCCTAAGCAATTCCAGTATCAGTGGTGACTCTTTCATCTCTGTCCTTCTAAACAGTCCCAGAGGTCACTGGCCTCGGCAGGAAAGGTGCTGTGGCTGGCAAAGCTGGGAGCCACTGACAAAAGACATGACTGCCCTACGAGAGCCCCGCAAGAGCTCGAGAATATCCTATTCTCCTGAACGTCATTCCAGAACATCAGAACGTCCAGAACGTCTGGCAGAAACGTCATTTCTGCCAGAAAGACCCATGTCTCGCTCTTGAAGTGAGTAATACCAACCGAGATATTTCGCACATCCTCGGGCCCAAGTCCCCCAGAGCCTCGCAGACTTAGCACTGGCTCTCGTGAAAGGAGGCACGAGCTCTCACCCTATGTCCACTTGCAGGCCCCAGAGCATCTGTGGATGATCTGCAGCCTGGGCTGACCCTTTCAGGACCTGGCTTGAGAGGAAAGGAGAGGGCAAAGAAAAAAAGCTCCCCCAGTCTGGATCCATTGAGGCCCCCTGCAGAGAGCACCAACAGAGCCTAGACTGCTCTCTCGCCAACCACCCCTTCCCTCCTCGACAGACAGCACGATGACAATGCCATGCATCACACTGGACGATCCAAAGGGCAGGTGAGCAAGGGGGGACAAAGCAGGCAAGTAAGGACTGTGAGTAAAGCACACCTCAGAGAGACAAAGGTGAAGGAAAAATGGGCTCTGTCTCCCCCTCCACCCCGCCCCCCACTTTACCAACACAAGGATGTGAGGAGTTTAGACACCAGGGACAAGAACCAAGTCTATGCAGCAGGCTTAACCTCAGACCCAGCTATGCTAAGCACCCAGGGGAGTGTATCCTTTTTCCTCCTCCTCCAGACCACCCCAACTGAGGACGTGTCCTAAAACACCCGCTGGTCAAATTGCCCCTGGGTGGGGACATGTTTCACTCTGGAGAACCGCTAAGATTGGTCTGGAAACACATGAGCTCACGTTCTGTGTTAAGATCCATGGTGGGGTGTTGGGGGTGGGGGCTGAAAGTTAAATGACTCCTTGGTGCTTAGTGACAAGGGCAGGAGGCCAAGCCTGGAGGGGACACACGGTTACACCACCGGAATGCTGACTTGGGTCTTCGGCTGGTCGGCCCCTTCTTGCGTGTCCAGGGCACGGAGAGGGCTGAGGGGCTTGAGGGGCCGGCTCCCAACACTGTAATTTCTTGGACGCCTTATTGTATTCGAACTGGACAGAGGCGTAAAGCTGTTCCTTCTCATCCTTACAGGGGTTTGGTTCTTGGGGAAGTTGTTCTGATTGGAAATGGAGGGACACCACACAAATGAAAGCCAAGCCAAAAGCTCACTCATAAAGGTTAAATAATGCTTATAACCACAACAGTTTCCTCCACTCCTGTTCCTCTGCAGACAGAGTCTCTCCTAAGACATGGGCCATGGCCTTAGCCCTAGTCCCAGGAAGCTAAAGGGTTGTAGAAGGAGCGGCTCCTTGAGCATCATATTCCAAAGGAGGAAGGAGGACCCACAAAAGGAAGGGGCTTACTTAAGATCACACAGGTGATCAGGACAGACCTAGAAATAAACACCTTATAGGCTCTTCTGGGTCCTACTTCTAAAGGGAGCACTCCCGGGGGGATGGGGGGGAGGATCTGTATTTGACTTCAGCCAAACATTTCCCAAATTTAACTGGATTTCCAGGAGCCAACTTTCAAGGTTAAGACTCATGAAAGAGGGACTAATTTTAAAAAGCAATAATTCCAACATCTCTTCCTTTTGGAAATAAGCAGGCTATATAGGACATGAGTTCTGAATGTGTTCCCCTTTTGTATATAAACACAACCCCAGTCCTGTGATGTCAAAGGTTCAAAGACTCAAGGTGGCAGGGAGCCTGCATGTTCATCTGGGGAAAGTACTTACGGTTGGCTTGTCACGGTGCGTGTTCACAGCCTCCACATTGAGTTTAATGGTTTCCACTTTACATCCTGAGGAAGCAGAGGAAAGAGAAAGCTTTCAGGAAAACAATCTCCAAGGAAAAGTCCTTAGATTCAGTATGGAAAACATACCATAAAAGAACGTACATATTCCTAAATCTATACATATATCCTTTTATTTTTAAGATTTTATTCATTTATTAGAGAGAGATGCAGAGCATGAGCAAGGGGAGGGGCAGAGGGAGAAGCAGACTCCCCACTGAGCAGGGAGCCTGATGTGGGACTCGATCCCAGGACCCGGAGATCATGACCGGAGCTGAAGCAGACACTTAACTGACTGAGCCACGCAGGCGCCCCCATACATCCTTTTAAAAATGGAAAGCACTGATGGAATTTCCCTGCTATACAGGGTTGATAAAGTTGAACTTCCAGACAAACTTCAGAGAAAAATCAAATAGCCTGACTTTCTTCAGTCCCCACCTCCTGCCCAGCAGCTAAGATCATAGTTACCGTAGGCCACAGGAGTAAGTTTGAAGATGGTATGAAGGGGACACCTCAAATATGGTAGCTCATCTGAAAAGAGAAAGACCAGGTAAGAGACGGCTCTTAGTACTATGGATTAAGGTCAAGTTAGCAGGAGAATCTAAGGAGCTCATGAGTTTTTTCCACCCTGACCTAGAATTGTACAGTTCCTCCCCTAAACCCCAGACAATTAATAGGACAGCCACCAAAGAAGCTGCCCACGCTACTAAGAGTCTAAGGAAGGAAAGCAAGCCATTTTAGATCCTTCCATGCAGACAAAACAGGAGTGAGTAGCCAGCACCCAGTGGAAGGGAAGAACGTGGCCCACCTGGGTGTACCCAAGGCCCATCTGCAGGCTGCCCAGCAGCTCAGATAGATCAGGAAGGGAAGGGAAGGGTCAGAAAAGCCAGCAACTTCCTTATGGCTTTACCCAGAAACTGTCCTATGATGAATCCAAAGGATGAAGATGCTTCTAAGACACCACCCTCCTTGGAGTCAAATAACAAGCCGCGAATGTTCAACCACTTTTCTGATCCTGCCAGGAGGGAATGGCTGAACACTGGCCCTTTAGCCAAGCAGGATTAAGGAGCTCCAGCAGCGGCCACTCTCCACTGGGGGCTTTTGTACCAGAGGGGTCAATTCAGCGAGTAGCTGGCCCAGTGGCTGCTAGGAGCCCCACATAGCTGTCCGAAGAATGCACCCCACTCTGAGTGGAGAGGGGGAGGCTCTGTTGCCTGGGATCCTTGTGCCACCCCTAGTCCAGCCCTCTCCTCATGAATGTGTCCCCTGGCCCTTCCCTCAAATGTCACCTGCACCCTTATCCAAGAAGTAGGCCAGCAGGCAGCGCATGACAGCCTGGTGGGAGATGACGAGGACGTTGCCCTGACGCTCCAGCTCCATGATGACAGGCTCCAGCCGCTGCACCAGGTCCTGGTACGACTGTGGGGGAAGTGAGGCCGACCGGTAGGGGGCCAGGCACAGGCGGGCAGCCAAGTCGGGGGCTGGCTCCGGAGTCAGGAGGCTACTTCTCCTTCTTACCCAGCTGGCTTTCCTCCTGGAGGGTCAGCGACTTCGTGTCGCCTGCTAACCACCCCCCAGCCCCATGATCTCTGGAGAATCCTCAGACCTTTCAAGAGCAACATTCAGATCGAGAAAGCTACAGGTCAAAAAGAGGAAATGTGAACTCAGCCTGCGTCTTTTTTCCTTCCCACAGACGAACAGGCAGCCCTTGAGGCAACGAGAGGCTCCTAGGGGTTTCCTGGACCTCTGCCATTGGTTTTAGTTACCTGGGCCTCCCATGGCTCTAGACTACGAAGGCCCTCAGGCCAGCGAACAGCCTCAAACACGCAAGATGACAGGGAGTTCATTCACACTCCCCAGACTGACTCGGGGGCCTACACCTGCTTGGGTCAGGGTGGGACTGAGAGAGTAGAACGAAAAAAAGAAGTAAAAAAGAAGATGCTGATTCTATAATTAATCAACATACAAGACATCCTGTCACCCTTTTCCCCGGAGATCTTAAAGAGATGTTCAACTAAGCCGAATTAAACATACTGTGACCCAAAGTCGGAGGGCAAAATGACATGATGGTTTGACTACACTTTCTAGACCCAACACGTCCCATTTAATCCTTTCCCCAAATGAAAGCTAAACTCCCAGCCTCTGCTGGGGCAGTCGCCCCACCTGAGGGGAAATCTCACCTCCCCACCAGGGTACCGGTACAGGTATTTCTCTTGATCTCGAAGTGCAAACTCGTCTGGGTACTGCTTCTCAATCTGTGCATAGGTCATCTCCTCACACACGCCCTGCAGGGAGCCACACTGGCTGCAGGAGGGAGGGTGACACACACGCCCCCACCCCAACACACACAACGGAGGCGACACTAAGGAATCCTGGCTTCTTACTACATGCCCAGCATTGTGCTAGGTCCTGGCCTGTAGTGCCACCAATGGGCCCTGGTGACTGGGACGGGCAGGGGGAGGGCTACTGCTCAGAGGACGTGGGTTCTCGAGCTTAAGCTGCCACTTGCTCCAACTACTTCAGAGAAGTTAAAAGGTCCAAGCAAAGTCAGCAGGATAAAGGGAACAGGAAGCAGAGAAGGAGGAGAAACTGAAAGGACTAGAGAATTCTTACAGAAGGCATAAAAAGGTACAGAGGAAGAAAAGAAAAAGAAAAGCCTATTTTTGTGCTCAAGGACAGAGAAAGCCAAGAAAAAATTTGGGAAGGAATTTTCCAGAAGAGCTGGCAAATGATCTAAGCAGAAATTAAAGAAGTGAGTTGTTAGCGATTTCTTTTTCCTGGGACAAAATATCCAAAGGAACACAATGGAGCTGCACTGTCCCCAGATGCCAGAAGTGCTAGGTCCCAGATTGGTCTGGGCCCGTCCCTGGCACAGGAGCTCAAACAGGCAGGAAACCCTGACTAGGATGCAATTGTTCCCACCTCCCCCACTAGAACTACTAGTTTTCTAGTTTTCTAGATAAAACTGCCCACATTGTGATCTCTGAGAGTTCCTGCCTGAATAAGACTTACTGGCTTTGTAGCCATCAGAACTCCTACTCACAGCATCGATCTCATTTAGAATCTTCCACTGCTCATAGGTCACACCCAGGGATTCAGCAGTTTGGATAGTCCTCTTTAGCTGGCTTGTCCACACTTTGAGGTCTGCTATCTCCTGATCCTCCAGAAACTTCCTTAGAGCCTGGGCAAACTGGGGTCAGATATTAAAAATTTTTAAAGGAGAGAAACACGCGCGCACGTGCACATATAGACACATACACACAATTGCTAACTTGGCCTACAAGGAACAACGTGTAGGACCACAGTCAAAATCCAAGAGGTGCCACACAGTTCTGATAAACCCAAGAGGAAATGAACTTCCCCTGGAGCATCCTGTGCTGTGCTCAGCACACAAGTTGTGCCCAATAATTATCTGACGGCTGAGTGAACAGCAGGAGAGGTTCCAAGTTACCACACAACACAGCCAGAATTGGTGGACAAGAGGAGGTCTTCAGCATTTGCTTGAGGCTGAAACCACAGCCTCAGCCCCAGCGGGAATGAGGAAGAAGTAAGGTGATAAGAGAGATGACCTCAAAAAAAGAGAGAGAGAGAGAGAGATGCCCTCTACCATGCTCCTTCTCCAACTCTAAGCCTGGGAAATCCAGCCTGCTGCCAGGCGCCTCACCTGTTTTCCCCGCACCGAAAGGCCAGAGTCTCCCCCAATCTTCCCCAAGAGGTTGAACTCGCTCTCTCCATGCCGGCAAAGGTAAATGGTGCGAGGCTGCACGTGGATATTCATGAGGTAGTAGACTATCTTGCTCTGGATGTAGTCCTGGACTCTGTTGACTAAAAAGCGCTGGCCCACATTTATCACCTTGATGAAAGAGAGATCCCTGGGACAGAGAAGGAGAAAAGAGAATCCCTGGGAATGAAAATCTGAGGATTAGAGTGGGAAGGGAAGGATTCCCATAATCACTTGTGGGCTTGAGGTAGCTCTTCCTCCTCTCCTGTCAGAGCCAACCCACATTTAAGGAACCAACTGGTTAGAGACACATCAAATCTCAGACCCAAGATGAAGTAAGATGTCCCAAACTTCCAGCCAGCCTACCATTTCTTCAGTGCCCATACTGTGCCAAGTAGTGTAGAGAAGTAGGTATGAAGAATCGAGGCTTTCCGTCCAGGGTTTGACGAGGTGACCTGACAATTTTGCTAACCCTGGAGTCTGGTGAGAAGCACAACCCTCATCCAAGGTGGTCAAGAGCTGGCCGGAGAATGGCATTGCCGGTGGGGAGGGCAGTAGGCAGCAGAACCTTAGAGATCTCTACAGGTCCCCTGCACCAGCCTAATCACGCCTCTCTCAGAGGTACGTCTGCAGTGGTTGCCTCATCAATTTTTCTTACTGTAAAAATGATCAATGCTAATTGAATTTAAATTTTTAAAAAATGATGAATGCTTATTCTAAAAAATTTTCAAATAAAGGTAGAATGATGCAAATGAAAATCACCCAAACCCTACAATCAGAAATATTATCTATAAACACACACACACACACACACACATTGTTCTAGAATGTTTTTCTATATAGAACTTCTATGTAGAAGAATATACAATTACACCATTTCTAGAACAGTGGTTTTCAATCTCCATATTAAGGAATACCTCCAAACACTAACATTCTGGGCAATCTACTTGAAGGAATTTAAAGACTCAAACATGGGACACCTGGGTGGCTCAGTTGGTTAGGCAGCTGCCTTTGGCTCAGGTCATGATCCCAGCATCCTGGGATCAAGTCCCACAACGGGCTCCTTGCTCAGCAGGGAGCCTGCTTCTCCTTCTGCCTCTGCCTGCCATTCTGTCTGCCTGTGCTCTCTCTCTCTCTGAGAAATAAATAAATAAAATTTAAAAAAAGAAAAAAGACTCAAACATGAAGCAGACCTCTAACAATGGAACAGTGAGCTATGCACACTTATCTTGCCATCTCTTTGGCAGCGGGGCTGTATCTCACTCAAACACAGCTGTTAACTGCATAGCCACATTCTCCAGGTTTCTGTGTGTACACACCTTTCTTCAACATGGACTTGACATTTTACTATGGCTCTTATACCTCAGGCACATCAAGTTAACCCATACTGCATACCACACTGCCAACAGACACTACCCCAGTAATAATGGCTAGCACCGAACAGACATTTCTGATGAGCCAGGCATGTTCTTAAGGACTTTACATGCTTTATGTATATATATGTATACATACACACATACACATATATGTACATCATATACATATCTCATATATATTTTCATGTTTGTTACATATTTTTACTTTATCTATTTGTATTATGTGTATCAGATACATACATCATATATATATCATATATATAATGTACATGTATCTATACATGTAACTTACGGTTTATGTAAACATATTCTATATTATGTTACTCTTTTCTCTGTAATATAAATACACTTATATACTAATAGATGTGTGTTACAGAATATATATATATACATATATGTATGTGTATACACAGACACACACACACACATACACACACACTAAACTTTAAAAACTAATCAAAAGCCGAAGACACATCTCTGAGGGATATCCTACAACATCCTAGATTAAATTAGAACTACTTGATTTTGCTCCCCGGGGACACCTGGCAATGTCTGAAAACATTCTGGCCCATCACAGGTTGGGAGTATTATTGTATCTGGTGAGTGGAGACCAGGAGTGCTGTTCAAATCGTACGGTACACAGGCAGCCCCCGATGGCTGTGATAAAGAATTAGCCAGCACAGCATGTCAGCCATGTGGAGACTGAGAAATCTTGTTGTAGAGAACAGAAAGGAAGAACTGATGCTAAAAACACTTCACGGTTCAAGTGTAAGATGCAGCCTACATGGCTGCTACAAATCCACTCTTGTTTCTCTGGCATGACGCAAACATGACAGGTCCGGTGGGCAGAGGAAAGTTTGAGGTCAGAGGGAGAAAGGCCCTTTTCTCCAATAAGACCCCTGCCTCAGGCCCTTCAAACCATGGCCTTAAACCTTACTTGTCATAGTTGTCTGGGTCAAGGGGTTGATAGGTGACTTTGTAGCACTCAATTCTCTTTAGGAAGTCCTCCATCACATTCTCCCTGTTCCTTTCAGGGTAGTCAGGGCTCGACACCTTTACCTCCTAGAATCATAGGGAGAGTAGGGCCTGGTCAGAGGTGTGCCCTTAACAGCCCTCCTGCAAACAGCCAATGCTAAATAAAGAGAAGGAAGTGCATAGAAGGGCCCTTTCACTGGAGCTGTTGGCAATCCCCGTTCACTGAGTGCCCCCTCCCTGTCCTGTGACCCTGGCAACCAAGAAAGGAAAGACAACTCGGCAGTCATGTGCCTGCCCTTGGCTGAAGGACTGAGGCACTCACATAGCTAAAACTACTCCTAGGCCCCAATCCCTTTATGTGCCCTGCTGGGAACACAGAATGGGCTTCAATTTCTCCGTACGACCACTCAGAATAGGGTGCTTGATCTGATGCATGCCTGACTTGGACCAGATGCCCCTTCTTAGATGCTTCAGAGTCCCACACTGCTAGGAGAACACTACTATGACACCATGTCTACACAGCACCGTACAACCTATCAAATGAGCATTGGTTTATACTGTGACCGTACAGGGCACAAGGTACTCAGTGCACACAGCACTGACCTGAGTGTAAAGGTAGTGGGACAGATGACCTTCCTACGTGGTCCTGACAGAGAGTGAAGAGGCTGATCTACTCTGAGGACAGCCTTAGGTCTCAGGATCCAGCTGGTACCCAGAACACAGGGCCAAAGCCACAGTCTAAGTCTTGGGTTCCATTCAACAGCTCATTCTAATTTTATTCCTCAGAGCCTCAGTTTCTTCTCCCAAGGGAAGACTGTAGAAGTATGAAATGGTGCTCTGGTAGATCAAAAAGATCACCCTGCACTACTGAATGTGTCTATTTCTTTCTTCATTGCCCAGCTGACTCTCCCCGCTCACCCACCCACCCACACATAATACAAGGCAGAAAGGACAGGGAGGTGATGGTATGCAGGCATGTCACCCACCAGGATGTTGGCAGCAATGACATCAGGATCATCGCAGACAGATTCCACAAAGAACACCTGGCCAGGGAGAGAAGGTAGTGACAAATGAGTCCGAAGTGCCCAGGCTGCTCATTTAACAGCCTGTGCTCACACCTGCCCCACCACGGCCACCACATCCCCCAGGATTTTCTTTCATGAAAGTGGCCTTCAAGGCCTCTTCATTGAAAAATACCTCTTACCACATCCCCAGGGCCTTGGACATGCAGGCTAAGGGGCTGAGAAAGGACCTGAAAGAAAACACTCAAGGACTGGGGGTATTCCCCACGAGAGGAAAGGACAGCCAAGCCTGTCCTCACTCACCAGAGTCAAAGAGATCCTCACGCCCCTCCTGACTCCCCACCTCCACTCATCCCTTTCCTCCAGTGGGGAGCCAAACCCTACCTTGAAGGAGTTCTCCTTGGCAAAGCTCAAAATCATGTCCCTTCTCTCCCTAGTGGTATTGGTGGCATCAAACACCTGGGGAGAGAGGCCGCGAAGCAGATGAGGGGGCCGAGAGAACTGGAATCCCGCCAAGGCAGACCCAACGGGAGGCTGTGCAGTCTCCTGGACGGAGATTAGGATAGGGAAGAGGCAGGGAAGGCTCACCGCGATCTGTCCGCTCTCCTCAGTGAGATATGCCTTCACGTCTTCCAGCGCCACCAAAGCACACTGTCTGCCATGAGAACAGAGGACACCAGCGAGAATGGTGCCAGACCAAGTGCAGACACAGTCAGAGACATGAATAGCTGGGTTGCTGGAGGAGTCACATCCCTTCCCACTGAAGTTTTCCCAGGGTCACAACTTCCCCCTAACTAGACTTTCCAACTTCCCTGCTGAGGTTTTTAGACTGTCCTGTATCTTTCCCCTTCTCCATGCATATAAAGTATCTCTATATAGGTTTACCCTAAACATACTTACTTCTCCCTGAGCCTGTTCTTCTACCTACCCAAGCCCAACATGACCTGTCCACCAAATGATCTTCATTAAATTCCCCAGAGGATATTTACTGAGAGGAAAACCGAGCCCTGCCACATCTAGTCTTGCGATGGCAGAGAAAGAGCAGGCCAGGAGGTCAGGCCTAAGAAGACTCACCTGCGGATCTTCATGGCCTCCTCATTGTCGTGCCGGAAGAAGTCGTAGGACTTATAGGACTTGACTGCTTCACGCCGATATACCCCAAGATTAAACACTGCAGATGACATCAACAGCCTTCAGTAGTGAAAAAATACAAAGGCCCCACCAAAGGAGACTTCTTGGTCTAAATGTCAGGGTGGCCAAGGAAATGAAAAAAAAAAAGCACCATGGTATGTTGGGAATGATACCAGATTAAGAGTCAAGTTAGACTCAAGTTCAGACGTATTAGTACTTGAACAAGTCTTAAACTGTCTGAGTTTCAATTTCCTCAGCCACACCGGCTACTTCACGCAAGTACTGCTAGTATTAGACAAGATGATCTCTATGGCGGTAAAGCCCTATACCATCAAAGGCACGCTGTTAAATCTAGGCCAGTCTACCCAGTCCAAGAGGAAACAAGTCTGTAAACAAGGAATAAATCCAGCAAATCAGGAATCTACCACTATTTCTGCCAGGAGCACACTGTAATCGTGATGCCAAGGAGAACAGCTCTTCCAGAGGCCTGGGAGACCCAAGAACTAATCATTTCCCTTCCCAAGGAATAAATAACCTGCACCTACCTTTGGTGGGCACCCCAATCCAGTTGAGATACCGTGTGAGTTTCTTGGATACATAGGTTTTGCCTCGGGCTGGCAAGCCAATCATAACGATGAGAGTTGGGGAGTTGGTCATGTAAGATGCCCACGCTAGAGGGGAAAGAGAACAGAACTGAATGGCTAGAAGCTATGGAAGGTTCGTGCACTGAGCTAGTAACATCATTTAATAACCTCATTTAATCTTTCTACACCTCAACAAAGCTAGGGAAAGACTGGGATGGCATATAGAGGAGCTATCAGTCCAATCTCCTAAAAGAGAACTAAAAGGTCATATAAATTTCCAAGAAGTACCCAAGCCAAGACACTACTTCCCCACATGTGCAAAGTTTCCACAGAGGTGCATGGAAGAAAAAGTGGAAAGGATTGGAAAGATAAGAACGACCGACACCTTCTAATAACACAATAACCCCTGTCTAATAACACAAGAACGTTATAGCTGTGGAGGCACACCTTAGGCCTGGAGCTTCTCCAGGGATGAGCCGGCTACAAAAGGTCCCACAGAGATTCTATCCCGAGGATCCCATCCATCCCTTCAGAGCCATGGGCAAGAGCTAGCTTGCCCAGTATAAAAAGAGCCTGGTCTCCAGCTGTTTTGGCTTTTGTGATCAGGATACAAACTTAAGTCCGAATTTCTAAACCATAGTGAGATTCAGACTGTGGCAAAGCCTATTTACTTGACACAAGTTCTGACAAGCCCCGCAGGAAGCTTCAGGGTAAAGCTAGCCTGCAAGGCATCCTGGCCAGCCGGCCTCAAAGGCCGTCTGAACACATTCAGAAGCAGGAACAGTCACTGGTCCGTCCTTCCTTACGAAACTTATTTCAGGAATGCTCATGAATGGAGATAGGGCTCAGTGGACAGATGGGGAAAAGTTGACAGTCAAAGGTCAGGTGACTTGCCTAAGGACACAGGACGAGTCATGGCAGAGCTGGCACTAGAAGCCAGAGCCCGTGCTCCCTCCACAGCTTGCTTACAGGGGCGGGCTCCTCCCTGCCCATTCTGCCACAGAGGAGCAGTGGGACGGGGTCTCCGCTGCTGCCAGTTACTTCCCTGGGGACTGGACCCAACCGACGTTGGGTAGGAGGACCCAGGCTCTGCAAGCTCCTGTGAGAGGAGGGCCTGCCCAGGGATGAGAAACGGAAAGAGCCACCTTTGCTTTCCACTTCCCCACACTGTTTTCCGGAAGGGGCCCTGCTGGGTGCCACTGCTTCTCGGCTCTGAGACAAGGTGGCCCCATAAGGCTAAGAAACAATTCAGGAAAACTGAGGTAGTTGCACAGGAAAGTCCCTTTCAACAGATCTCACTGGAGAAGTGAGCAGAAGGGCCTGGGTAGGGGACAGATCTCAGAAGGAAGACAGTTTCCTAGGGGTGTTGGGCAAGAAGTACCCAGACCCAGAAACCAAAGAGTAGACCCAAGTGGTGAGGGAGGAGCGGATGCCCAGACTTGGGGCCAGAGGATCTGGCCTTTAGTTCTTCACCCGCTGAGCACATGGACAATTCCTGGCCCTGGGCAGGGACTCCTCCAAAGCAGGCAAGGAGCAAGATAAGTGATTTCCATCTGTGTCCAAATAGGGAGCACAGGGCAGGGCTTCAGCCTCAGCTTATATGAACCCCTGATCTCTGACCCTCAACAGGTCTGCCTGGATACGGCTGCTCGCCTTTCAGTAGTAAAATCCTCCTGAGTCTTCACTTTCTCCAGCTCAGCACCACGCTCTGCTTAATCCCCCGTGATCTGCCTCATTACCTGCACTTCTGGGGCAGCTTTGTCCACAACTTCCAGCCCATTAGTCGCTTCCCCCAAAGGTCCTCTGACCCTTCCTAAAGCTAAAAATGAACTGATGCTTGGAAGCTGCTCTGAAGCTAAACAGGGGACCAGCTGCTGCATGTTTACCCAACTGGACAGAGAATGCTAAGAGCAAAATAAAACAGGGGTCTCTAAGGACACCCCAAGGCACCACACCTCCCACCTCTGGGCTTCTCATGTTCCAGAGTACAAAACTAAAACACACTTCCTATCTCAAACCGCAGGGTTGACAAAATTAGGAACATTCTGTCCTGCCTGTTACAAAACAAAACCACTACCACCTTAATTTGAAGAGTAGATAGTCCAAGCTGGTTAATTTCAGAGACAATGTAACACACCCCTCAGCATATAATGAAGAGCTGTTTCAATCCTGAAATTCTCTCCTACCTTCTTTAAATAAGATTTAACTCACTTTCTCAATCTTAAATTTATTCTCCCTCAGGAATATACTCAGAGGAATTGAGGGCTTGATAACTTCCCTCCTACAAAGAGAAACACGCAAACCCAGGGAAGTGAAGAGCTTGGCCCACAATTACACAGTACAAAGTCAAGGTCAGGGCTCTGACTTGACTCCCGGTTTCATGACTGCCCCATCAGTCCCAGCCCAGCTCTTGTCAGCACCTGGCCAAGGGAGCACTGTGATAAGTATGACTAAATTCTGTAATCTAATCCTGAAAGGTGGTCTAGTAGTAGTACTAGTAGTAGTGATTCCCAGCATAAGTAGTACTACTAGTAGTAGTAGTTCCCGGCCTTTTCATGAACAAGGCCTTCTTCTACAATTTGTTCTAAACAGGCCCAATACTTTTGAAATATGCAGTGGTCATAAAGCTGCTAATTATCTCCCGCTATTTATCTCATAGGCATGAAATACCCAAGTTCTGTGGCTAAACACTGAGAAAATTCATGTTTTCGTGAACCAGTGCACCTATAGCTGACGATGCCCAATTTCTATCTATGCACTTTGAAATATTAAAAGCAGCTACCAATACAGAACTTTTTAGGAGAATAAATTCGTAATGTTGATCAACACAGAGATCCTCTGATTTCTTCTGTAGGAAAAGCGGCTGGTGCAAACACGCTAAGATATATAGGCAAGGACGCTCCTGCAGCATTGCTTGTGATGGTGGAAAACCTAAAACAGGGCAAGTATCCATGGGGGGAGGTTGGAATATCCACAGAATGCAATACTGCACAGAAAGAGCTAAATGTGGATTTATAGACACCCCCAAAAAAGCCCCCCACAATACAGTGAGTTAAAAAAAAAAAAAAAAAGAGGAAAATAGTGGAACAGAATATGTACAATGTGAACCTATTTTCATTAACAGAATACACCAGGAGATATTGCGAATAATAAACTTAACAGGGACAGGAGAAATTGTGAGAGATTTTTTTTTCTACTTTTCACTTCTCTCTGTTTTGTTCGAGTTTTTCATGAACATGTTACCGCTTTTGGAATTGGGAAAAGCACATGACAGCTTGTCTGTTTCAGCCCTACTCAACATCTCAAAGGATAAAAGAAACAAAGGAAAGCATGTACACACTCGTCCCTGTCCCCACCTGCCTACTTCCTGAGGTGCCTTTAAGATGCCCAGAAACCGGTCATCTGAGCACCTTACAGGCACCTAGGCCAGCAACCACCCAACACCCCCGTCCCTGGAGCAGCTGAAGTTCCAGTAATGCTCCTTTGGGGGTTCTGGCTCCCCGAAGTCCTTTTCCAGTCCTCCAGCTTGGGCACATCCCAGAGTGGAGCCAGGCAACACAGGTGTAATTGGCAGCAAGGGGATAGTGGCTGAGCTATTAATAAAGCAACCACTGTATATGAGCACGAAGCAGGCAGGGGAGCCTGCTCCAACATAAGGGCCAGCAATGGAGAAGGAAATAAACTAACACGAATCTTCACGACTGTTTTTCTCCTTTGACTATGGCTGCAGCAGTCTGCCAGTCCAACCCACGAGGGGAGAAGACAAGGGGGCAGGTAAATGAATGATGATGGAGTCAGGACAAACCCCCCACCCCATGCTCCCTGTAGGGGAGAAGAGAGTGGAGCTTGGAGAGGAGAAATCAGAGTGCAGAGCCTAGAGGATAGAAAGGAGACCTGGGATTACTGGCTCCTTGACTAGCGAGAGCCCTCAAGGCAGAAAAACTGCAGAAGAGTTTGAATGGCACGGAGTAGGTCTATCTGGAGAATACAGCTGATGCTGGGCACTGTGCAGCCCATGTCGCCACCTGTTCTCTGTACTCTTTTGGATCAAGTGTCCCAATAACATGAATGCACCTCGCTTTAGTGCTCCCAAGTCTGGCTTAGGATACTGTCGAGCAAGAGAAGAAAACATTCTTTACTGAAAATCTAATTTTTCATAGGTCTCTTATAAATAGTGAGCTCACAGTATAGCTTTTACAGTATAATTCCATTTATATGCAATGAAAAGTCACCAGGGGGTTAAAATACACTTTAGCTCTATAAACATTCTTCTAAGTGCTTTCCTATATTTACTCATTTAATTCTCACATTGCTCTAGGGGAAGATAACATTAGTATCCCATTTTACAAATAAGCAAACTAAGGCACAGAGAGGATAAGCATCTTATTCAAGGCACACAGCTAGGAAGGAGTAAAACCAAGATTCAAACCCGGGCAGTCTGACTACAAGGCTGCACTCAAACACGTGCTGAACTAGTTATCTCCCATAGGATACTCTTCCTCCGTACCTGGCTTCCTGCCCTGGCAGAGAAAGGAGACCCTAATCATACAGGTGTGCCAACCCCAGTATCACATCCAAAAAGCTGCCTCTGATGCCACGCAAAGCCCAGCAAGCTTCATCAGTGCTAGATGAAAAGAGATTATCATTAATCATGAGACTGACAAGGATATAACATCAAGGTCAAGACTCTGGGGAAAGCTTTGAACATGACACGATTCCAGGTCTCGTGCTGGCTGGCTGTTTCCACCTGCTATATACATGACCAATGAAGTGAGAACTGACTGACGGGGTTCCACAGGAAAAGTGCATCTGGAAGCAAGGGCAAGGATTAGCATTCCTTGAGCTTCCCCCAAAACTGTAGGGGCCAGTTGCCCAGAACTTTTTGCCCATACAAGCTACAATGAGGGTTAGGAATGCAGGTGCCAGGGGAGAAGAAATGATGCTTCATTTCTCTGCAAACCCACCTGCCATCTCTGCTAAAGAACTGGCATGGAAAGGCTCTGGTGAAACCTGTCCCTAGAGAAATGAACCTGCAGGAAAAGCAGCTTGCAAAATGTGAAGGCTAACCCTGAGGGAAAGCAGGGTGCCCGAGTCAGAGTGAGAGGTCAGATGGCAGACCTAACTCCCCCAGAGGCCTGCCAAAATGAACTCCTACTGGCTCTTACCTGCAATTTCTGCAGTGAGCCGCACTTTCACAAAAACGTAGCCCCCCAGGTAAAGGGAAACTGTTAACAGTATCAGCCCTAAGTAATTCCTGCACCTGCCACTCTGTCTTAATCACTGAGTGGGTAACTTTCAACATCAGTCGAGTGTGCAGGTCTCCCCATGAGACAAAGACCAGCAGTCTTGCCCCAGTGACAGACATTTCACGGGGCCTACTTGTTTCACACAAGAAATTCCCCTTGTAGACTTGGTTTTAAATTCCCATGTCGAAGAATTCTCTCTCACTCCCACCAAGCATCAAAGTCTAGGATTACAACTGTATTCCTAAGATAAAATCCTGGGGGGGGGGGGGGGGGAAGCAGCCCCTCCTCTTTCCCCAGACTCACAACATTTCTTCTCTGACATTCGAAGATTGGAGGCCTTGGATTCATAGCTGTTGTTGTTCTGTTCTGATGAAGATGCCGTATTCCCAGACATGGCAGCTCCTCGGTAGACGTCTGAAAGGGACAAAAGGAATGTAAGGAAGGAGACACCCCTCCAAACACTCAGGAAGAGGACAGGTGCAGTAGAAATGAAAGAATCCTGGGCCAAGAGTCAAGTCCAGCCCTTTCGCTCAGAGTTAATAGCTACATGCCCTTTGATAGTCCTCCCAAGCCCTGTTTCCTCATCTATAGACTGAGTTGCAGTAGAGCCTTCCCTTGTGAATGCTGACTTAGGAGTTTCATTCACATAAATTAGCTCCTTCAATCCTTCTAATAATCCTTCCATAGGTATTATTCTGCTACCACTGTTACTTTCACCCAATTTACAGGTTGAAAAGCTAAGTTTGACCCAATCAGGTGGCTTATCCAAGTTCCTTCCTGACCTCAGATTCTGGCTTAAAAAGCTGGGAAGAGTATTGGCAGAAGTGGGAGATGAATGAGGTGGGTTGCAAACAGATCGAGTTCATTATCATCAAGTCACCGCCGTCCAATGGCAGGAATTCAGTCCTGGCAGATATGGGAGCAGTGAGGAAATCCCAAACATGTTCCCTGAAGGAAAAACTCTAACTGGACCCCGTGACGACCCTAGCATGTCACCATTTCTCCTCGAGCGTTCTCATTCCCAAGGCCTTGCCCTGCACCCTCTTCCCATCTATGCCTCGGTTCGCAGTCTGTAAGAACACTGGGACGCAAAGACGTGGTATAACTTCCCCCAAGGTCACCTGCTGAACAAGAAGTCCTGACTCGAGCCGGGGTGGGATAGTCTTGTGCTCACGCCGCACACCCAGACAAGGGGCTCGTGAGGACCGAAGGTCCTGCTGCTTCAAGGACCTTGCACTGTTCCTCCACTGACCACACAAATCCTCCAACCCAACCACCAGACGCCGCTCCCGGTGCCTGAACGTCCGCACTCCCAGCAATGCCGGCACTTGCCCGAAAACTGCAAAGCATCACCAGCCCGCACCTCATCCGGGTGTACGCAGGCCCCCTCCTACCGCCCGCCCCGGCCCTTCCAGGCGCCGTACAGCCACCGCTCACCCTACGATCCCTCCTAAGCTCCCTCCCGACAGTGGCCCCGGCACTCGTCCCGTTAGGCTGCGGACAGGAGCTGACACACTGCGGTCCGGGCCCGGCGCGCCAGGAGCCGGCAAATCACGTGCCCCTGTCAGGCTCCGCCACCCTGGCGTCGGTCCTCACCTGGAGAGAATCATCGGCCAATCCGGCGCCCGCAGGCTCCCTGGGGCGGGGCTCAAGTCCGAATCGCTGACGCTGGCTCGCGAAGGTGGAAGAAACCGAAGCCTGAAGATCTCAAGCTCCCAAGTTTCCTCACGCTGTGGAGGTTGGTTGCCTCGTTGCTAGGCAACTGTCGGGCTGGGGGCCGGGTTAATAAAATGCAGGACTTTTTTTTCATACTCTCGCGAGAGTGGACGACACGGAAGTCTGGAGGGGATGTGACATTTTGGTGACGGAAACCTTGTGGAGGTTAACGCTTTCCTCCCTGAATCTCAGAGAACCTTATTACATCCATAAGTTGGAACGGGATCTTTAGAAGGTGGTGCGTGGCTAACGTGAGCTACCACCGTACTTGAGCTGATGACACCTTAGCTGTTTGCATCCTACCCATCGGCCAGACACTGTAGTCTAAGAAAATCAACTACTCTTGCATCCCGGACCCATCCGCATACTCCAGTGGTCTTCTACTCGTCGCCCTTATCCTCGCTCCTACCTCCTATGCTATACCATCTGTTCGGGTAGTTTCGAAAAACCAAAAAAGGAACATAGCTTCAGCAAAAAATTGTATCACAAAAGGGGTCAAAAGAGGCAAAGCTTCCATATAACTTAGAGGTAGACATAGGCTGTTATAGTAGAGGTGAGACTGCATATTTCCAGCGAACTTCTCACGTGGCCCCCAGGCCCTTCTGATGATGCTTGATTCTGCTGATAAACCCACTCCATGCAGGCGTGCTTCTTCGCATCCAGCTTGGAAAAAGAACAAGGAATGTGGATTTCTTGGAAAAGGGAAATTGAGGAATGTTTTTATGCCTCCTTCAGCTGGGGATTAAATTCATCCTTCAGAACAGCTCCACTGGTGTCTCCTTCTGGAGCTTTTTACAGCTCCCAGCGTGTTGCGTTATGGTTGCCTTATCTGCCCCAGAACAACTGCCTTTATCCATTCGGCAGATTTGTAGGCAGAGTCCTTGGTTCTAGGGACACAGGGTTGGAAAAAGTCACATAGTCTAGCATTATCACGTGGCTGTGAAATCCAATGGTTATGGACCTTTTACTCCCGACCCTCTGTCCCGATGACAGTACTTGCAGTACTAAAGTCAAGAATGGAGTCGTATTCCTATCAGTACACCCAGGGCCTGAACTGGAATCCTGATGACACACGTTAGTCCTCTTCCCTCCTCCTCCTTATACTGCTACCACCCAAATGTAGCAATTGCCCTAGGCCCAGATGCTGACCTCATACTGCGCTTTCTGATGTGGCAAATGGGCCTTTTCAAGTTACGGCGTCAAGGTGGCAAGGCCAGTCCGGTTTCCTTAACCTCAATGAGTCAATGTTTGCTGCAGCCATGAGCCTGGTCACGAGTGTCTGGTTGTTTGGGCAGGTCTTTTGACTCACTGGCCATTCCTGGGATTCGTTTGCGTTCTGAACGATGACTCTATTTTTGCCGTGTAATTTGGAAGCCCCAATTTAATAACTTCCGACCTAACGCAATACATTCCGATGTATCAGATTCAGGACTCCTTCCTCCGCCCTCTTTCCTTGAGCATATATGCTGCCAACGCACAAGGCACCGCACTTACTCTACAGGTAGCAAAGCCACTGGTACTTTAGGAATACGGATAAATCTTCATCCTTTGGCTCCCTTGGGTTGGCCGCAGTGAGTTAGTTGTCACTTTAAGAGAGTTCGCGCTCCTTAAAGCCCTAAAGCTTACGCTACCGGAAAGTATCGCGAGATCTGTGGCCACCAGCGCTTTCTCGCGATGTTTGGCCCGGCAAAGGGTGGCCATTTTGGAGTCCATCCGGCGGCAGGTTGCCCCGGCGGCGTTGGCCGACCTGCTGCCGGGACCAAAGCTGGCCCCACGGTTGTGGGGCCTGTGGGCAGCTGGACCGACACGATGTGGCGGCTCCGCTGCAAGGCCAAGGATGGCACCCATGTTTTGCAGGGGTTGTCTAGCCGGACCCGAGTGCGGGAACTCCAGAGTCAAATTGCCGCCATCACCGGGATCGCCCCCGGCTGTCAGCGAATCCTCGTCGGATACCCGCCCGAATGCCTGGACCTCAGCAACGAGGATACCATTCTTGGGGATTTGCCCATCCAGTCAGGTAAGGGAATTGAGCCCGGGGCCAGGGAAAGCCCTGGGAGGACGAAGAGGGACGTGGGAGAGAACAGAGAGCTGGTCTGTGGGTCATTTGGGGGGTTTGAGAACAGGGCTAAAGATAGGTTAAATAAAACGGAGAACTCTGACGGAGGCCGGGCAAGTGGCTAGCAAGTCCTCGACTTTATATATGATGGGAAGAGAGAGCGAGGACCCAACCTATATGAGAAGCCCAAAGCCTCGGAGCCCCCCTTTCTTCAGTCTATCTTGAAAACGTCCCATTCATTTTGCTTTTCCTTCTGCATCCACAACAGTAAAAAAAAAAAAAAAAAAAAAAAAAGAAAGAAAAAGAAAAATGAGATCTATCTTCTGTGTCCTGGTGGCTCTTTCCCCCATAACCTGGAAGAAGATAGCAGGCTGAAGTGTTCAGGACACTTTTTTCTTTTTTTGCTTCCCCGGTTGTTTTTTAGCAATCACCTTCACGTATACTTCGATAAACAGGTATACTCATTTTAGAGTATGGTTTTGCAGATCCACTGGAGGCCCTTTCCGATTCTGAACAGTAGCAGTTATTTCTGTGCAGTATTAAAACTTGAATAGCAGTATTGATCATTAAACACTTTCTGCTGTTGTGTCAAAGATCCTGTAAACACTAAACAAGGTGGCTATGGTTAAGTTTCAGAAGAACGAGAACCCCCTAGTGGTCTAGTCTAGGGTAAACACTTTTTGGAAGATTGTGCTTTCAGAATGCAGAGAGGAAATTTTGTTCTTGAAATGCATCTTTTTAAGTAAGCATAAAGGTGGGCTCCTTCACTGAATTGGAATGCAGCCAAAGATGTTTTTCTTCTTCGTTCTGTTTTCATCTTTATGGAGAAGGAGTGAACAAGAAGTGTTACTGGTTGCCTGTTTGCCTGTTCATATTCTCCTTAGTAACCCAGTTTATACTTCAGCTCCTTCTGTTTGTAACTTAAAGACTTGGCTAGTGAACAACCAGTTTCATCAGTGATTTCTCTGCAGTTCTGGATTTGTTTTATTTTTAACAGGCGATATGCTCATCGTTGAAGAAGACCAAACCAGGCCCAAAACATCACCTGCATTTACAAAACATGGTGCTCCTAGTTACGTCAGGGAAACTTTGCCTGTGCTTAACAGAACTGTGGTCCCAGCAGACAACTCTTGCCTCTTTACCAGTGTATACTATGTTGTAGAAGGTGGAGTCTTGAATCCAGCTTGTGCCCCTGAGATGAGACGCCTCATAGCACAAATTGTAGCAAGTGATCCAGACTTCTATAGTGAGGCAATCCTGGGAAAAACAAATCAAGAGTACTGTGACTGGATCAAAAGAGATGATACTTGGGGAGGAGCTATTGAGATATCAATTTTGTCTAAATTTTATCAGTGTGAAATATGTGTAGTGGATACACAGACAGTAAGAATTGATCGTTTTGGGGAAGATGCAGGATATACCAAAAGGGTCCTGCTTATATATGATGGCATCCACTATGATCCACTTCAGCGTAACTTCCCTGACCCAGACACCCCACCTCTGACCATTTTCTCCTCTAATGATGATATTGTTCTTGTACAAGCACTGGAATTAGCAGATGAAGCTAGAAGAAAGAGACAATTTACTGATGTAAACCGCTTCACCCTGAGATGCATGGTATGTCAGAAGGGATTAACTGGACAAGCAGAAGCAAGGGACCATGCCAAGGAAACAGGCCATACCAACTTCGGAGAAGTGTGATCTATGCATGATGAGGATTGCCGCCAACTACCTCACAGATCCAGAAGGCTCTGGGTTTTCCAATAAGCTATTCGTAACCGTAAAGAACAAAAGGACACAATGCTTGAACCGTCTTTAACTTAAAACCACTAAGACACTGAAATTCCTTGTTAAGATTAAAATTAGTGTGCAAGTTTACAGATGTGTGTCTACAGTGGTGATACATGCCCTTTCTCTACTTGGGTCACAGAATAGGTGGTTCTTGCTACCTACTGACACTAACCTGAAGATCGGAATTTTAGTACTCTAAACTAGCACCCAGCAGCATTAACCTGTAGAAGAAAATAACTTCATATTTTGAGTAACGCGGAAGGCCTCACTAGAGGCCACTGGACATAAACCATGATGTCTCCATAATTGAGTCCTTTTAAAAACTCTGATTGAGTTAATAGTTTCTAAATTATGAATTGATTCCTCGAATGAAGATACTCAGAATTGTCAAAACCGATTTTATATTACAATTTGGTAGACTTTATAAGTATGTACTTAACCATTTATAAGTACATTACAAGCAATTTTTACAGGGATGAGTGTGTTCCTTGAGAATGTTACCTAAGGAACTGATAGTGCCCAATTTAGGATTTCTAGTGTATAAAATTAGAATGTATGGGGGAAAAGGTGCCTGAGCAGCTTACTAAAGCTTTAAAAGACCGTTGGCCTCATGTTTTAACGCAACTCATTTATTGATGTTTGTCTTGTTAGATAAAACATTTAAATTAAGCAGGGTATTTATTTTTTAATGCAAGTTTCTTAAAATCGAGTGCTTGATTTTTGTTTTTTTACATAAAGATTTGTCTGGGGGGATTAACTTTCCTCAGCTTTTTTCTCAAATCCTAAAAAACAGCCTTCGTCTAGAGTGATAATGCTGTGCTTTGATTTGGTTTTTGTGAGATCTTTTGCTCAACTAAACAGTATTTTTTTCCATGCTAGCCTTATCTGGCCACTAATGCTCTTTTGAATAATTTCACATTTCTGACAATTAGCACTTTGCTTATCTACAGTCTTTTACTTTGGCTTTTGGACAGTTTTAAAGTAGTTTGGATAATAACATTGAATTTATTTCACTCCCAAAATACGACAGTTTTTAAATCCTTGCCTTATTCAGCTTTTTTGGAATTCTGCTTCTTCCTAATATTAGATGTGTAGTCGTTTGCTTGGTGGGCTAAACTGCAAGGCACACCCTCTAAAATTAGCTTCACTATGAGATCTTCCAGATAAAAGTTTTCTACCTCTTTTCTTAATTCTTCCGAAGATCAGGGATGCTAAATTATAATTTGTTATGTATTATCTCACAAAATGTGAAGAGGCTTGTTGTGAAGTTTCGTTATCTTGGTCTCATTTTTTGATGAAGTATCTCACTTTCAAAACCAATGGTATACTTTAAAGCACTTCTTTCTCTTTCAGCATATCTTCTTGCAAATGTTTTAAAATTGAGATTTACTTTTAGCACTTTCCCTTGGCGGAGGTGGTCGTATAAAATTAAGGAGCCCGTAAACAATTTAGTGGAAAATTCTTTTAAGGAAGAATTCATGAAGTATGCTTGAAATCATTGGGTGACATTTCTTAAGTACCTATTTTGTGAATAGCTGCTTTAGGCATTATAAGTTATGGTCAGTGTAACTTAAAGGTTTAATTTTCTATTTTTACTGAGCCTTAAAAAATAGCACTTGTAAGCTTGCGATACTTAATGTTTGGCAATCATAATATGTACAAATGAATATGTTTGAAGATCTCTTTGTACCTGGCTGTCATTTTGGTCTAAAGATTTTTGTATCTCTTATTTGCCCCAGAAAATAATTACCTTTAAAACTAGAAGTTAAGAATATATCACTGGGTAACATGCATCAAATTGAGCTTTACATGTCATTATTCATGAAGCTTGCCTTCCTGTCTTAGGTACTTAAGGAGCCAAACTTGACATTTGCTTACTGCAATTTTAGAAAAGTTTATTCATGCAACAAATATTTATTGAGTAATTTATAATGTACCAAGAATGTATTGATATGTTTTCCAACATAAATTTCTGTCACTTTAAAATTGAGTATATTTTATCTACATTGGATTAATTTAACAAATAGAAATAGAACCTGAGAGCACCTGGGTGGCTCAGTTGGTTGGGTGACTGCCTTCGGCTCAGGTCATGATCCTGGAGTCCTAGGATTGAGTCCCACATCAGGCTTCCTGCTAGGTGGGAAGTCCGCTGCTCCCTCTGACCTCTCCCTCTCATTCTCATTCTTTCTCTCTCTCAAATAAATAAATAAAATCTTTAAAAAAAAAAAAGAAAAGAAAAGAAATAGAACCTGATATTTTATCAAATTAAGCCCCTTCATTTTAAGTGTTTTTGTTTCCATATTTAAGCTTATACTTCCATATCAAGTGTCAGGTATTTATTCCAGGGATCTTACTCTATTTTACCTGTTACCTGGGTTGTCCATTCACCAACTGGACACCGATAACTCAGTCAAATGGCTCTCAATAATGAGTTATAAATTACTCTGTTGCTGAAATTCAGCACTAGACTTGAATGTTCTGATCATGGAAAATCCAAGATGATGCATTATTTGCAGACAATTTGGTTTAGTTATTGAGGATTCAAAACCTAAACTTGGGCTCTTTCTAAACTCAAGCTTGTAAACCTCACAGAATCTAAGGATTTTTTTTTTTTAACTGCACTTAGTATAGTCTTGAGATTATTTTATTAATGTATATAAATTCTAATCTTCAGAATTTTGAAAACCTATGGATTTAGTACTTGCAGCAGGATCAAAAGAAACTTTTTCTTTAAATTTGCACTTGAGCAGAATGAAAACCTTCTTCTATTTATTCCATTTTTGAGTGCCATGCAAGAATTTTTTAATTCAAATGAGGATAGTTTGCATTAGTGGCTGAATGAATGAGAATTGCGCTTTCCTGTCCCCTACTCCTCTTTTCTTTTTTCCCTTACTCTTCTCTGGACTTAGAGATTTGGTGTAGGGCGGTAAAGACACACTTCTAGGTAGAATATTTTCAGAGGTTAAAATTACTATCCCTGGGAATTTTGTGATGTGATAGCCATATAAGGACATCAGTATGGTACATCTTTTGTTCATCATTCCTAGTTGGTTTCTTAATTATTTCCAATGAAATATGATTAATAATATTTCCTTGAAAAATGAGCGTAGTCAAGGGGTACCCCTTGAAAGTTTGGCTGCTGGTCAGCTTGACCCTGTTGGCAAAAACTAATATAATCATGTCAGTTGATTAATCCATGAAGTTGAAGCCCAGCAAAGTCATCATCAGGAATGCATTTCTGTGTTATCTCTCTATAAATTCCCCTAAGTGCCCACACCTAACTTGCTTATCTAGCATATGCTTTCTATGCTGTGTATGCTTTAAAACATGGATGTTGCAAGTTGCCCTAGCTAAACATGGTTTTCTGTGTCTTTTTTGAGAAAGTTAGAATGAGGAATAAGTAAAATTAGAGTAATTGTTTTCTTTATGGATCAGGTGGCCTTCTTAAACTTTCATATTAAGATTTATGTTCTGTCATGTGTTGAGACACATTTGTTATTATTTGCAGCACTTTAAAAAAATACAAAGTAAAAGTTTACATGTTCGACCTCTCCAGGGATCTTGCTCAAGGCATTAAAATATAATTCTTGAGCTGCTAACAATCAGCTCTTCTTAATCAACAATTGCCATCAATGTGTATTGTATCCAGTGGTACAACATTCTGGTTTTTGATAACCGTGGAACTTGGTTTCAGTAACTTAGGAGCATGCTCTGTGCCCTAGCATTCAAAGAGTTACCTGTTTGTATAATGTGGTTATTCTTTCTCATTTTACAGTGCAGTATTCAAATTTGTCCTTGTAGCAAAAAGATGACTATATGAACTTGGAAAAGATTAGATTCTTAAAACTCTTCATTTGTTTCTAAGCAAACTTGCTTTAAGAGAGCTGATTTTTTAGCCTTAAAAGTGTCATTTTTAAGTCTAAAGTGAAACACTTGATTTGAATAAGCTAGTTCATTAAAGATGTTTTCTTACTAAGAGTTATAATATTTTGGCACATTTAACTCAATTTAGACTATAAACCTTGCCTGATTGTGGGAAAGGGTTTTATTTGTTTCTTTTCCAAAAATTAGCTGGCATTTTGTTTACAATGCTTTGAATATTTGACTTTGAAGAAATTGTTGTATTGATACTGAGTTGTGGGGTGCTGATTTAGGTCTTGGTCCATGTGAATTTAAAGGAGACTGCTATTTTAGATTAAAGAGAAAGGGGGATGAAGTACCACTTAAACAGAAGAGGTCCTTAAATGGATACATTCCTTAGTCATGAACATGCTTTGAAAAACTTTCAAGCAATGCATTGTGTCTTCCTAACCCTTCTCACCCATTTCTTGGCATAGAATGTAGCAGGGCCATAACTGAGAAGCTTGTCATTAATATATAAACCATGAATAGAAGCATTTTGCTATGATATCTTTTTATACTTTCAAAAATAGCCACATCTAGTTGCTTAGGGATATAATATGATATGAAGATATGATATGGTTAAGTTGTAGGTAACAAGTTAACCTAAGGAAGGTATAGAATTTCTACTAAGATTACATGAGCCTGCTCTTAGACCTGGTATAGGATATGCAATAAGTTGTAGCCTATAAGTTACTTAAAGGACCAGGGCACCTAATTCTTGTCAGGTTTCTAGTTCATCTTGGTGCCATTCATGACTCCAGCTGTTTACAGGAAAAACAATTTCCTTAGAAAAGAGTAATGTTTTCCCTTTAAAGAAGTATTGAATTCAGCTTAAAATGCAAAATAAATACATATAAGTTTGTCAAAAGGGATAGAGAATAACTATTTCCTGTATTGATGGAGGGGAGGCGAGGGAGGTGGAGAGTCCTGAAGCAAAAAGGAAACCACGGATTGTCAAATTCAGAGCTTAGCACATGACTTGAAAAAGTAGTAGGTAAGGGCAAAACAGAAGTTCTGTTTCTTGGCATAGGTTTCTTCATTAAGATAGACAGTGTTGTCTTGTTTAAAAATTGTTCTTTTGTTTATTTGCCAGCATTTTTTCAAAGTTCATGCACTGCTGCTACCTGGGAGATGTCTTACTTCATTTTGTATGACTCATGTGATTTTGCCATTGTCATTAAGATGAATTGATTTTATTTATGAGGTCTATGATTTTAAATACCTGATGCTGTATGAAGTGACTTGTTTTGAAGGAATAAATGAAGTGAAAATATTGTTGTCTGAGCATATTTTGGGGTGAGGACAAAGGACCAGTGGATGGCCGCCACACTCAAGTTACATTTTTATTACCAAAAGCTAATGGGTCACTGATTTGACTAGAGTACCAACATCTGCCAAATCTCACTCTGTAGGTGGAATCTTAATGGCTTTGACAGAACAAACTAAAATGTTTCTTCTTTTTGACACTGGAGGACATTTGAAATTTTCCTTCCTTGACCACAAATTTTCTGGTATGCATTCAGCTCCCAAAAGAGATAAAGTCAGTGTCTTGCTGAGTAATTGTGGGAAGGCCAAATGGTGCCTTTCATTTATAATAGACTAAGATCTATGTGAACTTAGATCTCTTCGGATACTGCAACATCTCTGTGGAAAAATTTCTCTAATCTTATTTGAAACAACACTGGAGTTACTGGAAACAACACTGAAGTTCCTGGAATTGACTTAATGGAGTTTAAGACTCTAACTTGAACTACTTACCCTTTCCTTATAACTGAAGCTTTAAAAATCTGGAAGTGGAACCACGATGTAGTCTAATCTTTGTGCACCAGGACAAAATCCATTTGGGGGTAAGGGGTGGTCAGCATAAATCCAACCTAAGAATAAGTCAACCAAACCTCATTAAAAAGGTCTGTAAGGAATCTCAGGGACTGTGGGATGGCCATAAAGCAATGCTTCTTAAAGTGTGCTCATCGTATTACCTGGGAACTTGTTAGAAAAGCAAATGCTCCGAAATCAGAAATGAGGCCAACAATCTGTTCAGATTCTGATGCATGATAAAGTTTGAGAACCACCACTATAACCACAGTTGTTTAAATGAGTCCATATCAACTTCCAGAGACCTTTGATGACTTAGGTCAGTCCTACATCCTCACGCAATCCCTTTCCATCCACTACTTAAAGATAGTTATTAAATTTGCAGATAATGTAAATCCAGAAGAGGAGTGCCTGGGTGGCTCAGTCGGTTAACCATCTGCCTTTGGCTCAGGTCATGATCTCAGGGTCCTGGGATCGAGTCCCACATGGGGCTCTCGGCTCAACAGGAAGTCTGCTTCTCCCTCTGCCTGTCGCCCCCTGTGCTTGTGTGCTCGCGTGCGCGCGCTCTCTCATAAATAAATAAGTAAAAATCATAAAATGTGTGTGTATATATATCTATCTATCTCCAGAAGAGACTGATACTGATAGTATAATGAATGACAATTCAGAACTCTCAACAGGCTGAGAAAGCCCAGGATTGAATAATCACAAATGTGAAACCCTGCCCTGAAGTTCTAAAACAGTCTATTATATGAGTCCAGCACAGGTAAAACTACTCTGTAGTTGATGTGGTGAAGAAATAGCAATGATATTTTAACCTGAAGTCTATCCCAACAGGATGATGTGACTTGGGCTGCAGAAACAGTTGCATTTTAATAGTTAAGAGATCTAGAGGAAAGGGAAGCAGTAGTGTTAATGTGTACTGCTTTAGTCACATTGCATTAGGGGTTTGGACGGGGAGGATTTCACATGTAAAACATCATGAAAAGCTAAAGTTTGAGAACTCGTGAGAGCTGAAGGAACTGGAGAAGAAAAAGAGATCTCAGGTTGATTGGACAACTTCACATTCTGGGAAGCATTGGGTGAAAGTGAAGTAGATTTATGCTCTTAGGCTCTAGAAGAAAGAACTCAGACCAGTAAGGGGTGAATATTGGAAAATAAAGCTTACCATGGAAACCTAATACAAACAGAAGGGGACGCTTTAACACCGCAGCTCGAGTGCTGTGATAGAGCCTCCTGCCTTGTGAGAAACAGAGCTAGAGGTCATTTAGTCCCTGATATCTTGAAAATTCTGTTTCAAGGGCTAGTTGTGAAATAAATAGATACTTACACAAGGAACTTCTTCCCTAGGGGAAAAACAAATTTTCTCTGTTTTGTGTTTTCCTCTGTATTATCCCATTAGTGTTTAAAATGGAATGACTTGGGTTCTGATTTAGTAACCCAGCAGAGGCTGCAGAGCAGGCCTTAGATGTGTGGCAGAAGTCGATACTATGCTTATCTTATGATATCGCTAAGCCTAAAGTGAGAGGTTCAAGAATAGAAAGGTAAGCATCCCAAATACTTTTTCTATTAAAAAAAAAAAAAATTGTTCTAACGCGGATTGCCTTTGTCTCTATTGTGTTTATAGATAATTTTGACTGAATCTGATGGAATCAAGTGCCATACAGTAACATACTTCCCTAAGCTCACTAAAGTTACGATTTTCCTAGGTGTGAGTTTTAAAAAAAGTCAAGAATTTGTGAGCAACAAGCCATGAACAAATCTTTTCTCTGCTTTTGTGACCGCCTCTTTCTTAACTGTTGCTCTGCCTTTCTGTCCTCTAAAATTCCTTCTGCACACCAAGAAGAGTTTTCTGATCTTCTTGATGGCATTTCTTTGTATTACATCGATGGGCTTCATTAGTGAATCTTAAGACATCAGAGCAGGTGTCACAGTGACTCGGCCATGTTCTAAAAGTTGAATAATTGCAGTGGCTTGAAAGCTATGAATTTCAAGTTTGAAGCTTACTCGGTTCAAAGTCAACACTGAAGTTAAATACGATTTATGGAAAAAATTTTTCCTGATAATCCCTTAATTGGCTCATAAAGTAGAGTATATAGACATCAGCACAACTCTAAGTCCGACGCAGCTAGTGTTCAAAGTGTTCATGCTCACTCCTCCAGGGCAGCTCTTTGAATTCCCAACCTACAGTAAGGGTGGTCCACTAGGTCCCATCCGTTGGTGGATCCCGGACTCCCATCCCTGATCCCCTGCTTATGTGAAACTGTCAGAAGCACCCCTCGGGATCTCGGCCACACATCTGGCAGAGAGAAGTATCTCCAGGGGAAAAGTTGTCCCAAATGTTGGGGGCCCCACACTTGTCTTCTATTGTCATCCTATTCCATGCCTGGCAATTCTTCAAATTCACTATAATTTTAGATCCACACTGCTTCAGCAAGGGAAGTTTGTTTGAATTACCTTGTCCAATGTTACAGGATATGGAAGTCCTCAGCAACACCTTTCCCATGATAATCAAGAAACAGCTGCCATAAAATCTATATTTAAAAAAAGGAGAAAGAGGAGAAGAAATAATTTTGAAAATATCAGGTATGAAACAAATGATGTAATAATAAAAGTCCAGAAGGAAGAAGCACCTTTTCAAGTAACAGTGAATATTTCTAGCACAATTCATTTCAGTTCTGTTGGATATTTATACTGAATTAAATAGAAAGTGTGTCCCTTGTGGAATAAGAATAGTTGTCTATAGCCATACCTATACCTGTAACCATACCTATAACCATACTATACCTGTGCCTGATCTCATCGGGAGTAAGAATTTTTTAGAGTCCTTTATATAGGATATTTCACAAAATTACTCATCCTAATTGTGCATGGGACATTACATTAGAATTAGAATGAAGAATTAGAATTAGAATTACATTAGAAATTAGAATTCCCAACTTCCTTCTACTATAACTTAAGTCTTCCGCATTGGAATTGATAAGTCTTTCTCTTGGGAATTTTATTGCCTTGAATTACTTCTCTTGGAGCTTGACTAGTATGTAGCAAACTAATCAAACCAAGGTTTTAAACCAGCAAAACTATGGAGCAGACTCTGAATTATATTGACCTTCTGCCAAAGTGACACTTGCCATTAGATCCATCCTTTAGGATCCAGCCTTATTTTTCTTACTCTTAATGCATAACAATGAAGAATGGGAAAACCATCTTGGATTTGGCTAGAAGCAGCTAATGTCATAATTTATCTGTGATAAATTGTTAAGCAGTTTAATTTTAACAAGGCCTTATCGAGCTATTTCTTGTATGCTGTCAAATACCTTGGGATTTGACAAGGATAGTCACTCATTCACTAAGCATTTTTGAATGCTAAGTTTCAGGAACTGCCCTAGGTGCTGGGTATACCTGGGTTGGGGGAACACAAATGCCATAAAGAATTAGAAATACAGGTGTTAGGAGGAGAATAATGTGGGGGGGGGGGTTCTAATTAGGAGATTAATAATGTGGGGGGTGCCTGGGTGGCTCAGAGGTTTAAGCCTCTGTTTTCAGCTCTGGTCATGATCTCAGGGTCCTGGGATCAAGTCCCGTATTGGGCTCTTTGCTTGGCAGGGAGCCTGCTTCTTCCTCTCTCTCTGCCTGCCTCTCTGCCTACTTGTGATCTCTGTCTGTCAAATAAATGAATAAAATCTTAAAAAAAAAAAAAAAGCGGTGAATCTGGGAAAGTCTTTTTGAGAAAGTGACTAAGTTGAAACCTGAAGTATGAATAGGAGTTAGTCATTTGAAGAGTGGTACAGCATTTGCAAACACTACACTGCAGGAGGAAATGAAACATTTTCCAGGCTGGTCTAGCCATTGGTGTGTCCCTGTCCCCAAATAGTCTGTCCACAAGGGCAGGGATCAGTTCTCCCTTCTTGCCACTGTATTCTCAGACCTAACAAACTACTGGACACGTAGGGAATATTCATTACATATTTGGATGAACGAGCCTATGAATGAATGAAATCAATGTATAACTGAAGAATAAAGTTATCCTGGGGTGCCTGGGTGGCTCAGTTGTTTAAGTATCCAACTCCTGATTGGATATTTATCCAAGGTCATGATTTCTGGGTTGTGAGATCGAGCCCTGTGTCGGGCTCTATGCTGGACATGTAGTCAGCTTAAGATTCTCTCCCTCTGTCCCTCCACACCCCCAGGCTCACACATTCTCTCTCTCTCTCTCTAAAAAATAAAAAATTAAATAAAAATGAAAAATCAAGTTATCCTAAGATAACTGGGAGGACATCATAGCACATTAAGTAAAGCATCCGATTTAGGTTTCTCCCAAGTTCTTTGAACTGCCCTCAGGAGAATGGATTGAAGGGGTCAAGAATGGAATTGGAGCACCAGTTAGGAGGAGGCTGCTGCAGGAACCTATTTAAGTGATGGGATGGCAATAATTATAATAGTATTTGTTGAGTGCTTACAATGTTATAAGCATGTTTCATGTATTACCTCATGCAATCTTCACAGTAACTCTCTAAGAGTTATTGGAAGGCATAAAACTGAAGGACAAAGAGATGGTGGGATGAAAAATAGCAACAAAATTTTGGAAGCTAGCTGGCAGTTGGGTGAGTATTAAGTGACCTAGCACATTTGGAAAAGCTGATCCTAAGCCAGCAACTCTATTTTTTCCATGAAGTTCCCCCTCAAAAATTCAAGGATCGGTGGCATTAAGACCCCTGAAAACAGAGGTGGGAAAAAATCAGGAAGATGATTGAAGAGTACGGTTAAGAAACAGTAAGACCTCTCAGATCTTCTCTTCCTCTCAGAGCAGCTAAGAGCTTGCTTGCTACATCCCCTTTCGGGGTAAATAGGGTCTCTGTGTTAAAGCTAAGGGGATGAAGTGACATTTTTATACACTAGATGCTGGGACCAAATAACATTCCTCTGCCAATAGGATCCAAGAATGCCAACTGCCAGAAGGATGCCCTACAGGAAGGATTTTGGAAAACTCCTCTCTGAGGAATCCAAACAGGCCATTGTGGGCATCAAAGATTTTCCAACCAAATGGTCCTAGGAGATCACTCTTTAGCAAAGTCTACAGTCAACCAGGCCCAGCTGTGCCTCAAAACTTAGCTTTTTGTTGACAAATTCTTAAATTGGGGTGAATAGCCAAGAATTATCAGACATCGGAATATATTCTTTAATAAGAAACACAGAATCTGGGATGCCTAGGTGGCTCAGTTGGTTAAGAAACACAGAAGCCAAAACAAACAAGGAAAAAGTGACTTAGAGAAATTAGAAATTATGGAGGCAGGAAAACACTAACATTATGTTTACACAGAGATTCTTAAAGTAATAAGATTTTGCATCAGTAAAACTGGAGAAAATGTAATAAAAATTCAGAGAAAAAAAACAATAATTCTTAGAAACTGAAAATACAATAGAAATTGTAGATATTTTGAGAAATCTCTCAGTACCAAAACAGAGTTTGAGGTCCAGGAGGTTGTCCAATAACATCCAAATAATAGAAGTTCCTAAAGGAAGAACAAGAAAAAGAGAAAGAGAAAAAAATGCATAGTAGGAATTCATCAAAGAAATAATTCAAGAAAATACTGAATGTCATGAATTTCCAGACTGGATTTACTGAGTACCCAGAATATAGACTCCACTCCAAAGCATATCATTAGGAAAACTCAGGATACTGAAAACAGAAAGCCTTAAACTTAGAATCACAGATGCTTTGGGCTTTGCAATAGCAGTACTGAAAGCTAGCAGATGTTACTTAAAATTCTATACCCCGACAAGCTATCAATCAAATGTGTAGCTAGAATATTGATATTTCAGGGACCCCTGGATGGCTCAGTCATTAAGCGTCTGCCTTTGGCTTGGGTCATGATCCCAGGGTCCTGGGATAGTCTCTCTTGGGGGGGGGGGGCGGGTCCCTGCTCAGCGGGGAGACTGCTTCTCCTTCTCCCATTCCCCCTGCTTCTGTTCCCTCTCTCGCTGTCTCTCTCTGTGTCAAATAAATAAATAAAATCTTTAAAAAATAAATAAAATTAAAAATTAAATTAAATAAATAAAATCTTTTTAAAAAAGACATGTATGATCTTATGCACTTTCTTGGGAAACTACTGGAAAATGTGTTTTAACAAAACTGAGAGCGTTAACTAAGGAAAGAGGAAGATATGAGATCCAGTTAGTCCAACAAAAGAGAGGTAAAAGGATTTTTCCCAGTAGGATGATGAAAGCAGATATGAAAATGACAGCCATGCAATGGTCTAGAGAAAACCCTATCCAGATGGAAGTAAATCGGAATGCTCTGGAAAATCTTTCTTCATGATGAAACTAATCATATACTGTATTTGAACATATTGAGAGGAGACCTACACAGTGGGCAAGAATGGAAGGACAAAAAAGATAAATAGAAAAGGAAAAGTAAACATAGTATATCTCAAAGCCCATCTGTCAGTAGCATTTTTTTATGTGAAAAAACAGAGAATCAAATCAGACACTTTGACTTCAGAAACACTACACTTAAGTGTTGTATATTCAAATGCTGATGGGCATTATTTTTTTAACTCTTTTTAAAAAGATTTTATTTATTTGATACAGAGAGAAAGAGCACAAGCAGCAGGGAGGAGCAGAGGGAGAGGGAAAAACAGACTCCCCACTGAGAAAGGAGCCAGAACAGGGCTCCATGGTCCCGGAACCCTGAGATCATGACCTGAGCCCAAAGGAGACACTTAACCGACTAAGCCATCTGAGCAGCTCCTGGTGGGCATTACTTTAGTAGAAAGGTCAGAAAGATGATGTAAGAGAGAAAAATAAAAGGATAGAGTTTGTGAGATGAGATCCAGAGCACACATGGATTTTACTGGAAAAACATTTTTTTGTTGTTGTACCAAAATAGAAGAAGAAAACAGGTGCAAAGGAGAGTGGGCTTGTAAATGTGATGGGAATGGGAAGGTACAGGGTAGTAGTATGTCAAAAGACAAGATTCAGAAAAAATAATAAGCAAAATTGTGGCTGTAGATGACTTGTCTACCAACACGATCTCCAAAAATGAAGCTTTTAGGGCAACTTTCTTAAGTAAAGCACCTCAGTTTCCAAAATGTTCGTCATCAGTTTGGGCATTAATATATAACTACTATAATACAATTGAGGAGTTACACCCAGAAATATCTGATGGTCTTCATAAATTCAAATTTTACATGGAGGAAAAAGAGGACAGTTATATCCTAGTGGGTTAAATTCAGAGATGTATATGCTGTGTTAGGAGATTATAGTGAAGCAGCACCTAACATTCCATTCCAAAAGAAGGTGGTACTTGAAACTTGAAAGAAGGATAAGACTAAGCCAGGAATTCATTCAAAGGAATGCGTACAAGCAGAGGGTACAGCATGTGCAAAGTCCCAGAAATATGAAAGCATGGTAGTTCCAGAAATATTAGATATGACTGTAATAAACAAGATGGCTGAATATGTGAGAGGAGAAACATGTAGGGCCTGCTCATGAAGGTCTTTCTCTGTCACATGGGGACTTTGAATTTAATCCTGAATGCTATGAAAATGTATCCAAGTATTGAGAGGATTAACAACTCAGATAATCTATAAATCCACCTATAAAATGGAGGATGTGAAACAAGACATTCCTGTAATCTTGTCACATCTTCAATGGTCCACGATCCCACAACTAATGCAGTCCTGAAGCAGAATAGAGAGGAGGAAGAGCTGGAATGTTCTCACAGGAGATAGCAGAGGACTGCTACGAAGCACGGAGTCTGCGTAAGAATACGGTGATGCGATTAGCTGGCATGGGGAGAGAGAACATGTTTGGGGTAAGCGTGGGGTGACAAGATGAGCTCAGTTTTGAACATGTTAAGATTTGGCATTGCTTGCAAAACTGTCTGATCCTAACAGATGATCTCAGGTCTCAAACTTTCATTAGCACTGGAAAGCAAAGGACTGCTGAATCCTGCAAATGTCCATGATAGGTGGGCCAAAGAGACACTGATCTCAAAAAAGAAAGGAAAAAAAATCTACTCTTAAGAACTACTTCATGATTAACTTCAGAATTTCTTCATCCAGCCCACTTAATTAGACCCTTTATTTCCCCTCTAATTATTTTAGACTTAACATTAATACTGCTTTGGTGAGCACTTGATGATCTATTCAATGTCTTAATATGGACTATCAATTCCATGGCTTATCGCCAAATTATAATCACCCTCATCTGAACCCTTCCCTTAGCTGTCTTCTCTTTAAAGCCAGCTCTTGCTACTACTTGAGGAATAAAATCTCCTCTTCCCCTGATATGTTGGAAAAACACTCAAGCCCAGCATATAATATCATGCTCAATACCGTGAACTTGGTGGGCACCCTTTGTTTCTTAAGGATGATGGTAACACATGTTCAAAGTCCCTTCATTTTTCCTTTGGAGAGGAAAAGGAAAAGAGACACTGACAGGATGTGACTAGAATGTAAATGAATTAGGTATCACAAATGGTTAGAATAGAGTTCTCCAGCTATTTTGCAGAGAGCTCAATTTTATAAGGGACAAAAGGGGAAAGATTAACAAATGATTGTGGTACATTTTGATTTTGAAGTTGTGTGTGTGTGTGTGTGTGTGTGTGTGTGTGTGTAGGAGAAATGCCCTTGGGTAGGGGAAATGAGATGCCTCTGTAGGAGGTTGTACGGAGGAAGGAAATCATACACTGGCCACTTGTGGTCAAGGAGATGACCATGCCACAACAGCATACGAAGGAGGAAGGACATAGATGAGTCAGGCCAACTGGATTCTAATTAGTCCTCACACAGGTCATCAGACAGGAATTCAAATACAAAAAGCAATGACACTTTTCTCCTCAAATGGTGACCTACATCAACTGTGCAGCCTTAGTCTTTAAGTGTTTCTGATTTTGGAAGGCCTGTCTTTCCTTTAGTCCAGGTCTCCTTTCTAATTCTCTTGAAACCTTTAGAGACTTGGTATTTTTCCAAGGAAAAACAAAATAAGAGCAAAGCAAAAAAGATTCCAGGATAAAACATTTAAAGATATGGAGAAGGAAGAACATCAAATTCAGGATAGTGGTTCATTTCAGCAGGGGCATATGTGTGTTTTGAGGAGGTAGAAGAGAAGGGGGGGCAACGTTTGGAAGTAACTTCAACTGCAATGTTCTGTTTCTTGAACTGGGTGTTCGTACAGTGGTGTTTGTTATGCAAGGGTATTGGAAACATTTCATAATTTTCAGTAAGAGATGTATGTCTAAAAGGAAAGAGAGGAACAGAACAATCATTTTATCTATGTCCCTAGTTCTACCTGTGAAACAATAGGAACCCTTCCTGATTATACTAATTTTTTTTTAATTTATTTGACAGACAGAGATCACAAGTAGGCAGAGAGGCAGACAGAGAGAGGAAGGAAAGCAGGCCCCCCGCTGAGCAGAGAGGCCCATGCGGGGCTTGATCCCAGGACCCTGAGATCATGACCTGAGCCGAAAGCAGAGGATTTAATCCACTGAGCCTCCCGGGCGCCCCTATACTAATTTTATTATAAACTGAAAAGCTGTGTTCGTTCATAAATAAAACAATGCTATCATCTTTGAGGTTAATGCTTCTAAGTCAAATTCATTTTTCTAGCAAATGTTCAAATCGCACATCTATGAAGCTGGATCAACTCGGTGATTCCATCCACAGGTGTAACTCCAATTGCACTGAACTCCTGTTGAGGTGGATAGAGGTGTCTTTCCTGTTTTGTCACCACTATCACATCATACATGTTTGAGTGATACACCACGAAGAGAGGTCACCACCCTTTAGTGCACAGTCAGCCCGTTACCCATAGGCTGCTGAGAGGTACTTGGTTATGCCAGACTTCCTCCTTCCTCCTCACTAGTCCTGCCCCATTTCTTCTCTGTCTTGGCCCCAGGATCATTGCACTTATTTCCTACCCAACCACAATCACAGGAAGAGAAAAGATGGAAGGCATGTGTCATCTTGTTAATAGAGTTATGAATCGCTACAAGATGGAAATCAGATGGGAAAAGATTAATTTAATTGTTAGAATTAAGCCTGCAAATTAGCTGTGGGTTTCACATATCCTACTTGGGAATTTCTCCAAAACAGAGGCAGACTGACATCATACCGATGCATGGCAAGCTTGACGTCATGCTGCCTGTATCGAAATCCCTGCTCTGTTACCTCCCAGCTAGTGCTCTTGTCCAAGTTATTTCACCTCCCATAAAATTTGTGTATTACTGTGCCCGCCTTTTGAAGATTAAGTGAAATGATGCATGAAAATGCTTAGCACAGCATAATACTTGGTACATAGCAAGAGCTCAATAAATGTTGGTGATTATTATCTGATTTGATTTTTACTTTTCTTCCTGCCCTTTTGGTATCAAGGATAGCCTCTATCCAGGAAAAAACAGCTTCCAGGCAAAAGTCCTATGTCCCTAGTTCTAAAAGTGGCCTTCTAGATAAAAGTGGCCTCCATACCTGGACGGAGGTTTTTTTCCTGAAAGCAGTGATTTCTTCCACCTACTCCCTTCTCCCTATTCTCTTCTGGTAGTTTTAACAACAGATGCAAAGAGTCTGCCTATGGAAAGAGAAAGGTTGCTACACAGTTGGTACCTTATTTTGTTTTTATGTCTTCATATTCATTGCTACCTTCTAGGAACAGCTAAAAGAGACCAGAGACCCAAATGACAGCATCCATGTTCCCTCCCCCGAGACTGTCCAGTCACTTTCTCATCAGCACAGGGGCCTCTTGGGGGGAGAAAATGGTTTCATGCCCCCCCCCATTGCCAAGCAGTGGCGCAAGGGTGTCTCAGCTCCAGCGAGCTCAGACACCTTTTCTAGCAGTCCTGAGTGGAGGTGCCAGTCGTAAGAGCTGATAGGAAAAGGCTTGCCGGTGAAAGTGCTTCTGAACAGCCAGAAAAGCTAAACCGGCCACAGCAGATTTTAACTCGGAGAATTCAGGAGACCCCTGAACCTCCAAGTAAAGGAAAGCCGCTCTAGGTAGAGAATCGAGTTTCAAACAGACACAAAGAAAAAGCACACTGCCTGTCTGTGTTTCTTTATATTGAAAATTTAAAAAATAATATCTTTTTCCTACTCCTTCCCTGCCAACTCTCGTCTTCCAGTCTAAACCCAAAAGTGTGTCTTCACCTTCCAGCGTTCCTTTTTCTTTTTCTTTTTCTTTTTTTAATTGGCTCTAACGGAGGAAGGGGAGGGCAAGAGATGATTGGCTCCGCGAGGGCAGCCCCGCCCTGCCCATTCCCCTCCCCCGCCCTCCCCGCAGAAACAGCTGGAATGAGAAGTAGGGAGGGAAGGCCGGGATTGGCTGTGAGTCAGTGGCAGGGTGGGGTGGGGCAGCCCAGATGAAGCATTTACCTGTCCAGGTAAGTCTGGAGGAGGTCAAAAGAAGAAAACAGAGGAAGGCAGGGGAAGCAGTCTGTGTCTCCCGTCTCTGCCCTTTGAAATAAAAGGGTATTTCTTTCCTCTCTTCAGCCCCTCATCCAGTGAAGGTGAGTTAATCACTAACCAACTATTGCTCATGCTTCAGCAGGAAGGGGTGCTTCGTGGGAAATGAGAGCCACAGGGTTGTGGGGAGCCCTGTGCACCCCAGCCAGGGGGCTTTCCTCTCTGTTCCTCAACTCTGTACGTCGAGTCTGGGATCAGAGCAGGCTGATAGCTTCTTAAGACTGGAATGATTTTGTGGAGACCAGGGCTGGGATGCATATTTTTTTTCATCTGCCTATTTCAGTTGGATAAGCACATTTCGCAGTCAACACGAAAATACAATAGGCTTGTTTTGGAAATTTCCATCTCTGAGCAATTGAAATTGAGTCGTGATTCTTGGAAAAGAATAGAGTGCAGGGAGTCAAACTGGGGGCTCTCCCAGGGGAGAAAAGTGACTTAGTTTCTCCATTCCATTTCTAACAGGACATTTTCCCCTGGCTTTATCGACTCAATGTCTATTTTTATTTAAATAAAGGGTGCAGTGGATGTGTGTGCTCAGTAATGGTACCGTGACAATGGAGCTCTCTTCGGACAAGCGTGTAAGGCTGTTTGTAAGGCTATGTGAGGTTCAGAAAACCCCACCTCAGACTACCAGTTCATCTCTGGAAAACCCACGGATAATCTAGGTGCAAAGCTGAGTTTATTTAGATTCAACTCAGTTAATGTTCTGACTCTGCCTGCTGTTAGACATAGAGACTGGCAAACCAGAAGCACTGGCTGGGCTGGGCCAGGAGCCCACCAACATTAATATTTCACGGTAGTCCTTGAAACTGGTAGGCGTTCTCAGTGGGGCTCGGGCCAAAGTAGGGTGGCAGAGTCCACAGAGAGGAGAACCACACTGCCGTGGTGGCTTGGCTTTGTTTTCTTCTGGGGGTCCCCACCGACAGCATGCGTGGCAGGTTATCGGCACAAGGAAACGGGATGTCGAAGTCAATTCAGAGTAGCAAGTCCGCTCTCTACAATCCACCTTGGGCAGGGAGGAGTTTAACATTCCGGTCCCTAACTGCGCCTCTTTTCCTCCTGCTGCAGGAAAGAGCGAAGTGGGAAGACCCCTGGGGCCTGGCACCGGCCAGCCCTGAGCCAGTGTGCCGGGTTTCCTAGTCCTAGCAGCTGGAGCTTTTGGTTTGAGTTGAGCCCAAACCACAGAACCAGCCCACCAAACTCACTGAGTGAAGGCTGCCATTGACGGTGAACTTGTCAGCAATAAGATAATCTGGAGTGTTAGCAAAGCTCTTCTGTGCAGAAGATAGGTCCACTGAGCCTTTGCCTCAAACCCACCTGTGCAATAGAAGATTATAACTTTGACTAAACACACTCAGAAAGTTGGCCATGTGCTCATGGAGAAGCATATACATGCAGTGCAGCTTTTAGTCCTCCTGGCAGTTTTCTTTGGATGTTCCCCAGCCGGAGGTATATATCTGGATAGTCAGCAAGCACATGGTCTGAGAGAAATAGGACAACTCTTTGACTAGTGGGGAGAAGTTGAGCTCTTGAGAGATATGGGGGGGAGGGGTGGGCTCACAGAAGGAGGGTGACAAGGGGGCCTTGGGCCTGTTTAGAAGATACAGTAAAGCCAAAGAGGAATGGGGCGGAGCCCCCCACCGCCACCCCCCACCCATGCCAGAACCCCACATGCTCTCTATTTACTCTCCTCCAAGACTTGGCTGGTTTCAGCAGTGTAGTTAATGTTTAATGTGCTTTGGCACGGATGGCCCTGGCTATAGGCTGTGCCTATTTCATAACCCGTTTTCTCCTCCCCTCCAATCCCCCAAAGAGGTCAAGGGTTAAAAGATATCAAACTCTCACCTTGAGTGTTTTTCTTGTTTCTCAGACTTCTTATCAGGTAGGAATACCTCAAGTTTCGATGGCTGCCCTGAGACAGTCCCCAGGTTTCAAGGTTGTAAAGTTGCTGGAAGGAAATGCAGCATCCAGGTCTGGCCACAGTGGCGAGGGAGAGTGCAAGGGTGGGTGGGGTGAAGAGAGGAGACTCTTAGGGTTCTGGCTCTTTGGATCAGAAAATGAGGCCTGGAGATAAGACGCAAGCACCTTAGGGCGCATTTGGCCTGGGTTGAGGTTCAGATTCAGCTCTGCAGGGGCCCCAGTGCCCAATGACACAATCTTCAGTGACATTTGTTGTCATTTGTTTACTCTGGAAACATCTACTGTGGGGACATACAGCTGGCCTGGAAGCATAAAGCAGAATCAGATGATTTCAAGGGTTTAAGGTGTGAAGTAGAAAGAGAAGGGTGATCTTCGGGCTTTTAGTGTTTAGTCAGGGGTGGCTGATGACCCCCCTCTTTAGGTACATGGCTCTCTCGAGTCCCAGGAAGGGCTGGACCCAGAGGCGTCCTCTCTAGGCCATGAGAGGTCATCCCCTGCTTCCCTGTGGAAGGGGAAGTGGAAAGAACTCCGGATTTCTCATCTGTCAAAGAAGAAAGTATCACATCTTGCCTCGATTATCAGGCTCTTCTGAAGGTCTCAGCAGCATGTCTGAAAGCACTTTGTAAGCTGTACCGGGCTGTGTGTTTCTGAAGCAGTGCTGTTCATGCTGTTTCTCTCTCTTCCAGCTGCTTGAGTTACTTCCCACTACTTAGTCCCGAAATTGTGAGTGTGACAGGTTGCCCCAGGAGGAAGGAGAAGCTAGCAAGCTACCGTACAGTCCGAAGAGTACTTAGAAGAACAAGGGTAGGAACTGTTTCTGAAAGGAAGAGGCACCATCTGGTCACCCGTTCACAGAGAATGTGGTATTAACTACAGTGATTAGTACAGCATCAATAATTACTGTATTAAGTACAGTATTAATAATCAGCAGTTACAATTGTACAGAAACTTTTTAAGAGAACTAGAGTGAAAAACTATACCCTTGGATTTACACTGACATCTTGGAAACAATGCCCTTGCCTCATTATTTTGGCTTGTTCCATGCCTCTTAGGTGCTCATAAATGTTAGTTTAACTGAAGCATTGGCTCAGTTCCATTGAGCCATATATCCTCAGGGAAATATAATACATAGGAAAGACTTTATAGTAATAAGGTAAAAGTAAAAAAAAAAAAAAAAAAAAAGAAAGAAATAAAGAAAGAAAAAAAGAAAAAGGAGGCCTTCCAACAGCTTAACTCAATAGTCATTTGTCCAGCATTTTTTTTTTAAGATTTTATTTATTTATTTGACAGGCAGAGATCACAAGTAGGCAGAGAGAGAGAGGAGGAAGCAGGCTCCCCACTGAGCAGAAAGCCCGATGCGGGGCTCTATCCCAGGACCCTGGGATCATGACCTGAGCCCAAGGCAGAGGCTTTAACCCACTGAGCCACCCAGGAGCCCCATGTCCAGCATTTTTTGAGTGCCTTCTGTGTGCCTAGGCTTATGAGCAATGGACCTCTTTGGCTGTAAGGACCTCAGCCCTACAGAATGTTAAGAATGGGTACCTTCTGGATCTAGACAGTCAGGAATGGAGTGGATAGCTGAGGTGACTGCCCTCCATCCACATGATTCCTCACGTTTCTGTTTCTTTGGAGTTCTGAGGTTGGGAAAGTAACCTCATGAGTAAACTGAAGGACTGCCTTACCCAATGTTGATTTGTCACTGTGCTTCTTTGGTGTCTCTGTCCTCTCTGGTCCTGTCTCTAACTCCTGAGAGGGTCTGGACATTTATGAACTCCAGGCATCTGGCTCACTGGGATATTTTCCTCTTCTTTCCCCATTGTCCTGCTCCTCCCTACCTGCCCCACTTGCCGGCCTCCTCCAGAGCAGGAGAGGAGCACCATGAGGCCTCGTGCTTATGGGCTCTACATGGCTGGCAGGCGGACTCACCCAGCACAGCCCAAACCTGACTTGGCACTGGAAGCAACTGTTGGAAGAAGCTGAAGGGACAGCCTCCCCGGGACCCAAACCCCAGGTCCCAAGATCTCAAACAGAACACGTTACTGCTAGGACATTTTACCTACTATTGGGAGGTTAGGAAAGGTAGTTGAAAATACAGCATGGTGTCATGGAAAAATATGGAGTCAGAACCAGACAAACTGGATTTCAATTCCAGCTCTTCGCATATTCTCGACTTGACCTTGCAACCGTCTTTTAAACTTAGTTCTTCCAGGATTTCATTTTAACATAAGAGAGTCACCTGGGACCTTTCCAGACCTTGAGATTTTCAGAAGGAAGATGCCACTGCCTTCCTTTGCTATTACTGTTGGTACAGTGAACTGGAAACTTATTTGCCCCTGCGAGCTGGAGTCAGGAGGAAGCTGTGTAGGCCATTTCTCTTATTCATTTGACAAAGGTTAGGGAACCTCACTGGAAATTAGCACAACATCAGAGGGGTGGCACGCAAGAGGGAAACTGGCTTTGTATCAGCCTCTGGGGTCATGTGTGTGCCCCCCAGACTAGGGAGGTGATTGATGGTGGCCGTGGTTGGGGTGGGAGTGGGGGCTGATGTTGATGGTGTTGGCTTGGATGACAGCTAACTCCTACTGCACAATGTGTTTTATGTGGGGCCTATTGTACATGTTTCTGACAACCCTGTGTGGTTGGTACAATTGAGGACCCTGTTCCTTCTCTCCCACTTAACCCAAACCCCTCTTCTCTAAACTCTTGCCTGACTTCAATTCATTTTGATCCTAGGTGGATCTTGTCTTTCTCTTATTGTAAGAACAGTAGCAGATCTTATCTTATTCATTAAATGAGCATTTACTACCAACTAAGCTGTGCTGTTCTCATTAACCCTACATTCGCCCGATTTAATGGGAAAAACGGGGTAGAAGAGTACTTGGCCTCGAGTCCCATAACTGGCCATGGTGGAAGTGGGATTTGAATCCAGACCTGACTACCTCCAGAACCCATGCTATGGGCCCCTTACTCTGTATTGTTTGTAGTCATGGAGATGTAGGTTAAGCCTCCAGATTGAGAGAAAGAAGGCCACTAGGAGAAGGGATGGAATTTTCTCTCCGACCAGACTACTCCTGCCTGCCACCCCGCCCTCCCCACCCCACCTCCGCTAACGCCGCCCTTCTGCATGCGTGCGAGCCGGGTTCTGTGTCCTTCCACGCAGGCTGGGAGGTTTGGGGGACCCCTGTGCACGGCCTCTTCCAGCGCTCTGCTTGCTGGGCGTCCCCGCCGCCACGCTGCTCCAGGGCCTGGGCAGAGCCTTGCCGGAGAGCCTCAGCTCGGCTCACACGTGGCTTTGATTCTTGTCTTTTCAGGCCAGCTTGGGACATTCTTCACTTCCCTTCGCTTCCCCTCTGGGAGCCCCTTTCACCGCCCCCCGCACCTTGCTTCAGGCGATGCCCCAGAGCGAGCTGTGGCTGGCGGGGCCTGGCTCAGAACCCGTGACCCGTGTCGGCAGCCGTGACAGCATCATGAGCACCACGTCCACCCGCTCTGGATCTGTACGTACCTCAGTCCTGCCAGTACCCTCAGTCCTGCCGCCCGCCGGCTCTCTGCACGCCTGCCCCGCCCGCCCCACCCTTGCCCTGCCCTGCCCACCGCCCGCCAGCCTCACTGCTCCTCAGCTTTCATCTTCCTCATCATCAGGGCGTGAATCACCCCCGTGAGCATTTGTGTGTCTGAGTCAGTCCGGTTTTCTAGAGAATAGAGTGGGACCGCCCCCAGAGAGCAGGAGGGCAGATGAGACTTGCTCCCAGGTTTTATTCATTGGGGGCTAAGTTGAGGTGTGAGCAAGGGCCCATGATCAGAGGTCCAGGTGGAAAGGATGGATGGTAGGTCCCAGAGCACTGGTGTTCCCCAAGTCTCCTGCAGCAAGCAAGCCGTATTCTTTCTGTGAAGATCAAAGAGAACAGAGTAATTAGGAGCCTGGGTTCTGGAGCCGAGCAGGTCTGAATTCTCCACCTATAAGCCAAATGGCCTTGGGCAAATTACTTAATTTCTGTAAACTTGAGTCTCCTCAGTTTTAGGGTGGGGATAATGTAAACCGCGAATTCATAGGGTCCTCTGGAAGAGTACAGGACAGGCACAGACAGCACTTAGCACGTGCCTCTGTGTGGAGAAGAAATAGCCTATCTCCATGAGCAGAGATTCTGAATCTTCCAAAGTCATCATGTTTAACAGAGAGTGGCATGTAGTACTCTGTAATTCTTCTGAGAATGAATTTAAATCTCAGTTGCTCTAAGGCTGGTGTGAAAGAGCCAAGTCTGCCGTATGTCCGAACGTAGGCATTCTTTGGTTCTTGGTGTTCATCACATACATAGTAACCTTGAGAATTTATGCCCTATTGCTTTATATCCTATAGAGGTACTTGGAAATTTAAGGATTATAAGGATCTCTCCCAAATGTCAAGGATGATTAATATAGTCTGTGAGTTTGGGTATGTAAAAATCGAATAGAGAAAGCAGCACACACACACACACGCGCGTGCAATCCAAAGTGCAGACAGTCTGTATGTCATTTCTTTTTGACCTGAGAAGTCCCCAGAGACCTCTTTCTGTTTCTGTAAGGCTGAGGCCAGTATGGGCAGTTCCATACGACCGGACATAGAATGTGGCTAGGATTATAGGTTTTCAAAGTGCTTCATCCACAAAGGAGAAATTCAGAGTTGGCTAATCTTTGGCAAGGCTATTTTAGGAAGAAAAGGGCAATGAAGAAGATTTTGTTCAGGGAACCCTTGGAATTGACTTCAGGGCTTCCAAAGGCTATACCTGGGGCTTCCTTTGATATGTAAGCCTCGCTTTTGCCAACTGACAATGGTTCTTTAAGGAGCCCTGGGAACTGGTAGTGTTCCAACGACCATCTCCCAGGATGTATTTAGGGCTGTCTCGAAATCTTCCCTGGCCATCTGACTGGGTCTGGAAATATATAACTCTGAAGTATCTCAAATATTAGGAAGAGATTTGAGATACATGCCAGGAACTCAGAGACTCAGGCCAAATTTCTCACATTTCCATTTCCCTTCTGGTTTTCCCTTCAACCTTCAACTTCATAGAGCGACTCTTCTTTGGATCTTGCCAGCCTTGTAGAACATAAGCAATAACCATTTAAAATGGCCATAACACTTATTTCCAAATACCCCTATGTGCTTTTTCATCACAACAATTATTTACTTTAATAGCTTCTTGATATTTCACACTAAGTTGCTTTCTCCTCCTCCCATACCCATCCAGTTTCTCTACCCTCCCTGCTTCAAGTTAATATTTGCTTAAGAAATGCACACTTACTTGACTGTTAGCCAGAGCCAAATGCCATCAAGAAAGTAAATACACAAAGGAAAAAAAAAATCCTGTATGGAATGCATTTCAAAGTCAAGAGTAAATTATTTAGTAAATGTATCTGTGGCTAGTCCTACCACTGTTCCCATTGGCCTGACAGCCAGTGGTTGGCTGCAGTTTCTTGTTTGTCCTCCTGCTGTCCTTGACATACCAGATGGAGTATGCAAAAGTCCTTTGGAAAATTAAAAACGATACCATCAAGTTTAAGGTCAAATCATTATGTTGTCCATATAATTTAGAGCTAAATCGGAAACATAGAAAGTGAAATGCTTGACATAGTTCACACAGAGGAATTGGAATTAGAACCTGGGATCGGTGCCTCTAAGCCTTCCACGCAGGACTGGGCAAAAAAGGTCAGTTGCCATCTGGCTGCCTAGCACTGGGAACTCGCGGGCCAACAGCTCGGCAGCCTCTGCCTGGTCCGTGCCTGCAGTTTCAGGAAGCAATGCCCACAGGTTTGCGGAGAAGCCTCTCAGAAAGGTTTCCAGCTCTTCAGCATTCCTTCAGGACGCAGGGTGTTCTCAGCCCCACCAGTTTCTGTGGAGCTGCCTCTCACAGTTCCCTCTCCCTCTCTGTTCTCCACGCCTCATTCCAGAGTGACAGCAGCTACGACTTCCTGTCCGCTGAAGAGAAAGAGTGTCTGCTCTTCCTGGAGGAGACCATCGGCTCACTGGACACTGAGGCTGACAGCGGACTGTCTACTGACGAGTCTGAGCAAGACACAGCTCCCCAAGGCCCCCGAGCTCTGCCCATAACCCAGCCTGCTCCCCAGGGTAAGAGAGACCTTCTGGGGTGACACCTTTCACAAATCCAGAAAACCAGTACATCTTTACGGCTGCTTTGCACCTTATTTGCCCTCTGCTCTAAGGGTCACGGGCAGAAGGATAACAGCAGCTCCTTTCCACTCTCCTGGCTGGAATTAAGGTCTTGCCCTGGAGAGGAGGAGGGACTGAGGACAAGCCAGCTGCCTGTCTTTCTGTGAAATGTCAGAGGCCTGGGAGGGAAAAGGGTTTGGCCAGCTCCCATTCTCTCACAGAGAAATTCTAAAGAGACAGGACCACAGAGGTGGGGGAGGGATTCCGGGAGGGGTGGGTGGTGGCTCTGGGGACACTGAGCTAGCCAGGAGACCTAATCAGGATGACCCAGGAGGATCAGGTTGCAAGAGATAAGAGGGAAGCGCTCCCTTAACTTCAATGGGTGGTACCTCAAGGCTCTTCAATGGGTGGTACCTCAAGGCTCTTGTGCAAGAATGTGGAAAGCCAGTGGTATTGAGGCTCCGTAGAAGGGGGGACAGGATGGCACGCAAGTGTGGCCATGATTGTCTCAGAATGAGGGGGGCACTTTACTCCTGAGGACAGCCCCACTGGTATTGGGACCACAACCGCATGTTCATGCATTTAGCAAATACCGATTGATGACGTGTTAGACCCTCTGGGGAGATAGAACAGGAAGTGGGGGCAAGGACTTCTCTGCCTCCTGAGACTGATTCCCTGGCCCAGGGCGCATGATACACTTGCCTAGCTTGCTGGAAGGAAAGAGCCCATGTCACTCTCTGGTATGGGGCGGCTGTGGTGTCACAGAATCATTCAGGTGCTTATAGAAATTGAAGGTGGGGGCACGTGGGTGGCTCAGTGAGTTAAGCATCTGCCTTCGGCTCAGGTCGTGATCCCAGGGTCCTGGGATGGAACCCTACGTAGGGCTCCCTGCTCAGTGGGGAGTCTACTTCTCCCTCTCCCTCTGCCGCTCCCCCGGCACATGTCCTCTCCCCAGCCCCTCCCCTAATCAAATAAATAAATAAAATCTGAAAAAAAAAAAAAAGAAGAAAAAAAAAGAAAGAAACTGAAGGTGGAGGAAGGCAGGGGTCTGGACAAACCACATCGGCTGTTACTGCCATTGGTGTTCAGTGCTTCCCCTGGACTCAGTGAGCCGGGAGCCCCAGGATAGTTGGAGGGGCTGTCCTGACGCCCTTTCTAACTCTGTTCTCTCTGTAGACAGTTAGGAAGAGCTCGAGGCAAGGGCATGGAGTTACATGAGGCTGCTCTTTCTTCAACCACCATGAGAAACGAATTCGTGGTTGTAGGGAATCCACTGGTGTCCATCTGTTGGTCTAAATGATATCCAGGCAACAGTGCGGCCCCTTTAAGAGCAGAGAACCAACAAAAAACAAAACCCATTGCTAAGTGGAGATCAGAGTTCAGGAAGCATTTGTGTTTCAGGGGGCAACAGGGTTCTCACCTCTGTCCGTGCTTCTTTGCCTCTTCTCCTGCCCCCTTGCAGGGTATCCAGGGGAGAAGATCGTTCAGCAAGAACCAGAGCCAAGGACAGGGACTCAGCCCAGCTCAACCCATCTTCCTGAGCTCCAAGACCTGGGCCTCAAGTCTGGGTCCTATAGCCTTCCCAGAAATATCCACATCAGCATCAACCAGAACCTCAGGAAAAGCACCACTCAGACTCATAGCCACAGCCCGGGTGAAGTGGAAGGCCTTGTCCCGGAGCCTGAGACAGAGCAGGTCAGCCAAAGCAGTGAGCCCAGCCAGGCTCTGGCCAGCCCCCAGCCACCTGCCCCAGCCCTGGACACAGTGCCCATCCCTCCACCAGAGGCTTTCCGGGACACCCCGCCCGAGCCGCAGGAGCGAGGCCGCCTGCCCACAGAGCCCCGGCAGCAGACCCACACGTCAGTCAGCCCCCAGGAGAGCAAGGAGACTTCCTCAGAGGCCATGTCCCAAAAAGCCAAGGAGGAAGGCTCAACAGGCGGCCCAGGACAGTCTAGGCCGCCTTCAGCCACCTCCAGCTCATCTCAGAATATGAGAGCTGAAGATGCTCCTGTCCCATCAGGGGGAGACCCCGGTGCCCACCTGGCCCCCCTCACAGCCTCTAAGCCCCGGAAACTGCCCCCCAATATCGTTCTGAAAAGCAGTCGCAGCAGCTTCCACAGCGAGCCCCAGAACTGGCTGGCCCGCCATGCCGAGGCCGGCCCTGGAGACCCTGGCCTGGCCCCGTCCTCACTGCAGGAGCAGAAGAAGGCACGCCGAGAAGCACTTGAGAAGCTGGGGCTACCCCAAGACCAGGACGAGCCCAGCCCCCACTTAAGTAAACGCACCAGTTCCACCTGGCTCCAGGCCCCCCTTCCAACTCCAGCACCAGTTCGGCCTGCGGTTCCAGCTCAGGGCAGAGCCGCCGCACCTGCTGGAGGAAAGGCTCCAGCCCCAGCTCCGCCACGGGGAACCACCCCAGGGAAGGCTCCGAGTCCCACTCCAGCTCAGGGGTCTCCTCCAGGCAGAGGTTGGATTCGAGCCCAGGAACCCACTCCAGGGAAGGTTCCAGCGGCCAAATCCGTGCCAATTCCTATCCCTAAGGCCCCGGGGTTAAGTAAGCCCCTGACTCAGCCAAAGTCAGACTCAGGGCTGACCCTCCAGGAGAGCGACATCCCGGGCCTGAGACAGATGAACTTCAAGTCCAACACTCTGGAGCGCTCGGGCGTGGGGCTGAGCAGCTACCTCTCGGCTGAGAAAGACCCCAGCCCCCAAACCAGCACCTCTCTGGGCAAAGGCTCCTTCTTGGACAAGATGTCTCCTAATGTCTTGCGTAACTCACGGCCCCGCCCTGCCTCCCTGGGCACCGGGAAGGACTTTGCAGGCATCCAGGTGGGCAAGCTGGCTGAGCAGGAGCAGGAGCAGAGCAGCAGGCACCTGCCCTACCGAGGACAGAGCCCTGACAAGCTGCCTCGACCCCCCTACGTCAGTGTCAAAATCTCCCCAAAAGGCGTCCCCAATGAGCACAGAAGGGAAGCTCTGAAGAAGCTGGGTCTGTTGAAGGAGTAGCCGCCGGCCACCCCACAGCCCCCGCCTCACCCCTGCCAAACAGGAGGAGGCTCAGAGCCTTTCCCCCACAACAGCTCGGAGCTTGGGCACGAGCAGGCTTCCCTTCAGTGCGCTCCTCTCTCTGAGGCAAAGGGCAGGGGGAGATGGGATTCTAGACACACATGTACGTTTATATTCAGAGTGATTGTGCCAATGCTTGTGCCAATCCTTGCCCAAATCATCCCGAAGATGATTTCCACAAGACAGAGTGTGTGTGTGCACACGCGCGTGCATGCGTGTGTGCTGTAAACTATATATATATCACTGAAGCTATTTATATGACACAAGGAGTCATTGCTCAGAGTACTGCTTGTGTTGGAGATCGTCTTACCCCAGGGAGAGTTCAGCCAAGCCAGAACTGAGGGGACCGGGTGGCTAAGCCTGAGAAAAAAAGGCAGGTGAGACAATGGCTGTTCCGGCGACATTAGGCAAATGCAGGGTCTTATGAAATGTGGGTCTGCCGGAATCCCAGTATGGAAGGGGACTGGTTCACCTTGCAGGATCCCTCTCTCGCTTCTGAACTTCTGGACAGTGGCCTGGAGGAGCAGGTTTGTCACTGACTGTCCCCAGTGACACTGTCTCCCTCACTGCCCCCTTCTTACTGTCCCCAGTCCCAAGGACAGGGCACATCCCTGTTATTAAACCTCTCTGAGGACTGGGAGTGGGAGGGCTCTGGTTGGCCTGAGAAGGCAGGACAAGTGACCACCCAGCACGTTTCTTACCAGGGACGATCCTGGTCTATGGGCTTGACGAATTTGGAAGCATAAACCCAGTAGTGGTCCCTGACTCTGCCGTTCCTGATCTCCTGCTCCCTACCTCAGCCCACGCAGGACTGACCCCAGGGCTGGGCCAGTGCAGAGACGGGAGTCTAAGCCCTGACTCTTTAGAAATACCGAAGAGCTATCTGAGGCCTTTGTCCCTGCTACTGACTACCGCACGTAGTTTTTTTTCCGTTTCTATGGGAAGGCAACCCAGTACATTCTCTGCGAGTTATTCACAGACTATCACAGCTAGGAGGAATCTTAGAGATGAGCCTCTCCTGTCCCACGCAGTTGAGGAAGGCAAGGGACTTATCTGTGGTCACTCTGCCATGCAGTAACAGAGCGGGGTCCCCAGTTTCTCATTCCACGCTGCGTGCCGCCTCTCAAACGTGGCACCCTCAGGATCTGCGGTCACTGTCAAAGGCTCAACCCTCAGGCCCTTCAAGATCCTGAAGTGTCTTCTCAAACGTCAGAGATTAAACATTGTTCAAGACCATACTGAGTGTTTTTTTTTCTATGATGTCTTTGGAAAGTAGCACTTTAATAACTTACTAGAACCCTAATTCCCTGGCCACGTTGTGCAACGTGGCAAAATGCCAAGAGAGGGTAGGTACTAGGAGTGGGTGGTATGGGCTTGTGGATACACGCTTGGAAATCAGGCAGAGCTAGACATGACCCCTGCTTCCCCTAAGGAAATAAATATCATTCGTGGCTGTGGTTAGAAGGCAGGATTCCCAGATCTGAGGGGCAGATAAGAGGAACTGTTATTGGAAAGGTGTCTATTAGGTCAGCTGAGCATTTCTGGGCTGCATCCCTAGGGACTCAGCACTGTCAAAGCATAGTATTTCTGAAAATGATGAAAAGATTAAGATACAGACAACATGGCTCCACCCGGTCATGGTATGTGGAGTGTGGGTGTGACGGTTTCTGTATACACTCTCACCCACACACACACCCAAAATCCTGTGGCTTCCCAGGCCCTGGGTCAGGACCCGGTCTGTCAGAGCAGATAGGGACTCGCAGAACTGGCCAAGCCATTCTCTATGACAGACTCACCCAGAGAGAGAAGGCCCCCCTCTGGAGGACTGTTTGACACGTGCTGTGTTGGGTTCAACTGCTTCATGTGCGTTTTTCAGGAGGACTGAGGAACGATCACTTTATTATTATTTTTTTTATTGCTTGATTAATAGGGAAACTGAGTGCTACCTATAAAGTAAGACATGGTAGGAAAGTGGGGGGGCCCTCGCATCAACACAGGTGGGTGAGTTTCTCCTCTTAAATCCTTACTCCCAGGTAAAGGTAACGTCTCCAACAAACATACCTCAGCTGGTGACAGGCCCGCTCCCTGAGCAATCCCCTTCCTGCTTCCCCAGGTCCTTACCCTCTAGAGGGCCTGTCTGACTCTTAGGATGGTCTTTGCGATTCAAGAATAGGATATCAACCCAAACCCAGCTGCCCTCATTTTGAAGAGGGACATCTTTCATCCTGAAGGTGAGGCTAGACCCACGGGAGGAGTTTTATCCCGCCTCGTTTCTCCATGGAGGATCGCTCTTCTTTCAGCTTGGACCAGTGGGGTGGAGGCAAGAGTGGGCTCACTGTTGCGTGTGGTCCCTTCTTGAAAGATTTTGGATGGAAGTTTGTAAAGGCCATTCCTTTGATATCAAAAACCTATGTGACAGCTCTACTTCCACTTGGCCTTGTAACTCTGCTCTAGCCTGCTGCAGTCTTGAGGCTACTGGGAACACACTATCTACCAAGAGAGGAGCTGGCTTCTCAGCCTGGCCTGGTGGGATCTGTGTCCTTAAGTGTGTTGACAGCTGAATCACCCCTCTTGTATTACCCTGGGAGTGCCGTACCCTGTTTTGGTGTGGCGGGGCCAAGCGCTAGCCTACACAGAAGTCAGGGGAAGGGCCTGGTTTCCTCGCAGTTGCCTCTCTCCATCGTGGGAAGAATGGTCTGCCAGAGGCCGCCTTGAAACTTGGCTTTGCACACGTGTGCAAAAGGAGGTTTTAATTCTATGGAAGAAAGGGCAGGTGAAGAAGGGGAGAGCACACCCTACTTGATGTTATGAGTTAAAGCTTGAGCTGAAGATTTAAGATCTACAATCTGTATGAGCATGGAAGACGGACCACTCCATCCCTGATCTGTGATTATGTGTAGGAGGAGAGAGTCATACTGTCAAAGGTGAAACTCCCAGACTAGAGAAGGTGGAGACCAGTGGGACGAGCAGGAGAAATCATGTCCCACTCGGAATCTGAGGAGCCATGCTCTTTACCTCATGTGAGTGACTATAAAGCATATAGATCTGAGCTCAATTTGACCTCTATCACTTGCCAATTTGGGAACCCTGGGGCTGGCGCTCTAACTTTCCGGACATTGGAGTTCTTATCTGTAAAATGAGGATAATAATACCACCCTTTCAATATCATTGAAGTGAATAAGTGACATAAAATATGTAAAACTCAGTGCTTGACATACTGTAGATACTCGATAAATGATAGTATTATCCTCTGCATCTTATTTCTTCCTTCTCAAAAGGGAGACAGGGTTGGAAGCTGAGAGCTCAACCAATTCAGCTCTGAGAGGAAATGGGAGAGATTTTGCTGCAAGTAAAAGTCCAAAGTACCAACTAGGCTCTGGCACCCCTCCAGGTGACTCAATTTCACCCACGCCAGAATTCCTGGAATTGGGAAAGAAAGGGATCTGTGTGAATATGGTGTTTGTGTCTCAGTGAAGTCAGCGTCTCTGTTTCCAAACCCAGCTTTTGATTTATCGTCAATGTCTTGTTGCCCATGAACATGTACTTCACTTTTTTTTTTTTTTTTTTTGCTTCACTCAACTCCTTTTGCTGTGTGTTCAGGGAACTATATGCTATTCTATCGGCATTCATTTTTAAAAAGGAGAAAAAGAATAAACACACAGAACAGGAGGGAACGATGGCTCAAATCAGGAAGAGATAGAGACTAGGTTTCAAACTTCCTGGGACATTTTAAATGAGGTAGACATCTTTCAGGAATGAATCAGGCATTAGTTGGCAGGAAGCAAGAATCCATATCCTTTTTGATATAAGGGCTCAGTGAATCACAGGAGACATTGCCTCATCACCATTGCCACCACCATCATCATCATTGTCATCATTGGCCCTTGGCATATAAGTGAGGTAAAAACCAGATGATGTTCTGATTCCAGGCTGCCATTCCCTCTTGCTCCTGGCCTATCTGGATCATTGTCCTTATTCAGCAATCGCCATGTAGCCATGGTTCAAAAATAATCTGAAACAGAAGGGTATCCTGGCAAAGCTCTGGACCGGATGAGCTTTAGTGAGTCACTTCGTCTTACAAAATGGCGAACTTGGACTGGGCTATCTCCTAGACCCATGCCAGCTCTGAAACATATGTTAAAATGAATCCGAGCAACTTAATTAGAAAGTCAAATGCCTTGCCCAAAATAAACACAATTTAGTCTAAGGTAAAATATACTTCATAGAACCTAAGACCTGGAAGAAAAGTTTTAGATTATCTAATCTAACCCCCCACACTCAAAAAAGAATTACATCTGTAAGTGGATAAGGATATAGTCAGAAAGGTGTATGTCCAAATGGATGGATGGAAGGATGGCTGGATGGATGGATGGATGGGTGGTTGGGTGGGTGGGTGGATGGATGGAAGGATGGATGGGTGAGTGGATGGTTAGGTGGGTGGATGGATGGATGGATGGTTGGGTGGATGGATGGATGGATGGGTGGGTGGATGGTTGGGTGGGTGGGTGGATGGGTGGATGGTTGGGTGGGTGGGTGGATGGGTGGGTGGGTGGATGGATGGCTGAATGGATCGATGGATGGATAGATGGGTGGGTGGATGGTTTGATGGATGGGTAGATGGGAGAGAGGATTGAGAGTGCAAGCTTAGGAGTTAAGCTGTCAGGTACTCTGCACCTCAGTTTCCTTTTCAGTTTATTTTGATTTCTTTACCTTCCTTGGGAAGTTTAGGGAATTATATGCTATTCCACAGTTATTTAGTCTGAACATGGAGTTAAAAAAAATAAAGAAGTTATAAGAACTTATAATAGGAATGAACCCTGTAGAAGTAGTAATACTACTTACCTGTTACAGTTGTTATGAAAATAGAATCCAAATGAGATAATACATATGAAAAACAGAGCACATTACTCGATAAATAGAATCTATTGGGAGCCTGGGTAGCTCAGTCAGTTCAGTGTCTACCTTTTGCTCAGGCCACGATCCCGGGATCCTGGGATCAAGTTCTACATTGAGCTCTCTGCTCAGTGGGGAGTCTGCTTCTCCCTCTACCCCTTCCATGCTTGTGATTGCTCTCTCTCAAATAAATAAGTAAAATATTTTTTAAAAATAAAATAAATGGAATCTATTAATATTAGTATCATATACATATGTAATTCAGACACCAATGGGTGCCCTTGAAGATTGGATTAATATTATCTTACCCCTGAATTGCTCAGCCTGAAACAGTCAAAAAGCCTTCCTCCAATTTCCAGAACCTGCAGCCAACCTATTCATGATACTGTGTTTTCTGGGTCTGGTGTGCTGTGCTAGCGCCTTGCCACAATGTTTTCCCTTCCACTCCATGCACTGCTGCCCCATTTCAGTCTCACTGTCCCCATTCCCAGCAAGTTCCTCCCAGTGCATTTGAAGCTGCACTGGGCCAGCCTCAAAGCCTAGGCCTTTCATAGATTCTTATGGAAAATCAAGTTACTTTAAGGGTGTTTATTGTTTTCTGAGTTTTTAACTAAATATTGGAGATAGCAAGGGAACTAACACAAGGCACACACCTGTTACCACCTTCCATGCCACCCTTTCCATCTTCTTTTCCCCTCCTGCTGTGCTCTTGGTCAACCAGGAAGGTCCCCCCGCCACACACCCACCATCAGAGCCCCCTCATAATCTGAGCAAGAGACTTTTCAAAAAATGTCTTACCCATTAATAGGTAAGACATTAATAGGTAACATTAATAGACACTAATAGGTAACCCCACTAATAGGGCTATCTCCTTGAAATGAACTCTGGAATGTTCTTTACCTCCTTACCTTCAGGTCTGAAAACAGGGAGGAGGAAACAACATAAGTTGACTTTTGGCATCTACACCTCCAATGGATATTGACCCCCACTACACTCTCCCTAAGGAAATCAAAGGGCCTAATTTTGATTGCAACCCGCTATGTCCTTCTGCTTGCATATGGAGAGAGGTTTGGTCCCTTCTCCCAGTGACTCCTCCAACCCCAATCCCTTGGCAGGGACCCTATAATAGCCAAGGTCCTGTGTAGGTCTTGTGAGCCGTGGGGATGTGGTTTAGTTGAAATTAGTTCAAACACAGCATCGTTAGCTTTCTAGGGTGACTTGAAATCAAGCATGATTGCAGCCCCAATCTTCTGTCATCCCACCTCCACCTAGAGGGGCGAGGATAGCCCTCTGCCTCTGACCTCACCCACTGGGAAGGCACAATCTTCACCAGCTCTTCACCAGGGCACACTGCCCTGAGTAGCAAGCCTCCCATAAGGAGAGGTTGGAGCAACCACTAAGGTTTTGTTCTTCTGCATGGGACTGGAATATCTTCCTGCAATATTTTGATTTGTAAATAAGAAATACACATTTGGTTTTTATTTCTGTCCCTGTTTCTGGCATTGAGCTCTTAAAAACCCTTGGGATGGGGCACCTGGGTGGCTCAGTGGGTTAAACCCTCTGCCTTCCTCTCAGGTCATGATCCCAGGGTCCTGGGATTGAGCCCCGCATTGGGCTCTTTGTTCAGTGAGGAGCCTGCTCCACCCCCCTACCCCGCCTGCCTCTCTGCCTACTTGTGATCTCTCTGTCAAATAAATAAATAAAATCTTTAACAACAACAACAACAACAACAAAAACCCCTTAGGATTTCCTGTGATGAAAGAGATAAAGGTATCTTTTTTTTATATTAATGAGGTGACTTTGGGAAAGCCCCTAGAGGAGCACCTGGGTGGCTCAGTGGGTTAAGCATCAGCTTTCAGCTCAGGTCATGATCCCAGGGTCCTGGGATGGAGCCCTCATCAGGTTCCCTGCTCCTTGGGGAGACTCCTTCTCCCTCTCCCTGCCTGTGCTCTCTCTCATTCATTCTTGTCCTGTCTCAAATAAATAAATAAAATCTTTAAAAAAAAAGAAAAAAAAAGGAAAACCCCTAGATCACCTAAAGTGGGGGCTGGTTCCCAGAGGAACCAATCCAGAAATTACAGGTTGGAACTTTCAGTCCCAGCGCTACCCTACCTCCCACCTCCGGGCAGGGAAAGAGGGGCTGGAGGAGGACAAAGTTGAATTGCCATTGGCCAGTGATTTAATCAACCATACCTATGTAATAAAACTACCTTAAACCCCCAAAGGACAGGATTTGGAAAGCATCCAGGTTGGAGAACCAGAGCACACCCACCACGAGGATAAAGCCGCTTTGTTTGGGACCTTGCCCTGTGTATCTCTTCTTCTGGTTGTTGATGTGTATCCTTTCATATCTTTTGTAATAAACCGGTTATCTCGGGAGGAAAAGGGCTTCCTGAGTTCCGTGAGCCACTCTAACACTTCAGTCAGATCCAATGAGGGGTGCTGGAAGCCTCTACTGTATAGCCAGCTGGTCAGGAACACAGAGGACCGACGAGCTGGACTTGACACTGGTGTCTGCAGTGGGGGGCCGACCGGTAGGACTGGACCCCACCCCCTCCCGTCCCCCACCCCCTGTGGAGTCTGATGGTGTCTCTGGGTAGTAGTGTCAGAGCTGAGCTGAATTAGAGGACACCCAGCTGATGTCACAGATTTGCTTGGTGGTGGGGGAGCACCCCCCTACCGGAACAGGGTGCAGATTGTACTCGCTGGGCTTCTGTACTCTTATTTCCTGACCTACCGTCACAGCCGCGCTGGGGCCCCAGCATCTCTCTCCTGGACTTGGGTGGTGGCTTTCTGGTTGTTCCCTTTACCTCCACTCAAGCCCCCTCCAGCCCCCTCTCGACCCAGGAGCCAGGCTTATCTTTTCATCAGTCGTGCACTACTTCTTGTGTAAAGTATAAAGTTCTAAGAAAATACGTCTATATCTGCACATTCTTGCAAAAAGAAATGCAGCACGGGCAAACCCAAAACTAATGGGATTGGCTGCCTACGGAGAGGGGGTAGGAAAGTTGTGGAACCGGGGAATGGGAACAGGGTAGGAGGGAGAGGGGAGACCACCAGTCCTTCTCTGAGTTATACTTATTTTCATAGCCGGATTTTAGAACTGTGGTAAAGTTTCACATATCCGAGAAGTAAATATATAAATGATAAATAAATAAGCAGAATGTGTGTGTGTGTGTGTGTGTGTGTGTGTGTGTGTGTGTGTTTGGAAGAGGAGGGTGGAAGGATCCCAAATGAAATATGAACATCAAATAAGCCTAATTATTAAAGATGAATGTCCCACCACATTCAAGGAAATGAGGAAGAAATGAACCGATCTAACTTTGAAAAAAAAAAAAATGAACTTTGACTATGTGATTGTTCCATGGAAGGGAAATACATGCAAAACCATCCCCAAAGGCCAATGGAGGTCTAAAGCCCAGCTGACATGTCCGGCGTGATGAGAAATGGTTTAGTAGGGACAGAAGCATGTCTTGGGTGGCTGCAAGACCCAAGGCACGTAGGTCTCCGTAACCTCGGCTCCCTAAGATTTGCTTTTATTGCTCTAGAGGCAGGGGAGTACCAGCAGGGGAGACCACCAGGAGGGAAATGTTGTCTCTTCTTAGGTATTAAGGCTATTATGCCCCAAGGGTGCACTTTAAGGGTGTGGTTAGACAAAAAGGAAAGAATGTGGAAGCAAGGGCTCTTCTGGAGAAGGCTTCAGGCCACAAAACAGTCATCAGGACACGTTTGTCCAAGATGCTGTGAGTCGGGTTCATGCCACGATGTCCAAGGCTGACGACAGATTCTCGTTGATGAAGGCATGTTTCACATTGACGGGATAGCATTCTGAATTTACTTTGGGTGAATTACAGGATTGGGCAAATAAGTGACTTTATTATGGATGAAAGCACTAGGTTTCTCACTGTTGAAGAAGAGAGTTATAAATAAGAAAATGAGGAAACCTAGAATAAACCCTGAGGAAACCTAGAATAAACTCTGTGATTTTGGATTAGATTTGGAGGTATCAATATGAACTCATAATTTTTAATATAGATACAGACAGGAACGCCTCGGTGGCATGGTTGGTTAAGCATCCAACTCTTGGTTTTGGCTCAGGTTGTGCTCTTGGGGTCATGGATAGAGCCCCAGGATGGTCTCCCCACTCAGCACAGAGTCTGCTTAAGACATTTCCTCCCTCTCCCTCTGCCCCTCCCCCTTTCCCTCCACCCCTGCTCACTCTCCCTCTCGAAAATAAATAAATATTAAAATAGAGAGAGAGACCATGTGAAAATTGTCCAACCTCAGATGTTCCAGTGGGAAAGGTCTCTTGAGCTCCCTCTCCCGTGACCTCTGCTATATTGCCTGTCACATCAGGATAGGACTATGCTCTTTTTACAGCATCTGGAGGCAGCATCTCTCTCCACTGTTGACCTTTAACTAGTAAGTGACTACATGGCAGGAATCTGGGCCCAAGAAGACTGGGCACATGGTCAAGAAAGAACCTTCTGAGTGGACACCTGAATTGCGTGGGAGGCGGACAGTCCACCCCAACTCTGGGTCCAGTACCTTTCCTCAGGTTCATCTCAAAGAAGTGACTGTCACCTTATAGGAGGCTCAGGGCTGGTTCTGGCTTCCTGCTCACCTATGCTAGTGATCCTTTTCATGAGCCTCCGATGACAAGCTCTCTCCCCCCCACTTCAGTCCCCTTCTTGTGGTCCTGGTAGCATGGGCTGACCATGAGCAAGGCTTCCTCATTCTCCAGGAGCTCAAACCTTTGATTTCTTCTCCTTCAGTCTTGGAAGAGGGCAAGTAAGGAAAAGCTCCAGCATATGGAGCTGTAAGACCTGATTCTTCCATCACGTGGCTGCAATGTGCTCTTGAGCAAGTCATGCCACATGGCTACTCTCTTCTCCATCCACAGAGTTGCTGTGTAACACGAGATACATATTTAGGGAAATACCAGGAGGTCTTTTCAGTGCTGGGCATATGTTCATAACTCCTCTCACTCCTCTGCTCTAGTACGGAGACCCAGAGTACTTCTGCACGGAGTTGCTGGCCTGGCAGCCGCAGCCTGCACGATGAGAGGAAGCAGAGTTCTCTGGCTTCGGCTGCCCAGCAGCATTTGGATTGCAGCTCTTCTCCAGGCACCTGGTGTCCCTGGTGGGGTCCCACAAAGGCTGACGACCTCCTTCCTTTCCCTCCACTTCAACTAATATTTCTTGAGCCCCTCCAATATCTGTTTAATTCTCACAACAGCCCCACACATTTAGATACAACCTCCTGTTAGAAGCCTGAGGCTCAGAGAGTTTGCTTACCCAAATTCAAGTTAATAATTAGTACAATCATGGATTTGAACTTGCATCTGCCTCTCGGCAAGACTAGTCCTGTCTCTGCCATCACAGAGCTGCCACAAACAAATGATTTCATCTGAACCCCAGACAATCCTATGACCTATGTAAAGGTAGAATTATTACTTTCACTTTACATAGGGAGAAAATGAGTTTTGGAGACCTCATGGGGTTATAAGAAATAGAACTGGGGATAGAATCAAGGTCTCCGGTTTCAGTGCACTCATTCATTCTTCCCTTCATTCATTTTACAGTTTCTCTATCCAATGTTGGAAAAACAAATCCAGATTAGAAACGAGTTAATATTCTAGTGAGAGGAAAAGACAATAAAAGGTGATTACAATCTTTTTCTCCTTTTCCTCTGGAAATGCTCTATGAAATAGTTCTGGATTCTCATTTCTCTCCTGCACCCTCTTCAAAGAAGCATCTGTCTCCTCCATGCCCCCATGTCTGCACTTGTCAACGTCACCAGTGATGACCGTGTTGGCAGATCTAATGGTCTTTCTTGCCCTCATTTTATTCTGTCTCTCAGCAGTATTTCACACAGCTGACAACTCTTGTTTTCTGGGTGCTACCTGCTTCTAAGTCTGTCGGCTCGTGCTTTTGGGCCCCAGGGCTCTACGCACAACATGTTTGCATGTTCTTCAAACACATCAAGTTTGACCCAGCTCTGAACTCTGGCTTGGCTGTTCCTTCTACTAGAATTCTCTTCTCCTCATCCTTACATGGCTGGTTCCTTCTTACCCTTTATGTCTCTGATTAAATTTCAGATCTTCAGAGAGGTTTTTGCTGAGGTTCCATTTAAAAATGACCCTTGGGGCACCTAGCGGGGCTCAATGGGTTAAGCCTCTGCCTCAGGCTGGAATCATGACTGAGAGTCCTGGGATGGAGCCCGGATCAGGCTCTCTGCTCAGCGGGGAGCCTGCTTCACCCTCTCTCTGCCTGCTGCTCTGCCTACATGTGATCTCTCTCTCTGTCAAATAAATAAATAAAATCTTAAAAAAAAATAATGACCCTCAATCTTTTCCTTCATCATACCACACTTCAGTGCTCTGCCTAGTACTCAACACTATCTCCTATTTTCTTATTTGCTTTCTCATTCCCTCATCCTCAACCAAAATTAAACTCTATGAAAAACTTGGGCTTTTCCTATCTTGTAGAGTTCTTAGCCCATAATAAGCATTTGACAAATGTCTGTTTAATTAACACATGGAAGGTGTTCTCTGAAAGACAGGAGAAAGAGAGGGAGAGAGAGATTCTGGAAGCTAAAAAATAAAAGTTTTTAGGAGGAGAGATGGTTAACAGTATCAGATGCCCGAGATACATAAAATATGACAATAACTAAAATGTTCCCATCGGATTTGGAAATCTGGAGGTCACCAAAAATCTCAGCAAAAGCAATTCTGGTGGAGAGTTGAGTATGGAAAGCCAACCTGAGAGTTGAGTAAATGCAAATGAGACAGGGAGCATAGATTTAAGCTTAGCTCTAAAAGTGGAAGGAAGCTAGGGAAATTGATAGGTCATTAGGGTCAAGGAGGGTTGTTTTTGTTTTGTCTTGCTTTGGCTTTGAGATAGAATAAATTGAGCGAGATCATATGCTAGAAGGAAAAAGTGAACAGAGGGACAAATTAACTATGTAGGAAAGGTGATCCTTATAGAATGAGGTTCTTGAGAGAGAGGAGGGTTGGAATCTAGTGAACCCTAACACCAAACAGAATCCAGGCCCCTTGACATAAGTGGGGAGGTATGGAAGGTGGAGAAGCGTGTTTCAGTTGGGGCAGGAAGTGGGAATGCTCTGTAGAATGCTGAGGCTCCGTGAGAGTTGTGCATCTCATAGAAGATGCAGGGGTATGAAACGAGGAACTGACTGGAATGCTTGAGTCCAGGGCCTTCCTTAGGGCCCAGGCTGAGGTCTTTCCTAGGTGGCGTGCATGTTCAAGGAGTCTGGGGGTGTGCACAGCAGAACACAGGCTGGGAGGAAGTTCTTCCCTCTGAAGTTTTCACTTCTTAGCCCAGTGGAGAGGAGGTGATTAACTTCTTCCTGAGTCATGCAATTGCCTTCAAGGCTTGGAGGAATCTAATAACTCCATTTTCTACCATTTACTATAGTCAATGCCATAACTTGTTGATGCGTGATGGTTGATCTACATGAAATAACATGCAGCTTATGTCCAAAGCTGAGAGAGAAAGAGAAACTTTCCGCACAGACCTTTCAAACACTATCCATGGGAGAGCGGAGGCTAGAACCAGTATTTAACAAACCCTTTAAAGAACATGACTTCTCATACCCAGGCTTTGAGTTGCCAAGAAGGGAGTTCCCAGTCTAATGCAGGAAACAAAGATTGTGCCTTCCAAAAGGATTCCAATGTGAGAGCCAGTGCCCGAAGATGAAAAACAGCACAAAAAGAGCACAAACCAACACAGGATTCGGTGAGATAAGGAACCCCGGAGGGGATGGGGAAGAGTGTTGCTCAAGCAAAGAGAATGCAAATGGAAGCAAGGGATGTTGAGCTCCATCTTTAAAGGATCAAGTGCTTCATCTGAGAAGCAAGCAGTAAGGAATACTTGAACAGTCTTGAGTTTAGAAGGCAGGAAGGAAAAGATGTGACCCTTATCCTGAAGGAAGGCAATTGTGTGCAGTCATTCAGCTGAATCCCTGTCATCCCGGGACCAGAAGCCCTGAGCAAAGACGTCATCACGTCAGCCAGTCCCCAGTCCCTCGTTCCTGGATGTTCTTCCCAGAGCAGGGCTGCTCTCTTCCCCTCTCACCACTGCATTCAGAGCCACACACAGACCCGAGGCTCTGGGCCGCCTCCTACCTCCGGAAGGGGCCAGGAAGAAAGGTAACAATGAACCAGTGTTTATTAGTGCAGGAGACAAAAGGCCCTTTGATATAAGACCCTGGCTTTAGCAGACTCCTCAGCTCTGCAAATAAGCTTGGACTGTGTTCAGGAAAAGCAGGAGCAGGAAGCAGTGGTCCGTGAGCAGCCCCCTGCCCTTCAGACACCGTGGCTATGGTTCAGATCCTGCAGTGTCTACCCTGGCCTGGTGGTCCTCCTGTTCGTCCCCTCTGATAAGGCCCTCTTTACACCCGGGAATTCTATACTTGCTCTGATAAAGATGGGAGTGGGGCCAGTAGCCACGTGGAGAGAACTAGGACTTGCATCTACTCCGGGCTGCCTGAAGTGCAGTGCTGGGATCAAGACCTGTCCTTGAGTTAGTCCCTGAGGCTGCATTTCTAGAAGGCCATCTCCTCGGCAAATCTGGTACTTTAGCCAGTCACCTTTCCAAGACAAAATGTGGATGTACAGCTCTTCAGGGAAAAGAGGTCCTGAGCAAGGGCTTGAGAAGCAGAGCCCAGTGTGTGGTTGGGGGACAGGGCATGGGGAGCCATTCAGGGGGTGCTGGTGGGGAGGGAGGGAGCAAGGCAAGGGCTCTTGGCCCAGCCCCAAGGAGGGGTGCCAGCTACATCGGCCTCACTATTCCCCAGTCACCTTTCCTAACACATGCTTTTCCCTTCCTCCTCCAGCTTCGAAATGAACTTCCCTTCCCCTCCCCCCTTGTTGCTTGTCCTTCCCACTTTTCTTGGGATAAATAGAAGACCCTTTCCCAGATTGGGCCATTTTATCACAAGGAGTGCATTGGGGAATAAAATCTTCCAGCACACCAGTAGCAGAAGACTTTCTTCCCTTCTACGTTGGGAAGGGGAGTGGAATGTTTTACAAGGCTTTAGCAGGAGAGGGGAGAGGCCAAGGTCAGCTATTTCCAGGAATAGTTGGTCGGGAATGGACTGTGCTTACATATTAGCAGCCATTGTTTGGGCCATTTGTGGTTTTTTTTTTTTTTTTTTTTCCAAGGACACGAAGAGAAAGAGTTAGGAGCTTGTGATATTGTGACATATAATAAGGTCTTCACACAGAGCTCCTAAAACCCTTGGAATTTTCTAAATGATGAGAATAATAAAGGGGTTTTATTGAGAATAATATGAGAATAATAAAGGAGCTATGTTATGAGGTGACTTTTGGAATGCTCCAAGGTCACCTAAGGATGGGTGTTGTTTACCAGGGGACCCAACCTCATTCGGTCCCACCTGTAGCTCTGGGGAGAAGAGAGGGGCTGTAGGTTGAGTTCAGTGACCCATGGCCAGTGAATTAACCAACCGTGACTATGTAATGAAGCCTCCACTAAAAAGCCAAGAAAGGATGGGGTGTGGAGATCTGATGTGTTGGTGAATGTGTGTAGACTAGGGGACTGCGGCATGCCCGGAGAGGACAAGGAAGCTCCGTGCTCTTCCCCATACCTTGCCTTCCACATCTCTTCCACCTGACTCCTCCTGAGTTAAAGCCTTTAATAATAAACCGGTAACTGAGGAAGTAAAACGCTCTTCTGAGCTCTGTGGGCTGTTCTAGGATATTCCCCCAAAGAGGGGGTTGTCAGAACCTCCGATTTAGAATTATTTGGTCAAAAGCACAGGTTCCAATCTGGCCTAGTCATTAGCCTCTGAAGTGGGGGAATCTTGGAGATGGAGCCCTTAGCCCGTGGAATCTGATGCTCTTGATGTAGAGATGTTGGAGTTCAGAGCTGACAGCCAAGAAAGAATTCTTGAGACATCTTTGGTGCAAAAAGGTGGTTTTATTAGGCACGAGGACCTGTAGGCAGAAAGCTGCACTGGGGATGGGAAAAGTGGCTGATTTTATTCTTTCAAGAGGGGAAAGTGTTAGGGATAGTGTGAGTCTTTAAGGAATTTGGAAGCAAGGTTTTCAGGGCCTTGAGGGGCTAGCTGTTGTTAGGAAAAAGCCATTTACTACAGTCTAGTAAACCCTGAGTCATGAGACCCTGCAGATGAACATCAGTGCATTCTGTGCTTGGAGGGTGAGCGCTAACATGTATCTTGGGAGGTAGAGATAAAGGAAGTTTCCAAAGGAATTTTTATATGTCAAAGAAGACTTACAGGATCCTGGAGGTCAGGATAATGTCGAGCTAAGGTTGCCTTTGCCCTTAGCAAAATGTTAACATGGAGGCATCTGAGCTCCTAAAAGGAAGGTCACCTTGCCTATTTTGAGAACTTGTCAATAGTCTCTAGACAGTAAGAAAATGGATTTTTTTTTTGTCTTTTGTCTTTTTTTCCCCACATCACTATCTCCAGGGAGACCATGTCAGAATTGAGTTGAATCGTAGGACGCTCAGTGGATGTCCAAAAATTGCTTGGTAGTGGGAGACCTCGGCACCTCCCCCAACGTTGGAATCGGACATAGAAAAACAAGGTTCAAACGATGTGTGCGCAGGAGGGCTTGCGGAGGACCAGTCGCTGGGGACAAGGACAGGAGAGAGCCCGCGTGGACAGCCCCCTCTTGTAAGAGTGAGCTCCTATCTCAACAAATCGACCCGTGCCCCTTTCTGTCTTTTAGCATCAGGGCCAGCCCCCTTTGCTCCGGCCTGCCCTGTGCACCCAACTGTCCGCACCATCCCCCAGCCCCCCACTGCCCAACACAACACACACACACACACACACACACACACACACACAGGAATCAGGAATCACTGAGACCTGTGCTCTGGGGAGGGGAGAAGAAAGCAGAGAAACTGGCTTAACAAGGGCCAAGGATTCCTGCCATTCCCTCCCCAGGCTGAGGGGGGAAAGGAGTAGGGAGCAAGTGAGGTGAGCTAAGTGGAGGGGGAGGCAGGGTCTCCAAAGGCTGGGTGCTCTCCCGTCAAGAGCAGAAATGGGTGCCGTGTTGTCTCCTCTGTGCTCACCGCAGGATCTGAAGAAGGCAGCCTGTTGACTGGCCCCATCCTGCAGGTCCACGCAGGAGGAGAGGGCGTGGTAAACTGCCTGAAGGAGGATGGAATTCGATGGGGAGGAGAGAAAAAGCAGAGCTGCAGACAGGATGAGCTGGGCGCCATGCAGGGCCGTGCTGATTCCTGATGCAAGATGGGGGCGCCCGGGGCTGCCTGCACGAGGGCTGGTCTCTCTGAAGGCTGAGAAGGTCGGAGGGTCTTGGAGGTCCACGAGCATTCTCTCCCGCCCAGTTCCACGCCTCCGGGCTGTTCTTAGCCCCTGAACAAAGCATCCTCCAATCACTCAGAGGTACAAAGATCCCCAGGCTGAAGAGGGCCAGCAGTGCTGTCCCCTGTCCAGGCCTTGACCCCTGTCGGGGCCTGACTGATGGCTGCAACACCCCCATGCCTGGCTTCTGCCCCTCTTGTCCTCCAGGGACTCCAGGCCAGATGGAGACCCTCCCCCATTTCCTGCTTGGTTTAGCTGAGCCAAGGTAGGAATTGTTTCCAAAGATTTGATAGGAAAGTGTAAGAAAGACAAAACCCTTAAATAAGAAAATCCAGAGGCGCCTGGGTGACTCAGTGGGTTAAAGCCTCTGCCTTCGGCTCAGATCATGATCCCAGGGTCCTGGGATCAAGGCCGCATCAGGCTCTCTGCTCAGCGGGAAGCCTGGTTCCTCCTCCCTCTCTCTGCCTGCCTCTCCGCCTACTTGTGATTTCTGTCTGTCAAATAAATAAATAAAATCTTAAAAAAAAAAAAAAAAGAAAAAAAAAGAAAGAAAGAAAAGAAAATCCAAGAGCCATCATGGCTCAGATCCCTTACTGAAGTCTGGCCACACGCTGATATGTCTGGCAGGGGTCCTAGCTCTGTGCTTCATTGCAGAACGCTGGGGCAACCCTGTGCCATTCTTCTCTGTTCCCCCAGCTCCCGGCATGCAGCCGACCATCTCCCTGGGGTTGGGCGGATGTGTGTTGGGTGAATCAATGAATGGATTCCCAGCATACAAGAGAAAAGTGATGCTTTGCTCAAAGGCTTTACTCCCAAACACACTGACCACGCAGATGGGGCTAAAATGGTGGGACAAAGCCCAGGGTGTTTAAGATGCTTCCTTGTAGTAGGTTTTGTTCTCAGGAAAGCAAAACACTCCTCTTTGGGCTCTGGGTAATGATCCTCTTGACCTTCCTTTGGGCCTGTCTTTCTGTGGGTGCTGCTGTTCCCCCGTCTCTACCTCCTCTGTGTTTCAGCTCCTTGCCTCCTCTCTCTCTCTCTCTCTCTGTCTTTCCAGATTGGAGGCTTGAGTCTGAAATTGGGATCCTCCCAGGCTGACCTCTCTGACCCTGATCTTCAAAGGAGCCCACCGCACCTTCGGGGTGTTTGGGACTGAGCAGATGTGCACAGACAAAAGATAGCAAGCCCGCACACCTGTAGACACACGAAGCCCAAAGACACCCGTGGGCACCGTTTCTGTAGGCGACAGGGATGGGTGCGTCTAAATACTTTACGGTAGTTTCGTTTTGTAAGAATTACCTACACTTGAGCAACTCACTAGCATTTTATTTTTCTTTGGAGGCTCTGGCACAAATAAATGAAAATACCTATCCCCACTGCAATGTATTTTCTGCGAAAAATAAATTTGCAAGGCATTGTGTCAGCCAATCCGAGGCTCCCTCATCCACACGTACAAAATGCCTCGTGTTTTAAAGTTAACCAGCAACGAAAACAAGTAAGCATTTTCTCCCCTTTTTCTTCACTTTCTGGTGGAAGCGTGTGGGCTGTATTTGTAATTTATAACTTCATTTTCTGGCTGAAGCTGGTGGGCTGTACTTGTAATTTATAACTTGTAATTTATGCCACGGAGGGTGAATTTACTGAAGTAGGGGGAGGGGCTGAGGAAAACGCGAGAGAAGCATTTTACTACGCCTGGTTAGTAGGGTGTAGGTAACTCACTGTGGATTTATCTGACTACCAACAGCACAATGGGTTTATCTGACTACCTCCTTTGATAAACAGCGAGAGGAAAAGTAAAAGACGGATGGCCGAGAAGACTGAACAATGTTTGCCCCGCACAGCGATGTCGACAGGATGCACACTTGATGAACGAACAGTGGCTGGATTGGAAGCCACAAGTCGGAGGGAGAAAGGGTTCATGACAAACCAGTTCAGAGCACCAGCTCTGAGAGGGTCCTCGGGACCCCGGGTCAGCCAGCCTGTCACCTCCTGATCTCTGACCACAGCCCTCTCTTCCACCAGCCCGGCATCCCTCGGGGAATGAAACATGCCCACAGTTACAAGATCATCTGGATCTCAAAACACATTAGAGGAAGCTGAGATTCATAATTTTATTCTACAGAGGAGGAAGCTCATCTGTCAGAGAAAAAGATGAAGTCCGTGAGCCAGAGCCCCAGGGGGACGCTTCTGGAACCAGAACCCCAGGCTGTTACCTTGATTCCCAGGCCAGGTGGACCGTCGAGCTTTAACTCCATCTCCCAAGACTTCACTTTGGATTCAACTGGCCACGTGGCTCCACACCGGGCAAGTCACCGCCCTCCCCGCCCCGACCCCAGGACTGACCTTGTGCTGCTCCTGACCCCGAGGCTGACGCGTCAGGACATGCCTGCCATGAGGCTTTAGAGCTGGGTCTCACAGGCAGGCGGGCTCACGTGTGAGCTCGGGGAACTTTCACTGTACTCAAAGACGGTGGCCTGTGACCTCCCCGGCGGAAAGGTCTCCTAACTGGCTGTCACCTCATAGCCACAGCCTGCAATGCGGAGCAAAGTTAGCTTGCCAGGGAGGCAAAGACCGGAGCATGAGTTCTGGGACTCAGTGACTAAGTAAGGCTAGGCTGGGCATTTCACCTCTACACTCCAGCCTCGTTATCTGCAAAACACAGACAGCAACACACAGCATTTAGGGCGTCCACGGGACTAAATGAGAGCTCTTTTATGAAGGGCCTGCTAAGTGCTCAGCAAAGCCTACCTCTCTTCCCTCTTCCTCCATCTGTCCATCCCGCCTCCCTGCCTTTTCTTCTTTCCCCTTTGCTGAAGTTCAGCTTGCATAACGCTTGCAGGCAATCTTTCTAGAACTCCACTAGCATCAGGCTGCCCTCTGCATCACGAATCTCAAACACCTTCCCATTGCCAGGCAGCCAGCTGCCTCTCTGTGTGCCGTGCAGGACCCTCCTCTCCAGACACCGCCTGTCCTCTCCACGCCTCCTGTCTTACCGCTTGGGAATGTGCGCGGTCTGGTGGTGGGGCGGCCATCCTCTCTGTCCTGTTCCTCTCTGCCCTTCCTCCTGCTGTCGCCCCCTCCTGGAATGCCCTTTCCCGCCTCTCCTTTGCTGCAGGCGTCCCTCGCTACCACGTGGCTTTCTCCCTTCTCTGATTTCCAATTTCTTTTACTGTTCGTATCCGTTTCTTCGGTGCCAAATCATGGAGGCAAGTATGTCTTCAGGTTGTTTCCTGTGTCTGTATCTTTTTCTTAACAACTTTACTATCTGCTTCTCCAGGGCAGACCGAGGTCGTGTACCTCTCTGATTTCCCACTGGCCGGCAAAGCCAGGTGGGAACATGCCACAAGCTATGGACTTGGGCCTCCAGTCCTAGGACTTACCAGCTATAGGATTTAGGGAATCTTGTTTTTTGTTTTGTTTTGTTTTGTTTTTCAGTTGTAAATTGTGTTACTTACCTTTTTCATCAAAAGGTTGTTTTTTTCAAATGATTGTCCCCATTGAGTAATATTTATTGAACACCTACTATGTGCCAGGCTTGTGCCTTTCAACCCATATAAGCTTGCCTAATACTCCAAATTTCAATGTGGTAACCTCAGCTCTGGAACCCGGATTCTTAGCTCAGAGTGACTAGGGATTAAATAAGTTAAGACTGTGAATGCATTTGTGTGATGTTTGACACATAGTAAGTGCTCAGCCAGGCTCTGCTGAATCTATTAGGTCCTCAGGAAATTGGGTGTAACTGACAATTGTCATAAGAAGTATTTCTGGAGCATGTAAGGGGACCGGCTGTACTGTAAGGGGACCGGCTGTACTGTAAGGGGTACAGACTTCTCTGAAGCCTGGGGTAGACTTGGGGTAGACTTCTCTGAAGAAGATGATGAGCTCACATCTGAGGGATCTGAAGTATGTAAGTGGGAAGAGAAAGGGAAGAAGGTTAAGAGGTGGAAACAGTGGATCTTCCAGGCACTGGAAACAGCAGGTGAAAAGATCCTGAGGAAGAAAGCACAGAGCTGTCTCCAGGAACTTCTGCTGCGCTTGGCGAGCAGTGAGGAGAGAGAGGCAAAGGGAGGCTGAAGGGGGCTCTTCTAGAGCAGAGTCTGGCTGGCCACGCTGATGAATTTGGACTTGATGTATGAGACAGAAGACCCCTGGGAGTCTCAGGCAGGGGGAGTCACAGGATCAGGTTTGTGTTTCAAAAGCTCAGTCCAGGTCCCAAGTGAAGTATGGATAAAAGAGTGAGAATGGATTCGGGAGAGCAGAACTGAGGGAAAGAGCTACCGATGTCTGAAGCTTTCCCCTTGAGGACTCCAGAGTGTCTGTGGTTTAGTACCTGACTTCAGGGGCCAGAGTCCAGAGGAGTGGAAGTGGCCTTGGTCCTGAGCACTATCACCTTCCCGAAACACATTTGTCCCAACCCATCACCTCTTGCCTTGTCCACATTTTTTCTGGATGGCCTGGTATAGGGTAGGAGTAAACAAAACAAAACAAAAACAAACAGAACACCCAGCACCACCTCATTCGGAAGTGTGGGCTCAGCCACAGACTGGTTTGAACCAGTCAGTTCAGTGCTGACTGCAAGGCGCGGACCTACCGGGCCTGGCTCGGGGCGCCCGTCTGCATTCCTGTGCCCACACTCACCCTCAGGAGGCCAGGGCAGAGGCAGGGCCCTCTCCACCCCTTCCTAGCCTGACAGCAGGCAGGGGCCCCACCTCCCCTTATATAATTCAAGCCCAGGTCCTGGCTCCACTGTCTCCTTTAGGCTGGGTGGCTTCTGGAGGTGAGGTTAATAGGGAGGTTCTGGGTCAGAGATGGGGAAATAGGAAAGAATTTCTGCTCTCTGTAGGTCTGCCCATTAAAAACTGGTGGTGTAGACTTTGAGCATAGCCACAGCTCACACACCCCAGGCTCAGATGGTTCTCCCAGCCCCCACTGTTCAGTGTTTCTCTCCTCTGGTGGGAGAATTTAGAGCGACCTTTGACTGGGGACAGGGGACTGTGGTTTTAGACCTCTGCTCTGTCACCAGCCTAGGCAAGAAGCTTTGACTTCCCTGGGTCCTTTGGTTTCTTCAACCATAAAATGCAGGACTGATCGCTGTGTATACTTGACCGGAGATAGAAGACCCGAGTGCAGGTACTCAGAACAATACAGTGCAATACCAAGTAAAAATACAATACCCGGTGTAACAAGTATCAGCTCTATCAGCAACAACAAGGACAATAACAATAACCTTATGTCCACGGGGACTAATCTATATCCCTGAGGACCCTTCAACTGGACCTCCAATAGTGGTGATGTTTTCCACCCCGTTTAACTGCTGGCCCTGGTCAAGTCTGGCACCAAGGCTCCGCCCTTCTCAAAGTTATGCTGCTCTGGGGGAGGGAAGCTTCATCGGGACACTGAGCTTGTGGGCTAGACATCCTACGGCTCACCTAAGTTCTCTTACGGTGAAGCTCCTTCTGGCTCAAGTAGGTACTTCCTAGGGCAGGGGTGGAGATCCTTATCAGCTCAAAAATGGCAGTTGCAATGTGCCCCAGGCAGGATTGATACCGACTTGAAAAAAAGAGGATTCCTGGAAGGAGACCAAGCCAGAGGCCAGGCAAGACGACAGCATTAAAGCCAAGTGCAAAGTAGCTAGATATGCCTTCCAAGTCCCAACGTCTCTTTCTCCCAATGGCGTTCCTCTTTCCCAAGGTTTTCATGAGGTTTTCCATTTCTGATCCCTCCTGGGACTCTGACACCATAGAAAGCTTGCACATTTAAGCCAAAGGAATGAATCTCTAAGAACATACATACCTGTATTGGAACCTGATCCGCCAAGACCACCAGGCACAAATCTGTCATCTGACAAAATCACATTTATTGACTCACTGCTGTGAGGGAGGGTATTTCAGATGAACTGTAGAAGGAAGCTCAGTAAGAGGGAAGAGGGGAAGCATCTTTGGTAAGGTTTGGGTTCCCGCTGAAGAATTTTGAGGAGAGTTTCAAGGCTGTGAAGTTCTGCTCTGAACTGATTACTGTTTCCAATGCAGGATTAGGGTATATGGAAACGACTTAGGGATTGGGTGCTATCGTGAGTCCGAGGGCCAGTTAGCAACTGAGTATCCCAGCAAAGCTGAGTCTGTGAGCGTCTCTGGGTAAGAGAACAGTGCTCACTCAGAAGGGAGGGGGCGGGGGCGCTATTCCTTCCTTACGCCATTTCAGATCTGCTGCATGGCTTTGGGAGAAACGATGTTTCTTGTTAACTTTGCAGCTGATTTTTATCTGTGTCTGTCCTGCCAACACGATTAAGGGAGGGTTGCTTTTTACTTTTCATTTTCACGTTGTTTAAGACACGGAGTTTACTCTCTCACCTACCACCTCTGGTTATAGGACCTTCAGGTTGGGTGACTATCTCTCTATCAATCTATCTATCGATCTCTCACTATCATCATCTACCTGATGTCTGTCACCTGATGACCTGGGACTGTGCTCCTGGAGTCAGACTGCCGGTGTTTACATCTTGATTCTACTCTTTGCTTACCCTGAGATCTTCGCAGTCATTTATTGTCTCCATCTCTTCCTAGGGCAGGATTGGAGTTTTATCATCAGTTTTATCATCTGTAAAGTAGGAAAAAAATAAGAGCACTTACCTCATAAGGCTGTTGTGAAGATTACCAAAATAGTACCTGTGAAGTTCTTAGACCAGTGCCTGGCCCTCAGTTGTGGCTCAATAAACAATAGTGCTTTTCTTATTATTATTTTTATGTTGAAGGAAGCTACTTTCTGGTTAAAAGTGACAGAGTTGGGGCACCTGGGTGGCTCAGTGGGTTAAAGTCTCTGCCTTCGGCTCGGGTCATGATCCCAGGATCCTGGGATTGAGCCCTGCATCAGGGCTCTCTGCTCAGCAGGGACCCTGCTTCCCCCCTCTCTCTGCCTGCCTCTCTGCCTACTTGTGTCTCTGTGTTAAATAAATAAATAAAATCTTTTTTAAAAAAGTGACAGAGTTGCTATACATGTTTTCTTCTCTTCCTTCAAAGATCCCTCTATGTAATACAAAGGAATGAAAATGTATAAACTCAGAACAGTGAAGATGAGTAAGGAAAGGGTTAAGGTCTAGGAAGGAAGAGATAGGAGGCTCCTGACTCTCCTGACCAGGCTCCCCGCTCCCGCAGGAGCTACATGACCAGATTCATGGAAACCCCAAATGTGGAGAAATGTTGAGTTCTACAAACCCAGAGGTAAGGGAACAAGCCAGACAACCTGGCCCTGAAGGTTAGGGAGTACTTTTTTTTTTTTTTTTTTTTTTTTTTTTAAGATTTTATTTATTTGTCAGAGAGAGAGCGAGAGCAGAAGCAGGAGGAGCAGCAATGTAGAGGAAGAAGCAGGCTCTCCCCTGAGCAAGGATCCTGGAAGTGGGACTCAGTCCCAGGACCCTGGGATCATGACCTGAGCCAGAGACAGATGCTTAACCGACTGAGCCACCCAAGCGTCCTGGTTGGGAAATATTTTATTCTGGCAGCGACATTGGAATCACAGAAGATGACCAGACCTCAAAGAAGTAAACCATTAAGGATGGTATCAGTAGTCCTTGCGCAAATCAAGACGGCACAAGAATTTCAAGGCCACAAGCTTTCCAGTCGGTTCTCAATAAAAGACTGCCAGTCAAAGCCCACAGTGGCAGCCCATTTGGGACCCCTCACTCTAGAAACTTCTTTTCTTTCCTTTCTGTTCTCACCTTCACTCAATAAACTTTCACTTCACCCTTTTGTGTCCACGAGATTCATTCTTCGACTCCGTGAGACAAGAACCTGCAATCCTGTAACAGAGAGACTGATAGAGAAGTCATCAGTGGATGGGAGACACCAACAGACACTTGGCAGCCATTGAAGGGACAGGGGAGTGACAGCTGATGAAGCAGAGAACAGGTCGGGGGTGGGGTGGGACAGTGGATGGGGAGGCTGTGTGTGTTGGGGGAAATAAAATAGAGGAGAGGCTGCTGAGCTCTGCAGAACCCAGAGGACATGGACCTAGCAAATGCCAAGAGGAATTAAGCCAGGAGGGAGACTTGGGTTGGACAGCGGTGCTTTGGGGAAATCCGGGCACTCAGGATTGCTGAATGCTACCCAAGCCCTTGCTGAAAATATGCAGGAGCCACGCCCCAACCTGCCCAGGGCCAGAAAGCAGCCAACAACCACACACAAACAAAAGTCCCCAAAACCTCAGAGGGCTTTTTCTCTTGAGATGCTGAATGGTTCCAGAGAAAAGATACTCCCCAAATAGCATTTAGATGTCAGGGTAACTTCTGGCTCGCACCGCACCTGCATGAAGCAAAGCACGTCCATGAGAATAGGAATTAGTTCTTCTTTAAATGTTTGATAGAATTCCCCCGGAAAGCCGTCTGGTCCTGGGCTTTTGTTTGTTTGGAGATTTTTAATGACTGTTTCAATCTCCTTACTGGTTATGGGTCTGTTCAGGCTTTCTACTTCTTCCTGGTTCAGTTGTGGTAGTTTATATGTTTCTAGGAATGCATCCATTTCTTCCAGATTGTCAAATTTGTTGGCATAGAGTTGCTCATAGTATGTTCTTAAAATAGTTTGTATTTCTTTGGTGTTAGTTGTGATCTCTCCTCTTTCATTCATGATTTTATTTATTTGGGTCCTTTCTCTTTTCTTTTTGATAAGTCTGGCCAGGGGTTTATCAATTTTATTAATTCTTTCAAAGAACCAGCTCCTAGTTTCGTTGATTTGCTCTATTGTCTTTTTGGTTTCTATTTCATTGATTTCTGCTCTGATCTTTATGATTTCTCTTCTCCTGCTGGGCTTAGGGTTTCTTTCTTGTTCTTTCTCCAGCTCCTTTAGGTGTAGGGTTAGGTTGTGTACCTGAGACCTTTCTTGTTTCTTGAGGAAGGCTTGTACCGCTATATATTTTCCTCTCAGGACTGCCTTTGTTGTGTCCCACAGATTTTGAACCGTTGTATTTTCATTAACATTTGTTTCCATGATTTTTTTCAATTCTTCTTTAATTTCCTGGTTGACCCATTCATTCTTTAGAAGGATGCTGTTTAGTCTCCATGTATTTGGGTTCTTTCCAAACTTCCTCTTGTGGTGCAAAGCACGTCCATGAACACAGGACTCCCAGTCTGCTGTTTTAAAATATAAATAGAAAACAGAGGATAACCAGATATCTTAGGAGAACCTTTACTGAGAAAGAGGGAGAGAGAAATAATCATAAACAAACAGATAAAGTAAAATATTCAAGTTAATATCCTCAGAGATACTTATGACATCCATAAAAAAGAGCAGACCACAAACTTAACATCCAATGTAAGGATAGAAAAAAGGGATTTAATTCTTAGAAGTCAGGAAATATACACATAGCATGCATATATCAAGATAGATAAATAGATATAAACTTACTGTTTATACAGATATATACATAGAGATAGTTGAACCTCACTTTAAAGGATAATCTATACTATTAAGATAATACCACAAACACCATTATACCTACCACCTCACTTCAGAAAGAGAATATTACTGGTTCCTTTGACATCACTGAGGCCCTCCCCACTGAGCATGTCTTCCCCTCTCTCTGCCCAAATTGTGTGGTGATCACTCCCTTGCTTTTCTTTATTTTAGTCATTTCAGTATCTATTCCTAAGCAGTGCATTGCTTAGTTTTCCTTGTCTTTGATCTTTATATAAATGAAACCACTTTCTGTGTTCTTCTGTTTATTTTTTCACTCAACCCTGTATTTTTTCTTTCACCCAGCTCTATATTTGCTTTTAAATGACAGTTTTATTAAGATATAATTAACTCATATCACCCACTGGGTGGCTCAGGTCATGGTCCCGGGGTCCTGGGATCGAGGACTGCATCAGGCTCTCTGCTTAGCAGGGAGGCTGCTTCTAGCTCTCCCTCTACCTGCCCCTCTGCCTACTTGTGCTCTCTATATCTCTGTCAAATAAATAAAGAAAACCTTTTAAAAAATAGATATAATTGACATAACATAAAATTTATTCTTTTAAAGTGTACAATTCAACGGTATTTAGTATGTTTAGCTTACTGACAAAGTTGTGTGACAGCCACTGCTATTTAACTCTGGAACATTTTCATCAGCCTAAAAAGATACCCTATTCTCCTTAGAAGTCACTCCTCCTTCTCCCTTCCCCCAGGCTCCAGAAACCACTGATCTACTTTCTTTATCCATGGACTTGCCAGTTCTGTACATTTCATGTAAGTGGAATTACATAATGTGTAATCTTTTGCAACTGGCTTCTTTCATGTAGCATACTGCTTCCAAGGTTCCTCCATCCATATGGTAACATGTATCGGTACTTCCTTTTCCTAAGACTGAGGAATGCTCCATTGGGTGGATATGCTACAATTTTGTTTATCCATCCATTGCTGATGGGCAATTTGGGTTGTTTCCACTTTTGAACTCTTACGGATAAAGCTGCTGTGAACATTCATGGGGTCTGGGAGAGGGGGTTTTATTTGTTTGTTTTGTCAGTATTTGGATTTTTTTGTTTTGTTTTGGGTTTTTTGCTTTTGTTTTTGCATGGTTCTATATTTCAATTCTCTTTGAGAATACTAAGAGCAGAATTGCTGGGTCAGATGGTTAAGGTTCTGCTTAACTTTTTGAGGAATTGCCACACTGTTTTCCAAAGTGGCCACACCATTTTACATTCCTGCCAGCAATGTATGATGTCTAGGATGATGTTCTGAGATGCACTTATGATGCCTGTGACTATAGTTCATCCACCATGCTTTATGAATTCTATTGTTGGGGATCATTTGGGTTATTTCCAGTTTTTTGCAGCTACATGAGGCACTTGGATGAACGATCTCCTACAGGCCACCTGGTGTACAACGTGCAGGAGCTTTTTCAGAGTCTATGCCCCAAAGTGGAATTGCAGCATCATACCACATGCACATTTTCAACCTTATTAGATAATTCTGAACTGTTTTCCAGTCTCATTCTAATAAGCACTTCATCTATGTGTTTAAGAACTTCTGTTTCCTCTGCATCATCTCCAATTCTTGACATCACATTTTAAAAATCTTAGCTAACCTGTCGAGTATGCAATGTTCTTTCATTGTGGTTTTTTTTAATTGGCATTTTTCTGGTTACTCATCTTACTGAGCATCTTTTTGTATATTCTGGGGCCCTTTTTAGGTCTCTTCTCCAGTGAAAAGCGAGATGTCTTTTGTCAGCCTTTCTCTTGATTTCTTTTTATTTTTCTTATGATTTGGGGGTATGATTTTTCCTATATTATGGATATAAATTCCTTTGTCACTTAGGTGTGTGTTGCAATTATATTCTCTAAACTTGCGGCTTTTCTTCTCTTTCTCATTAGCACCATAAACAGTATCAAAGTCAACTATCTACAGTATATTAATGTATTCAAGCATATCCACCTTTCCTTTGGCTTGTGATTTATATCTTGTTACAAAATAAAATCCTTCTTTTCCTTGAAGTCATGATAGTTTTCTGCTATAGTCTTCTAAGTGTTTCATTAATTTGATGTTTTTGCATTTAAATTTTTAATCCATCTGGAATTTATTTTCGTATATGGTATAGTGGGTGAAACCAGGACTCCGAGATCATGACCCGAGTGGAAGGCAGATGCTCAACCGAATGAGCCACCCCAGTGCCCCTAAATTAATTAACTTTTTGTATATTGTATATTATTTATATTTTAATTTTAAATTAATATACAATTAATTCTTATTTGTTTATTAATTTTTGTATATTGATTTTAAACTTGGCAAGTTTGTTGGCCTGCCAATAATTCTGTTTTTAAAAAATATTTTATTTATTATGTATTTGACAGAGATCACAAGTAGGCAGAGAAGCAGGCGGAGAGAAGAGGAAGCAGGTTCCCTGCCGAGCAGAGAGCCTGATGCGGGGCTTTATCCCAGGACCCTGGGATCATGACCCAAGCCGAAGGCAGAGGCTTTTAACCCACTGAGCCACCCAGGCACCCCAACCTGCCCAAAATTCTAATAATAAATCTGTAGATTATTTAGAGTTTCCCATGGGAGTATTCATATCACTGGCAAATAATGAGAATCTTATTTCATCCTTCGTTACTTTCACTCTTTTTTTCTTGCCTTGTTGAGCCGGCTAAAATCTTTACTGCAATCTTAATTTTGTTTCTAAATTTAAAAGCACTACTTTTAATGTTTCACTAATGATTTATGATATTAATAATGTAGTTGATTCTTTTAAAATAGATTTCTTTGATCAGGTAAAGAAAATTACTGTTTCTAGTTTACTAAGAAGTTGGTTTTAATTTTTTTTTTTAATGAATAGATGTTGAATGTCATTTATATTTTTTTCTAGACCTATTGGGATGAATATCTCTTTAAATCTCTAATTGGATGAGTTGTATTAAGACATTTTCCAATATAACTTCTTGGAATATAATTATATGATTTGGGAAAAAGACATAGCTAGATATGTTTGGAATATTTAACTTAAGTTTTTAAAAAACTTGTATTCATAAATATGACTGATCTCTTTTTCTTACTTTTTCTGTACAGCTTGGGGATCCAGTTTCCATTAATCTCATAAAATAAATTTGGGGGTGATTTCCTCTCTCATTACCTTCTATAAGAGTTTCATTATCTTCTTTTAAGAGTAAATTTGGATTTTCTACCTCTATTTCTTGAATATATGACAGAACTCACCTTTGTAATTGTTTGGGCCAAGGGTTTCCTCTGAGATTCAATTTCTTCAGCATTTATAAATCTGTTAGAGGAGGCGGTTGGTACCAGTTATGCAGAGGTTACCAGTTATGTTTTTCTAGGAGTTTGTCCATTTTACCCACGAATACATGTTTATTGGCTTAAAGTGATCTATAACATTCCTCTATTATCTTTAATCTTGTTAGTTATTCTTTTCATTCCTGGCATTGATTGTGAGTGTCTTTGCTTGCCTTATTTGAATCATCTTTCCAGAACTTGGTTAATCACTTCAATCTTATTTTCTTTCTGTGTTTTACATTTCTATTTCAAGTGTTGCTCTTGTCTTACAGGTTCCCTCTTCACTTTTACTTAGTTTTCTTTTCTTTCTTTCTTTCTTTTTTTTTTAATTATTTGCCCCAGGGGTACAGGTCTGTGAATCATCAGTCTTACACAATTCACAGCACACACCATAGCACATGCCCTCCCCAGTGTCCATAACCCAACCACCCTCTCCATACTCCCCTCCCCCCAACCACCCTCAGTTTGTTTCGTGACATTAAGTGTGTCTTAACATTGGTCTCCCTCCCAATCCCATCTTGTTTCATTTTTTCCTTCCCTACCCCCCACAACTCCCCGCCCTGCCTCTCAAATTCCTCATATCAGAGAGATCGTATGATAATTGTCTTTCTCTGACTGACTTATTTCACTAGGCATAATACCCTCTAGTTTTTTCCACATCATTACAAATGGCAAGATTCTGTTTCTTTTGATGGCTGCATAGTATTCCATTATGTGTGTGCTCTATGTGTGTATTATATATAATATACTATATATATTATTTATATATTTGGTTTTCTTTATATATATAAATATTTTAAATATATATATATATATATATATATATATATATATATATATATATTTGGTTTTCTTTTGTGATTCTTTTCCTGACATCTCTAGTTGGATATTTAACCCAGTTTAATTATTTAGTGTTCATTTATTCTTCTCTCCTAATACAAATGAAGCTTATAAATTTCCCTCAAATGTTTATTTTAGGTTTGAAATTTAGTGTTTTTTATCATTTATATTGAAATATTTTTCTAATTCATATTATTTCTATTTTAAAACTTGCAATATTTAGAGGTCTGTTTTAAAATTTCCAAATACAGGGCTCTAAAAATATGGTATGTTATTGTTACTGAGTTTTAACATAATTCTTTTGTCATCAGATCTGTTTGATACTAACTCATTGAAATTTGTTTAAAACAGATTTATGAATTACCTTGGTGGTCAATTTTTGAAAATTATATAGATAAGTCTATATAAAATATAAGTCTATATAAAATATAGAAAAGTCTATATTTTATTTTTTTTATTTTTTTTAAGATTTTATTTATTTCTCAGAGAGAGAGAGGGGGAGAGAGCAAGCACAGGCAGACAGAATGGCAGGCAGAAGCAGAGGGAGAAGCAGGCTCCCCGCTGAGCAAGGAGCCCGATGTGGGACTCGATCCCAGGACACTGGGACCATGACCTGAGCTGAAGGTAGCTGCTTAACCAACTGAGCCACCCAGGCGTCCAGAAAAGTCTATATTTTAAAAGAGTATGTTTTCTTTCATTAGCACATTTAATATGTGTGCATTAGATCAACATCTTATTCATAATGTCTTATTATGTTGTCTTATTCATAATGATATTTTTAGAACTGCCAAGGCTGGAGAAATTTACCTGTTGAACTTCCTTTGTTAATAAATGATTAGCAACATGCTTCAGCAAATAAAGGAGTCAGCTAAGACCAAGGAAAACAAGGGATTCAAGAAACAGTGGCTCTCAGAAATGCAGAGACACCCTAGGATGCCAGCTATGCAGCAGTCTCTAAGCACTCTAGGAGGAAGGTGCTCTGCAAACAGAAACTTGTATCCCCTTCCTCCATTCCAAGGAAAGAATTGAGAGATTGTAAATATTTTGGGTGGCAGTTTTTCAATATGCCATCAATATCTTTAAAAGTTTCATTTGATAAAATCATTGGAAGGTGTACAAAGATGAATGAAAAAGGATATTCACTGAATCGTTATTTATGCTAAAAAAGTGATTATTAACCAATAAAGGATTGGTTGATGAACTTATAGTTTCTGTATATCAGGTAATGCTCTGGAACCATCCAAAATGATGTTATAGATGATGAAATGACATCAGTAAATAAGTCTAAGTATACTGGCAAATAAAAACATGACTTGGAAAAAAAAGCATTTACAGATAGTTTAGAAGTTGTTTTTTTTTTTTTTTTTTTTAAGATTTTATTTATTTATTTGAGAGAGCAAGTGAGAGAGTGAGAGAGAGAGAAAGCACGAGAGGAGAGAGGTCAGTGATCCCAGCAATCCAGGATCATGACCTGAGCCTAAAGCAGTCGCTTAACCAACTGAGCCACCCAGGTGTACCTACAGAAGAGTTTAATTTTGTGGGAAATTTAATTTTGTGGGAAACAACACATGAGAGATAAGCATTCAGATGTTAAAATTGAGTATCTTTATATGGTGGAGTTACGGGTAAATTTTAATTTTATTCTTTAGCTTCGTATAATTTTTCATATAAAACTATAAAACTGTATTATAACTTTTGTAATAAAATCCATTTTTTTAATAGATTTTATTTATTCATTTGACAGAAAGGGAGAACACAAGCAGGGGGAGTGGCAGGCAGAGGGAGACGGAGAAGTAGGCTCCAGGCCAAAGGCAGGCACTGAACCAACCGAGCCACCCAGGCACCTGTAAAATCCATTTTGAAAACAATAGATAGGGGGTGCCTGGGTGGCTCAGTGAGTTAAGCCTCTGCCTTTGGTTCAGGTCATGATGTCAGGGTCCTGCGATCGAGCTCCGCATGGGGCTCTCTGCTCAGTGGGGAGCCTGCTTCCTTCTCTCTCTCTGCCTGCCTCTTTGCCAAGTTGTGATCTCTCTCTCTATTAAATAAATAAATAAAAATACTAAACAACAACAACAACAACAAAAACAGTAAATAGTTTGTTCCTGTCTCCTCAGTACAACAGTCTTTGGGAATTGGTTTTGATGTAAGTTAAGCCTGTTGGGAGTGGTCCTGGGGAGCTTTCTTACTGTTAAAGGGGAGCAGAAACATGGAAAACCGACCAGCCAGGACAGGGTGACAGACTTCGCACATCAGGACCAGTAAGGGCGGGGAGAGCAGTGGGACCGGACAAGTTTCTACAGCCGGTGTCCTGTTAACCCCTGGTTCACCGGCCCCTCAGGGGGCCCCAGTCAGCAAACACTGGTTCTATGCCTTGAAGGAGAAAGAAATCTCTTTGAGCCTCAAAGGGCTGGTCAAAGCAGGAGGGCGAGGGGGAGTGAAACAACTACCAAGCTATGCAGTAGTCAGCTCAAAATAATCTAGTATTATTTTGATATATGGCTGGATTATCTAAGTGATAGTGGTATAGAGTAAATAATCAGAGTTCTGAGAATTTGTGGAGGAAAGGTAAGTGAAATGCATGGGATCTGGACGGGTTCTAGTCAAAAACTTCTTTTTTTAAAGAGTGTGTCTTTTTACTATGCCTACTATGCCTGTTTCTCATTGTTTGTGGAAGGAAAGAAGGTAGAAGGGAAGGAAGAAATAGAAGGCAAGGGAAGGAGGGAGGGATGAAAAAACAAGAGATATTTCAGGAGGTGGGTGTGGCTAAGACAATGTTTTTCAAAGTGTGGTTCCTGGGCACCTGGGTGGTTCAGTCAGTTAAACGTCAGCCTTCAGCTCAGGTCATGATCTCAGAGTCGTGGGGTCGAGTCCTAATCCTGGTTCCCTGATTCTCCCTCTCTCTCTGCCTGCTCCTCTCCCTACTTGTGTTCTCTCTCTCTCTCTCTCTGTGTCAAATAAATATATAAAATCTTTTTTTTTTTTTTTTTTTAAGTGTCTGACTCTTGGTTTCTGCTCAGGTCATGATCTCAGGGTCACGAGATCAAGCCCCCCATTGGGCTCCACACTGAGCATGGAGCCTACTTAAGATTCTCTCTCTCGGGGTACCTGGGTGGCTCAGTGGGTTAAAGCCTCTGCTTTCTGCTCAGGTCGTGATCCCAGGGTCCTGGGATCTAGCCCCACATCAGGCTTTCTGCTCAGCAGGGAGCCTGCTTCTCTTCCTCTCTCTCTGCTTGCCTCTCTGCCTACTTATGATCTCTGTCTTTCAAATAAATAAATAAATCTTAAAAAAAAAAAAAAAAGATTCTCTCCCTCACCCTCTGCCCCCCTCTCTGCTTGCAAGCCCTCTCTCTAAAATTAAAAAAAAAAAAATTAAAAAAATAAATAATAAAGTAAGTGGTCCCTAGACCACTGCCATCAACACCAACTGGGAACTTGTTAAAAATTCAAATTCTCAGGCTCTAGCCTAGCCCTGTTATGCTGAATCAGAAACCCTAGGGTGGGGCCTGGCAATGTGGGTTTTAACACACCTTCCAGGTGATTCTGATGTAGCTTAAGTTTGAGAACCACTGGGCTAAGCAAAGTCTTTGAAGCTGGCACCAGCAGGTTGCAGGTAAGGAGGTTCTCTTCGTTGGAGCAAAGAAGCCATATCAGGGGTTAATGGGAGACCTGCTGGGAAATATATAGGAAGTCCGTATTACTGGAGATAAAATAAATTGATTTTTTTCACAAACGACATAGCTGATATTTATATCCAACTAATATGAAGGACATGTGTCAAAGAAAAATAATCACTCCTACTCTCTCCTCACCAGCGTATCAATTAGCTTCATATTTTTGCTGTTCCTTTATAGTGTTTGCACATATTCATAGATGTTTCCACAATTATAATGAAGTCCTATGTGAAATTTGGGGATGTGTTTGCTTGTTTTAGTATTTTGTAGTGGACCGGCGTTTTGATGCATTAATCAAGGAGTTTAAACTTTGCTCTGGTGTATACTGTTGTATTTTCTAGGCTGTTTCTGGAGGGTTATTAGAATAAAAACAAATAATAAAATAACCAATTACTGAGTTTAAAATTTCAAAAGCTAAGTTCAAGGCCAAAGACAAGAGCTTTTGGAAGTACATAAACAGCCAGAATCAGTTTTTCTCACCTCAGAGACTTGATAATGTCCACTGGGCTAAGGCAGGGCTGTGGAGAATCTGGGGAAACATGTGTGTCTTGGGCCCATTCCCCACACTCTCTGCTCCCCCAGGACTTTGTGGATGAGACTGGAACATTGTAACAATAGTCATGAAATTGACTATGTCCTTATAGAGTAAATGTACTAGATTTTATTTAATCACTCCCCTATTATTGAAAAGTAAGATTGTTTCCATTTCTCATATGATACGAAAATAACAAAATAGTTATTCTGCACTATTTATTTGCCACCTACAAGGTGCTAGGCTCTGGTGTTCAGAGGGGTCTGGTGGGAGAGCCAGGTGTATAAAATGATGATCCCGGTACAACAAGAACAGGATTATAAAAAACGTGTGTAACTTGAGTTTTCTTTTCCTAAGGATGGATTCCGAGTAGTGAGATTCTTGGGTTATACAGTGCTGACAAGTTGCTTTCTAAAAGGCATCAGTTTTCACTACAATGAAATAGTCATGGTTCCTGTTATACTCCCCAGTGCTTTGATTCTTAAATATTTATTTATCTATCTATCTATCTATCTATTTATTTATTTATTTGACAGACAGAGATCACAAGCAGGCAGAGAGGCAGGCAGAGAGAGAGAGGAGGAAGCAGGCTCCCCGCTGAGCAGAGAGCCCGATGCGGGACTTGATCCCAGGACCCCGAGATCATGACCCGAGCTGAAGGCAGAGGCTTTAACCCACTGAGCCACCCAGGTGCCCCCAGTGCTTTGATTCTTATATGTTCTTGAAATGTTTTCCAAATTTTGTTTTCCTTTTGATTTATTTAAATTACTGTGGGGAGCAGGGCAGATTTTTTTTTTTAAGTATTTTAATTTCTCTTTTCTTATTTTATCTCTTCCACAACTTTAAAGCTTGTTTAGAAAATTACTCCTTAAGAGGTAAGTTAAATACTTGTTTCTATTTTCTGTTAGTTTTAAAACATGATTTGATTTTTCTTCTGTTGTTCAATTAATTAATCCATCTAGAATTAATTTCAGCAATTAATTGGAGCAATTTAAATTGCTAGCTAAGCCTCTTCTTCCTGTACTTATTATCTGAAGGTGCTTATCAAATGCAAAATCCTCACTGTTCCAGGATAATATAATATTATGCCTGGTACTGCCTAGAGTCTGATTAGCCCATGGCTCCCATATGTTGAATTAATGGCATCCACAACTTCCTGGGGAGGAGGGAAGAGCCGCCAAGAATGGGAGAGCTATTGTTTGGTGTTCCAGGCTATGTTGAGACAGTTTAAAAAAGAAAAGAAAAGAAAGCTGGAAGAGTTTCAGATAGCCTGAGTTTAGTGAGCTGATCACAGGACAGATCATTGATCAGAGAGGAACTCAGAAAAAGACAGTAGTGAAGTTCCCACCAGAGAGGAGTTCCCTGGTGCTGAGAGCGGGAGCTGGGTGTGAGGCGGGGACAGAGGGCGAAGGATCACCTGACATGTCTGACTCCCTTCCTCACCCCAGGATGGAGCTTTGACAAAAGGAGGGGCTGGCAGGAGGTGGGGAGAGAAAATGACCACAAGATAGATTTGGAGAATCTGAGAATTTCAGGAGGCTGGTGTTCTGTACAAGCTGGAAGGAGTTTGGGGAAACCACAGGCTGGGCAGAGAAAGGCTTCACCGGCGGGAAACCCACTGACGTGATCCAAGATGGGGGACATGGCAGTGACTGAGCCAACCCCCCTCCGTGCCAACAACCCCCCACCCCCTGTCTCCAGCCGGTCAAAGAGAAGATAATCTACAGATTTCTGGCCCTCATGAAGAGTGATAGCTGACAGACTGGAAGAAACCTAGGTTCTAAATAAGGAGACTCAGAGTGGGGTCCTTTTGTCACCAGAGGCATTTATAAGGGCCAGGGTGTGGCTGGCAGACGCCACTATGTGGCCCATGGACCAGATCAGACCAGTTGCACCTTCGTCATTAAACAGGATGGGGCTCAGTGGAAGCCACTGGGAACCAGGAGATAGCTGAGCAACATCACTGCACCCAATTTCATTTCCCAGCAGTCTGGGAAGGGGTGACCCTTCCAAGCTATTAGGACTTGACTGCTTTACCCACAGACGGTCTGAAGATGAGAGAGGTTAAATCACCATTAGTCATCAGTTGAAGTATCTTGCCAGGGTCACCTGGTCTCTGCCCCAGGGCAGAGAAAGGGGAGCCCTCCTACACTGTTGGTGGGAACGCAAACTGTGCAGCCCCTCTGGAAAACAGCATGGAGTTTCCTCAAAAAGTTAGAAATAGAGCTACCCTATGACCCAGCAATTGCACTGCTAGGTATTTATCCAAAGGATACAAACATAGTGATTCGAAGGGGCACCCGCACCCCCAATGTTTATAGCAGCAATGTCCACAACAGCCAAAATACGGAAAGAGCACAGATGCTCATCAACAGATGAATGGATAAAGATGTGGTGTATGTGTACAATGGAATTGTATTACTCGGGCATCAAAAGTCTGAAATCTTGCCATTTGCAATGATGGAACAAGAGGATATTATGTTAAGTGAAATAAGTCAGTCAGAGAAAGACAAATACCATAGGACTTCACTCATATGTGGAATTTAAGAAACAAAACAGATGAATATAGGGAAAGGGATGGAAAAATAAAATAGGATGAAAACAGAGAGGGAGACAAACCATAAGAGACTCTTAACAACAGGAAACAAACAGGATTGCGGGAGGGGAGGTGGGTAGAGGGATGAGGTAACTGGGTGCTGGGCCGTAAGAGGGCAGGATCCCCAGGTGTTACATGCAACTGGCGAATCGCTAAATTCTCCTCCTGAAACTAATAATACACTATATGTTAACTAAATTGAATTTAAATAAAAGTATTTTTTTAAAAGATTTTATTTATTTATTTGACAGAGAGAGTTCACAGTAGACAGAGAGGCAGGCAGAGAGAGAGAGAGGGAAGCAGGCTCCCTGCTGAGCAGAGATCCCGATGCGGGACTCGATGCCAGGATCCTGAGGTCATGACCTGAGCTGAAGGCAGCGGCTTAACCCACTGAGCCACTCAGGCGCCCTAAATAAAAGTATTTTTTTAAAAAAGAAGTTAGCATCCAGAATAGAACAGAATAGAATTATAAAACAAAATTTTTACTCTTATATTTTTGAACAATATATACATTTTGAAATTACCACCACCCCCCTACACATACATACACATGCACTCATAAATACACACAGGAGGCCCTTTCTGGGCTTTTTGTTCCTTTATTGACTTAAAACATCTGTAAAGTCAGAACAAAACTTTAAGTGTGTTTAGGGCATGTTGTGTCCATAGGCAATGGAGAAGGAGATCTCTTTTCTTTTTTTATTTCCCTTTTAATAGGTACAGTTGGGAATTCTTTATACCTTGTATCAGAGGAACTCAAAACTCTTTCTTTTTTTAAATTTTTTAAAAGATTTTGTTTATTTATTTATTTATTTGACAGAGAGAAATCACAAGTAGGCAGAGCGGGGGGGCGGGGAGCAGGCTCCCTGCTGAGCGGAGAGCCTGATGCAGGGCTCAATCCCAGGACCCTGAGATCATGACCTCAGCCGAAGGCAGAGGCTTAATCCACTGAGCCACCCAGGCGCCCTTCAAAGATCTTTCATGTATTGTCAGCCTTGTGTGCGGTGAGTGGCGGCCAGGTGGGAAGTAGGGGAAGCCTGGTGCTGGGAGTCAGTGTTGGAATGTGGGGCCGTTTGGGAAACACTGCGCCAGATTTGCCTTTAGAGAACCCCACATGGCCTCTCGTTCCCTCGCATTCCATGTGCCCCAGTTGCCTGGGACAGTCCCCAGTTACAGTGCTGTCCCAATCCAGTAACTAAAAATGCCCCCTTCCGGAACCCTCCTACACTATTGGTGGAAATGCGGGCTGGTGCAGCCACTCTGGAAAACAGCATGGAGGTTCCTAAAAAAGTTGAAAATAGAGCTACCCTATGACCTAGCAATCACACTACTGGGTATTTACCCTAAAGATACAAATGTAGTGATCCAAAGGGGCACATGCACCCAAATGTTTATAGCAGCAATGCCCACAATAGTCAAACTATGGAAAGAACCTAGATGCCCATCAACAGACGAATGGCTAAAGAAGATGTGGTATATATATACAATGGAATACTATGCAACCATCAAAACAAATGAAATCTTGCCATTTGCGATGATGTGGATGGAACTAGAGGGTATTACGATTAGCAAAATAAGTCAATTGGAGAAAGACAACAATCATATGATCTCCCTGATATGAGGAAAGGGAGATGCAACATGGGGGGGTTTGGGGGTAGGAAAAGAATAAATGAAACAAGATGGAATCGGGAGAGAGACAAATCATAAGAAGCTCCTTTTTTTTTTTTTTTAAGATTTTATTTATTTATTTGACAGAGGGAGATCACAAGTAGGCAGAGAAGCAGGCAGAGAGAGAGGAGGAAGCAGGCTCCCTGTTGAGCAGAGAACCTGATGCGGGGCTCGATCCCAGGACCGTGGGATCATGACCTGAGCCAAAGGCAGAGGCTTTAACCCACTGAGCCACCCAGGTGCCCCATAAGAGGCTCTTAATCTCTCAAAACAAACTGAGGGTTGCTGCAGGGAGGGGGTAGGGAGAGGGTGGCTGGGTTACAGACATTGAGGAGGGTATGTGCTATGGTGAGTGCTGTGAAGTGTGTAAACCTGGAGATTCACAGACCTATACCCCTGGGGCTAATAATATATTATATTTTAATAAAAAATTAAAAAAATAAAAATAAAAATGCCCCCTTTCACTTTCTTTTTTTTTTTTTTTTTTTGAGAGAGATCACAAGTAGGCAGAGAGGCAGGCAGAGAGAGAGAGAGGAGGAAGCAGACTCCCTGCTGAGCAGAGAGCCCGATGCAGGACTCGATCCAAGGATCCAAGGACCCTGAGATCATGACCCGAGCTGAAGGCAGTGGCTTAACCCACTGAGCCACCCAGGTGCCCCCCCTTTTACTTTCTTAAGTGTCCTTTTGGGTAATGAATTACACGGCCACCCTGGCCATGGAGCCTTTCTGCCACAAGGGGGCAGCAAGTTCCCAGACTTAGGGAAGTACTGCGGGTGGGCAGTTCCAGTGGCTGAGGCAAAGAAGGCCGCCCCTTCCTTCATCCAAGACAGGGCTGGAGATACAGCACCAGACCCTGACATGAGGGCACTGTAGGATGCAAGGACTTGTAAGTCCCTGTCCATCCCCTGCCATGGGGCAGGCGGCAGAGCCGTGGTGGGCAGCTGCAAGAGAAGCTGTCCTGGGGCCCCAGGTGCTCCGAGCATGTGGAATGCAACCTCGCTCCAAGCATGTCCCGTGTGATGCCCAGGGGAGGGTCCTCCCCACCAGCACTCTCTGAGACCCTCACCTACAGAGACACCAGTCTTTGCGTGGAAGGTGTAGATGCTTTGGTATGTCCAACAGGCTCAAGAAGATGTTGACATATTCATTCATTGTCAACCCTTTTTTTTTTTTCTTCCTGTGATTGGGAGGAATTTTGTCAGCAGAAAAAAGATAGGTTGAAGTCCTAACTCCTGGTCCCTCAGAATGGCCATACGTGAATATAGGATCATTAAAGAGGCAATTGGTTGAGATGAAACCATACGAGCAGAGGGAGCCCTCAGTCCAGCATGGCCGACCAAGAAGAGAAGAGGTATAGACTGGAGGCGTCCTGCCACAAGCCAGGGGATGCCTGGGGATAGCAGAAGCTGAGGAAGGCCAGGCTGAATTCTCTCTTAGAGGCTTCAGAGGCATCATGGCCCAGCCCACACCTGGATCTGGGATTTCCAGCCTCCAGGTTGTGAGACAATATATTTCTGCTGTTTTCAGCCACCCTGTCTGTGATCCTTTGCAACAGTAGCCCCAGCAAACTCGTGCTCTCCCTCTCACGCTTTTACTGATCCCAAAGCTGTATGAGCACTGCTGCTGCCTAGCGATCTTGTCATACACTTAGCAGCCTAAAACAACACCTGTTTATTATCTCATGGTTTCCTTGGGTCAAGAGTCCCAGCAGAACTCAGCGGAGTTCTTGCCAAGGCTGCAATGGTAGTGTTGGCCGTGGCTGAGTTCTCACTGAGAGCTCGCCTGGGGAAGCAGCCACTTTCAAGTTTACAGATTATGGGTAGGATTTGGGTCCTTGTGGGTTGCTGGACTGAGAGCCTCAGTTTTTTGCTGGCTGTAGGCCAAATGTCGCCTTCATGTCCTTGCCATACAGCTTTCTCCACAGAGCAGCTCCCAACATGGCATCAGGCCTCAGCAGAGCCAGCAAGGGCAAGAATCTGCTTGCAAGGAAGGGGTTACAACCTATGCATCATCATCATGGAAGGGACCCCTCATCACCTTTGCTGTGTTCTATGGGTTAAAAGTAGGTCACAGCTCACCTCACCCTTGAGGGAAAGACATGAACTTCCGGAGGTAGGGGCCTGGGTGCCACGTTCTATAAGGAGAGTGAACAACATGTTCCTGGGTTGGGTTTCCAGAGTGAAATTCCAGGGGCTCAAGTCTCTGCGGTTCTCGCTGGTCACTGTCGCCCCATATAGCCAAAAAATTAAAGAATATTTCTTTCCTCCCCATTCCCAAATGGGGAGGAATTTCCCACTAGGCTGTGGGGCGACCCCCTTCCCAATTTTCCCCATTTCTCTCTGTTGCTGGTTGGACCATGGCATAGAAGGAAGCTCTTCACCCCTGGGGCAGGAGCAGAGTGTGAAAGCTGAACACAGGCCGGTCCAAGGAAAGGACAAGCTGTGTTTGTCCAGAATTTGATGGATATTATCTTCCTGTGGGGATGAAATGAGCCATGGCTTATGCTCACCCACTTTTCCCTTGCTTCTGCTTCTGGGCTCAGGATCAGTACCACATTATGGCAGGAACAAGGGAAGTGTTGTCCTGATTTTCCATGTCTTCATATTTTCCCCATCCTCCTCTGTATTTAGGCCCGGGACACAGAGTAATTTAGGCCAAGTACATTTGGTGTGGTGTTTCTCGGACGACAACATGGAAAAACCGGTGTGTCTTACCCATTCCTTTCTCCCCTGAGTCAGTAATCATGGAGGTCAAGTGCTGAGCGGGCAGTGCTGTCAGATGGAGAGAGCGTGGTTCCTGAGAGGGGACTGTCCTGGAGAGAGAGCCCCCTGCCAACCCACAAGGATGTCACTTGCATGAGGAGTAAAGTTTGGGTTGCTTTATCAGCCCTCAGACGGATCATTGCAAAGAGCAGCTCAGCCTAGCACATGTGAAACATCCAGAACCTGCCCTGGGATCAAGAGCCCTGCTGGGGCTCCCCAGATAATGACATGAACTGTGGATTCTGCTCTATGTGATTCATTAGGCAAGTTATTTCACCTCTGTGTCTCAGCTGCCACTCCTGTAAAATTGGGTCCTCCCAGGACCTTCTCATATGGCTTTTGTGAAGCATAAATGAGTAAAACATGCAGAGCAGAGGAGCCTTTCCCTGCTCACTATCTGTGTTATCGGCTGGCACGTACATATGTACTCTGGACACCAAGGGGGTGCTCCCTTTAACCTTTTCCCCACCCCATCAGGACGGGTCCCTGGGGCCTTCTCCTTGGCCACCCACTTCCAAAACAAGTCCCCACTTACATTCTTCCTTCTTTAGGCAGGCATTCTGTTCTTAACACTAGAGGACACTTCATGCTTGGCACTTTCCAGCACTCCCGCTCAGGTTCTCACTCCCTCCAGATGGCAGCTGCAGGAGCCCAACAGGTGACTGAACTTGAACCTGGAGCATGTCTGAAGGAGATGGGTTTCTCACCCATCAGAACAGCCCACCAACCAGTTCATACACTATCTAGTCCTGGCCTTCACCAGTTTCATAGAACCCTGTTCTCTTCCTGCTGAATAGTTATGAACACTTGTAATTATGTACTTGTTTCTATGATGATCAGGTTCATGTCCTTCTCCTCAACCAGGCTGGACACTCCACGAAGGGGGGCACATACCCGTTTTGTTCCCTATCCATTCCTGACACCTAGCATTCTACCTGGTGTTTCTTCTCCCTCTTTCCCCTCCTCCTCCTCTTCCTTCTTTTTCTTCAGACTTAGTCATTGATTTGAGAGAGAGAGCAGAGGGAGGTGCTGAGGGAGAAGGAAAGAGAGAATCCTTGAGCAGACTCCCCACTGAGCAAGGAGCTTGATGGGGATTGATCCCAGGCCCCCAAAATCATGACCTGAGTTGACATCAAGAGTCAGTCACTCAACCAACTGAGCCACTCAACCAACTGAGCCAGCTGGGCACCCCTGGTGTATTTATTTTCGATGAACACTTGAGGACTCATGAAAGTCATCTCTCTTTGTCTTTGGCCCCTCCACTCACCTAGCCCATTCCCCCCAGATATCAGCCTGACTTTAGTGGACTAGTTTAGAGTCCAGTGAAAGAAGGAATAGATTTAATTTTATATTTTCCTTTCTAGAAGGCATAAGTATTACCAGTAGGTAGGTACTAAAAGAAGTTCAATTTTTCTCAGCTAGGATTTTCTAAAAATTGGAGATATTTGAAAATGGAATTGGCTTTGTGCGAGCTCCTCAGCCCTTGAGGTAATCAAACTATGGTGATATGCCTCTTTTTTAAAGATGTCTTTGGGGGCACCTGGGTGGCTCAGTGGGTTGGGCCTCTGTCTTTGGCTTGGGTCGTGGTCCCGGGGTCCAGGGATCAAGCCCCGTATCGGGCTCTCTGCTCAGCAGTGTGCCTGCTCACCCACCAATCCCGCCTGCCTCTCTGCCTACTTGTCAAATAAATAAGTAAAATCTTTAAAAAATAAAAAAATAAAAATGTCTTTGAAGATATCATGCATCAAGTAGAGACTTGACTTAGGTCACTTCTACGTTACCCTTACACTTTATAATCCTATGATGATCTATGATTCTATGAGAATCATTTCCTAACTTTTTTGGTCCACTGAATTCTCTCACTTTTTTGAGGTCTTTTTTTTTTTTTTTGAAATATATATTTGTATTGATATTTGAGTTTTCAAATTCCTTCTCATTGAGGTAGTAAATTTCACAAGTACAAGTAAATTGCACAAGTACAAGGATGTTCCTTGTACTTGTGCCTTACTGCTTTCTCCCTAATGCACCCAGCATTGTGTTGGATAGTCATTGGTTGCTCAATAAAGAAAAGTAAGAGGGGAAGGGGGCATCCAGACAGGTCTTGCCTTTAGAGAGAAGAGCTCCCATGCTGAAGTGGTTGGAGCTGCAGGATTCCATCCCCTTCTCTCCTTCAACATAAACCTCAGCTGCACAAACTGACACTTAGGAAGGAGAGAACCACAGGAACACTGGAGATCCTATGCATCACTGTTTGAAATATAAAGTGAAGCTCCATCATTTCTTAAGGTATCTTCCAGAGAAGTCATTAAAAACAAAACAAAACAAAACAAAAAACTCATGTGAATGAAAGATCAAGGTTAATGATCTCTGAAGAAAACTTACCTTCTCATATTAAGTAATTTTTTCACTGTAGAGCTTAAAAGGTGATAGTGTGGACAGACTGGTTTTATTTAGAATTTAAATAGGAATGAAATCCCCCATCATTGTGGAGCTTGTCCCACAGTTGTAAATCTGGAGGCTAAATACATCCGTTTGTTTGGATATAAATCACCCTTGAGAACCCCCTTGTTATCAATCCCTGTGGGTTTCAGGCAGGTTGGGCAAGTCCCATAACAGTCTCTATAAAGGAAAGCTGGAACTGCCCTTTCTATTTCATGCAAATGAACAGGCTTGAATCCAAGGGGAATGAAAACATTTGTGGAGGAGGTAGAGCCCCAGAACTTGGCATGGAACAGCTAGGTGGATGCCCCCCCACCAAATGTTTAACTCTCAGATTCTTCTAAACTCTCTAAGCTCGCAGAATTAGCCTCCCTCTCCCTATCAAGAGCTATCACTACTGTTTCTATTCCCACTCCCACCTTGCTTGAAGACAGTTCAAAGACCTCTCCCGTCCATCTCCCTTCCTAGTATCTAGGCTTAAAACTAGGGTTAAGTCATAGCATAACCCAGCTGGGATGTTCTGGTATTGGAAGAAGCGTGTTAAAAAGCAAAAATCAACTGAATAAGTGGAAAGATCTAATTGACTTTATATAATGATCTATGAACCATGCAGCATCTCATCCTAGCAGGTAGAAAGGAACCCTGAGGAGTTGTACAAAATGGAAAAATTTATAGGCAGGAGGCAGGGCAATGAAGTTATTCCAGTGAAGTTATTCCAATGAAGAGTGAACTGTTTCAGGCAAGGTCACCTTCCTTTGGGGGAAGGCAGGGGTCTATCGGGCAGGCTACCTCACTGATGCTGACCAATAATTCTAGACTGACTGATTGAAGGTCACATTCCTGGGAGAGACTGAAACTACAATTGTTAGGTAGTAAGTCTTAGTTTGTTGGTATGGGACTTAGCATAAGTAACTCCATGTTAAACCTTTGTTGTTGTTGTTAAATAAAAGAACTATACCTTAGATGAGCTGTTAAGTCCTACTCAGCAGGTACCAGCAAGAGTCAGAGGAGTTCATATGGTACTAGATTCTGAAAATGCTGGATCAAGGGAGGCTGAAGCACAAGACAAGATAAGGAAGAGTGTGTTGATTTGGGCACAAATCCAGGGATACAAGTTTTAGTGCCTGGCAGGGACTTCAGGAAGAGTATGACCAAGCTGTTCAAATGGCTCCTAGAAGTATGGAAAAAGTGATGACCCAAGCTATATGAAGTTGAAATGCCAGAACTGCCCTAGAAGGCAGTGGAGGAAGAAATGAAGAGGCTCAGGAAATGAGAGTGCTAGAGTGGATGTACAGGAAGACTGGAAGACCTACCAGATGATTCTGATCTATAGGAAGACCCGGGCAATACATCATTCACAAAGCTAAAAGAAATGGACTGGTGAGAAGGACACCAGCATCATCAAAAACTCAACCAAGACTCTCTTCTACAAGCCAGGGCTGAAAGTAGGAGAGGTAGGCAGAGAGTTTGGCTTAGTGATATCAATGGTGATGATAGGTCCAGATGGATGCAGTTATTATGATGAACAAGAGGGTCAGAGTGGCAGCCAAAGAGGCCTGACTCACAGACAGTAATGAGGATGATTAAAAGAACAGGGTATTCCTAGGGGCAAAATGGACACTTGGCCAGCAAAGCTGTTTCTTAGCTTGTACCTTTAGAAGAAGTTAATGACGGATGACAAGGAGTCTAAAGGCAGTGGCCCAATAACATGGCGTGATCTCTTGCCTATTTCCTGGACCTGAGCCAGTTTTCAGACTCAGCCTCAGCCAGATTCCCAGGAGACAAAATCCTGCAACACTACAGCAAGCAGACACAGTAATGATTCCATAAGTCCTTTCCAAAGGAACCCACAGTCATTTATTTGGGGAAATGTGTACTGGGGAAGAGGGACTGCCAAGTGTTTGATATTAGAACACAGAGTCCAAGCTGACATGATACCCAGAGAACCAAAGCATCATCATGGCCCCTTATTCTAACTAGCGGGATATGGGGGGGGGGGGCAGGTAATAAATAAAACCCTGGCCAAGGTCTGGCTTACAGTGTGCCCACTAGGTCTGCAGGTATTTCTAATGGCCTAATGGTAATTTCTCCAGTCCTTGAATGAATAACCGGGGTGGCCATGCTTGTTAGTTGGATTGCTGGGTCTTAGGCTTGGGAAATAAGAACTGTTGTACTGAGGAAGGTCAAGTGGCCCCACCCCTCAGCCAAGATAATAAATACGAAACAATACCACATGGCGGGGAGGATGACTGATTCTAGTATCCCACTTAAGGATCTAAAGGATACAGAGTAGTAGTTCCCATGATGTCTCATTCAGTTCAATAGTTGGTCTCTGCAGAAACCTAGCGGACCCTGGAGAATGACTATAAATTAATGCAAACCCAAACAAATACTGGCCCTAATTCCAGCCACTGTGTTCATTTATCTACTACAGCAGAATCAACATGGCCTTGGGCCCATAGTATGTAGCCTTGACTTGGTGAATGCATCTTTTGTTACTCCCTTCAGAGAAGAGGATGAGAGACCATTTGCATTTATATAGGAAAATCACACATAATTTACAATTTTCCAAGGCTATGTTAACCCCCTTGTTCTCTGACATAATATAGTCCAGAGGGATCTGGACCATCTGGGCATTCTGTAGGATGTCATTTCAATCCATTAATTACTGATGATCTTATGCTAATCAGGCCATGTGAACAAGAAGACACATGTTGGTGGCCTTAGGTGTGGATGTCTCAGGGGCTGGGAGGTGTAAAACCTAGGAAGATCAGGGGACTGAGCACATCACATCAGTAATATTTTTCGGGGTCGAGTGATCAGGGTCCTGCCAGGAAACCTCATCCCAAGTAAAAGACAAGATGCCATCTTGCACCTCCCACCACAAGGAAGGAAGCACATACCTGGTGGGCATCTTGGGTTCTGCCACACCCACAGACACTGCCCATACACTCAGTGGCGTGAACTGCTTGGTCAACCTTGAAAATAAAATGGCAGGTTATTTTACCAGCAAAATAAGCTTATTTGGAAATAAGAGAGAAATTGCAATTCAAGCAAACTCTGTTGAACCATAAGCAAGTTCAAACGGACAAAGGGAAGGAGGAAACTGGGGAGGGTTGTTTTCAACAAAAGTTCACTGGAGAAGAAGTGTTGGACCTCGTGGCAGGCTCTCATTGCCATATGGGGTGGCTGGTGCATTATTGCTAGGGCGGGGAGGGATCTTCCTTCTTTTTCTTAAAAGGAGGAGAGAAATTTCTATGTGAAACATGCCCTCCCTTGTCCAGATATTTCTTACCACCCCACCCCCAGGTAAAGCCCCCAGCAAGACAGCTTGTGCAGCAGAGCGCCCCCTTCAGGGCTTCCTGGCTCCACTTTAAATGAGTGTTTCACAGCTCCTTCCTTTGTTTTTGTTTTTGTTTTTATTAATACGTGTATTTTATTTTATTTTATTTTTTAACATTCTAATTTAATTTTATTTTTTTCAGTGTTCCAAGATTCATTGTTTATGCACCACACCCAGTGCTCCATGCAATACATGCCCTCCACAATACCTATCACCAGGCTCACCCAACCCACCACCCCCCTCCCTTCCAAAACCCTCAGTTTGTTTGAACAGGGCCCAGAGTAGGGAAAGGCTCTGTGGCAGGTCCAGCTACGTGTCATCAGCCCTGCATTTTCATTATCAGAGGTGTAGGTGTTGGGGAGAGATATGGTATGGAGCTTATGGCAAGTCCCTCAGAGAGAATCACTACGTAGTCACATAGTCCCCTGGGGTCCTTTGGCAAAGCCATGCTGTGTGCAAGGGAAATTAGTGTGTCTTTTGAAAAATGACTCCTGGTGTGATATTGGGTCCCGGCGTGTGATATTGGGTCCCGGCGGAGACCTAATCCCTGAACACAGAACCCCAGGGGAGTGTGCGTCTTTCAACTGCCCATTATGGGCTGAAAGCTATTATTACCTGCACGGAGTCATAAGGTCCGACCAACCAGCAGCGGTTGATGGTGAATTGGAAAGGGTACAGCTGGGTCTGAGATCGCAAAGGACATGAGGGCACAAGCAAACTGCGTGAGCGAGTAGCCCGGCCCCCTCACTTCAGCTACACCATTGCACGAGTGTCCCCCCCTCCCTCCGTTCATGAAGGGCCACATAGGAGCCTCCCTAATAAGCCACATGGCAGCGGAAGACACAACCCAAGCTTCACTTGTGGATCAGTTGGTCCGGTATGTGAACAGTAAGTGGATTACAAGGGCTGGTCTTGAAAAACAGTGGCAAGAGAAAGTCCTTCCAATAAGCAGACTTTGGGTTGATGTTCTGCTTTGTGTGGAAGGAAAAATGGCTTGACGTTAGGACAGATACAGAGGCCGGATGGAGAGAGTTGGAAAGAATGGGTGGGGACACATGGGTGGACGTGGGAGTGGCGTGAAGTGCAAAGCTCTTTAAGTCACAGGCTGATGCCCCACAGAGAGTACCCAGCGTGGAAGACGCAGCCAACCGCAGGCACTGGCAACCGAAGTGCTGGCCCAAGGGACACATGAGGGACGGGGCTGTCCCCGGGCTCCCACAGACAGCACAGGCTCCTATGAACCCCGCTGAGCTCAGCCTTGTTGCTGGTGACATCCGACTTGCCAGCAATAGAACAGAGCACCCGGCCCCCCATCTAACACCATTCCTCAGTGGCAAGTTAATTACTGGGGGTCCCTTCCATCCAGCAAGGACTCAGGACTCATTATCGCAGAACAATGTCTATTCCAAATAGCATCATCATGAAATAACTCCAACCGGTCAGAAATATGTGTGTTTCAGTCTCCAGACTTCATCACTCCAGAAAGATTATGCTAAAAGCTGTTGGTCATGATTGCCTGAGGCCATCTGTGCCAAGGTCTCAGGCGGTACTCCTATGAACTAGGAAATGATCTCCTGGGATTCTTTCGCCTGTGCTTTTACCAGCGGTCTCTCCATGAACTTAAACCATCACAGCACTTACCCGACTGCCTTTGAGAGGTCTTCTGGATTTGGAGGGCTGTGAATGTCGCTGGATTGCAATCTTTACTATCAGCTAAATGATGTGGAGGTTGTAAATGCCTACTAAATGTCATTATAAAATGATTATTCATGCTATCCAAATATTTTCTCCTCTTATCCTTTGGAGGAGTGACAAGTCTCATAGTTCACCGTCCTCTTATGAATTTCTAAGTGATCAAGGCCTTGTAGTGGCGATCCAGGTGTTTTTAAACAACGCTTTCATTGGCATCTGGTATTCTCACCAGGACTTGAGTTAGGGAAGGGGAGAAGGGCTGTGTCTCTCTGGCTAATAATGAGGATGGAATAAAGCTTCCAGGAGCACTTGGGGGGCTCAGTCAGTTAAGCGTCTGCCTCTTGGTTTCAGCTCAGATATGATCTCAGGGTTGTGAGATTGAGCCCCAGGTTGGGCTCTGTGCTCAGCATGGAGTCTGCTTAAGATTCTCTCTCTCCCTTTGCACCTCCTCCCACTTTCTCTCTCTCTCTCTATAAAATAAACTTTAAAAATATTTAAAAAAAAGAAAAAAGCTTGCACATGTAGGTATAGCAAGCAGAAAACTTTGCAGTGATGTGCAGTGCTCTTAATTTATTCATTAGAAAACATGTTTTGGAGAGGGAAGAGATCAATACACATTGTGTTATAGCACAAGTGGCTTTCCTTGCCTTGCTTAGCTGGTTTCTGATTTTTACTTCGGTGTGTCTGTTTAGTCAATAAAAGCCTTTGCTAAAATTGGGATTAGGGGATTGGAGGTAGGGGGCAGGGAGTGGGCAAAACTCTTCCCAGATCTCATATTTCGTCTCAGTACTATTATTATTTTTTTTTTCTGGAGTCTGGGACCTGGAATCAGAAGGTCAGCGTGTCGTAAACCTAGGTAAGGAGGCTTCCCATGGCTTTGTGCTAGGCAAAAGAATTCAGTTATACTCAAGAGGAGTAGCTAGTACAGAGTTTTCTCTCCCATAAAGCTTCAGAAAGGGAGCTACTCTGTGGCTCCCGGTCAGTCGTCTGAAAACTGGCCCAGTGCTTTACAGCTAATTGGACCTAACTATGGTTTATGTCTTTAGTATTCAGAAGTCTCCAAAATGTTCAAAAGGAGATAAACTAGAAAAAATATATGCTTAAGGATGAAAAATGATGGGGTGCCTGGGTGGCTCAGTGGGTTAGGGCCTCTGCCTTCGGCTCAGGTTATGATCTCAGGGTCCTGGGATCGAGCCCTGCATCGGGCTCTCTGCTCGGCAGGGAACCTGCTTCCCTTCCTCTCTCTCTGCATGCCTCTCTGCCTACTTGTGATCTTTGTCTGTCAAATAAATAAATAAAATTGAAAAAAAAAATGACTGCATGGTTTATAAAACAATGCAAATTGACAAATATTTGTTTTTAAATGTAAAACCAATCCAGACATGTTTTCAGACAAATTGATTTATTTCTAATCTTTCAAATGCCAAAATGATCAAATGCCCCCCCCCAAAGAAAGAAAGAAAGAAAGGAAAAGAGAAAGAAAGTAGCAAACCACTGAATAGATGACCTTCAAAAAGGACCTTTTCTGAAGCTTTGATCATTAAAAGATATCTGTTCTCTATTGCTGTGAGCTAAGCTATTAATATTAGGGGCTGAAACTTACTGAGAATTTGATACATGCAGGGAACTTTAAGTTACATGGACTGTCACACTTAATCCACAAAATAACTTTATGAGGTAGGTGCTATTATCTCCTGTTTTCAGATGAAGGAAACAAGGAGTAAAGCTATTAAGTAATCTGACCCATATCATTTTTCCAGTAAAAAGTAGGGCTGGGATATTAACTTGGAAGGAGTCTTAACTCCAAAGTCTATGTGATCAAAGCACTATGCTGTACTGCTCCCAAAGGAGCTAAGAATGGAGAATTTAGCCAGACCTTAATTGTTTCTACCACCATTCAGTTCTGGGGATAAGTAGGCCCACCATATACAGTTCTTCAGGTTGTGCTCTGCTTAAGCATGCCACAGCTAAGGGGATGCCATTTTCATCGTAGATGTCTTATAACTTATATGAGAGGCTGTTAGCGTTTGTGAAGATCTGGACCTTCTAACCAAGTCCTGGGATAGTGTCACATACCACTGTGCACTCAGAAACTGGCACACACACTTAAGATGACCTTGTCCCAGCCACACTCCAGACAGCTCATGGGATTGTTTCTTTTCCTCTCTTATTGCTTTCATTGACACAGTTCCTACCCATAATCTGTCTTCAAACCTGGAAGGAGGAATGCACGGACAATACACATTGCTATCCATGGTTATTGTGCAACAATCAGCCTTGATTTTTCTGAAGAAGAAGTACCCTTTCTAACTGGCCCAAGGGTGCTGCAGTGTCCAACAGGGGCCCTGGTGAGAGTCCTTCAATCGAGTCCGCAATACCTCCATCCCTTGGAGCTCCTTAGTTGTCATTCTGATGTCCATTTAAAACCAGCAGAGGTAGGAGTTACATCTTTTATGAGGAAGAGAACCCACCCATGGCTTATTTTCCAAAGCAAAATGTTGGAGTATTTCTAAGCATGTGGTTGTCCTCCAGGATGAGCCACGCTGGTCAGGGATCTTTTTCCATGGAAATTATCTCATTTCCTGTATTGTGCTTCATGCAGAGCATGAATTAGGGACTACCAGGCATGCAGTTGACCTGGAGTCTGTGCCCTACACTGGCTCTCCTGGGAGCTGGGAGAAGGCACTGGCTGCCCAGCCAGACTACAGGGGAATTCCTCCCCTGAATTTTCTCCCCTCTCCAGATTGTTGCACCACTTATCTGGACGGGGTCAGCTAAACTGGGGCATCCTGAGAAATCTGGGGCCCAGGACAGGAGGGGAAAAAAAAGATGGAAGAATGTGGATCCTTGACGTCACTGTCACCACCCCTGGAAAAGTTCTGTAAGAGTGTCAGTGAGGACCACAAGGAACCGGGACTGGCTCCTTCCTAGGACTAGCAGCCAGGGCCAGGGGTGCACTGACTTGCTGCAGGGCTGGAGAGGCGAGGGGCAGAGCTCCATCTTGCACTTGGAGCTTCTTGGGGGCTCCAGCTGCTTTTCAGCCCTCCAGGGCTGCCTTCTCAGTCTCAAGGTTAAAGAAAAGAAGGTAGAAGGTATTCAAACACCAGCATCGCAAAACGGGAGAGAATAAAAAGAAAAGTCCAGGTGGATATTATCTCTGGACTGAGATGGCTGGAGAAGCCTCGGCTAAGCCAGGAGAAAGACAGGTGAGACTCGGCTTTCTCCCCAGAAGCTGGGGTCTTGTCTCCCTCGGGATGGGGGGCAGGGGGTGGGGACTTGCAGCAGCAGCTCTCCAGTGTGCATTCAGGGGCCCTTCCCAGAGCAGGCTGGGCTCATGCCCAGGAGGCCAGGGAAGGACCATGGGGTTCAGGCCACAGCATTTCCCTCCTGCCTCCCCACGCTCCTGCTCCCCTGGACTCTCCCTCCCACCGGAGTGCATGATTCCTTTGAGGCCCTGAGTCATGTGAAACCAACAAATGTCAGAAAGAGAAGGAGACATGGAGATCACACAGCCAAAGCTCTTCTGCTGTAGTAGAGACAAGGCTGCCTTTGCTCAAGGTCATTCCATCAGCCACTGGTGAAGCGAAGTCCCCTGAGTCCTGGTTCTGAGCACTTCCTTCTACATCACGAAGGTTCCCTTGCTTTCGTGTCTGCTGTCGCTTGGTAGGAATAGGAGGGAAGTGGGCCTCAGGGGGGCTGTAGGGATTTGGGGAGTCATACACCAGCCTGTGCTGGAGATGAATAGATGCCCTTCCCAGCAGGATGGGGGGATGAGAGCAGCCCCCAAGTGGCCTCATCCCCTAAAATGGTGTGGATTATTACAGAGGCCTGTAGCCCCAGGCTGCTGAGCTGGGGCTCTCTGTATTCTGGAGGAAGGTTTTCTGAAGGTCACTTCAGATATTGTCCTTTCAGCCTCCAATCAAGGCTGATCACTCCCAGGAGACCTTTTATCTCATACCCTGTGCTTCCTCATTGCCTCTCTGGGGTGAGGCGGCTTTTGCTCCCGAGCCTAGAGATTGCTGCACCGGTAGACTTCCGAGGAACTGGGTGGTGTGGTGCTAAGACTTTGACCTCAGCGTGGGCCGTGTCAGCACCTAGTGCCCTAGAAAAACAAGCCCCGAGGAAGCTGGGCTTGGTGGACATTAAACAAACAGCAGATTAGGCGCAGGCACACCTGGGAGAGCCTCTGGGTAAAGGCAGACAGCCAGAACCCTGGACGGCAGGGGGGAGGCGGGCGGCGTAGGTGGCCATGGTGGCACCCAAGGCAGGGGCATCGCTAAGAGGGCACGAAGGAGGCATGAGGAGCCTAAGGACTCTTCCAACGTTCCCCACCCTCAGGGCTCCACCTGGTAGAGCAGGCCAAAGCTTTAGGGGCGACGGCTGGTGGAGCCAAGTTGAGGGGCCAGCTCGCAGCTATGGGGCCAAACCATGGCTTCAGTCATTCTCGGGTCCTCTACTCTCTCTTCCTTTGCCCTTCCTTTCCTCTCCCCCGTCTCCCTCTTGCCTCCCCCATTCCCTTTTCTCCTCCTTAAGCTTATGTCCCAGCCTGGCCAGCGGCCTTGCGTGGTTTAGTCTAGCTGGGCAAGGGTGGGGGGAGGAGGGGTTCTCCAGCCACTGGGTCAGACCATTGATGGTCTACACCTGTGCTCAGCACTAGTGAGGTCGGGATTGGAAGGAGAAGGAGACGCTGATAGCGAACTAATTTGCCCTTTCTCTCTCTCTCTCTCTCTTTCTTTCTTTCTTTGTTTCTCTTTCTTTTTTAAGTGTATAGGTCCTAAGAACCGCAGGCAGTAGACAGATTTAAAGCACAGATTTTTAATCAACCCAAAAGCATCCATGAAAACACGAAGGGGGACTACAACTGAAGTATAATGTACAGTCTCAGTCTTTATCATCAGCAAGCAGTAAAAGGCTAGTGAGTGGGGATCAGTATGGTGTCTCTTCCGAGAGTGGTCGGTCCTCGCTCCAGCACCGTGCTGCATCCTGTCCCAGAGCCTGGGGTTAGAGCAATGACACACAAAGTCCCACCAGGCCCACAGGAGAGACCAGAGTAGGGGGAGATCAGCATGCGCTGGAGGACAGGGAGCGCCTTCTACAAGCTATGGAGAAGAAAGAGAATAGAACTCTTGTGCCGGCAACTGCTTGTCCAGAGAGTCTGTGTCTAAGTCCTTGTTACTGCCGAGAGAAACCCCACCAGCTTCCCCTTGAAGGAATCAATTCTCTTTCTGCCAAAAAGAAGGGGTGAGGAGGGAAGGGGGAGGGAGCAGCTCTGTACCCAGCACACTGCCAGCACTTCTAACACAATCCAGTTTCAGTTGTGCAACAAGCCCCTGACGCATGTGCTCATTTCCCTGGGGAGGAAGCTGACCCCCCAAGGCCCCATAGCAACCGCCTACGTTTCAACTTCAAGCACATGGTCTTTCCATGACCCAAGGCTCCCCCAAATTCAGAGCTCCGGGGCTGGCAAGTGGCAGGGTGGGGGGGGGGGTGCTGGGATCCTACAGAGGGGGTTCCAACTCTTCTGAACACAGAAACCCCAAGGGTAGAAACCTTTTCGCCTTGGTGGTCGTGACCCGGGACAAACATGCGGGCTTGGGGGTGGGAGATGGAGTCATGTTTCTCTCAAGGAGGGCAGTTGCAGTCCTGCTCTGGGTGAGACACGGCCCATCAGCCACAACACTGAGCACACTGAGGTCCTCGAGTGAGAAAGGGCTCACCTCAGCCCAGGTCTCCCTGGGTTCCCCTCAGCTTCTCAGCTGCCCCCTCGGGTTTCCTCAAATACAGTGTTTTTTGCAGGTCGCCATCCAGAGGGCAGGATGGAAAATGCCCATTCTCCTCACATTGTTGCTCTTGCAAGGTGAGTCCCAAACACCGCCCGGATGTGGAGCTGGCAAAGCCGGCCCAGAGCCTCCCAGTCTGCGGGGTTTGCTGGTGGGCTGCTGAGCAGTGTTCAAGGCTGCCTCGACACTTCGGACTTTCTACCCCTGGCTTTCTCTCCCGGGATCCCGGGCCATGCAGTGCATCCAGGGAAGGGTCAGGTCTGCGTCCAGGGGGAAGGAGAGAGGCAAGAGCCCACAGGAGAGGGCCAATGCCGGCCATGCTCACTTCTAGAATATTCCCTGTTCTGATAGTCCCAGTGTCTCTGCTCTCTTCCCTTCCAGTTGACTGAAAGTCGTCTGCATTTGCAAGATGAGGGTTCCAGGGCACAGAAGGGGCACTGCTGATTCTCCCTCATTCCAAAAACACTCAGTGCCAGGACCAGGACTCGGGACGAGGGCAGACCTGCCCTCCTCAAGAGTGTCCAGAGTCTACAAAGAAACCGGCTGGGTAAATAAAATTTGCATTTCTGCATCTACTGATTTAGTGAACACACGTTTATGGAGGGCTGACCACGTGCCAGTCACAAGGGACGGGTGGATGGAGGACAGAGTCCTTGCCTCATAGGTCCTGGCAGGCTGGTGGTGAAGCTGGCCAGGTATAGATCGGGCTCAGATGACGCACGGCCCATCTCCAGGCTGCGGTGTCTAGATTTTATTTTGATGGTGATGGGGAATCATTGACAAATGTGATAAATATGTCCCCAGAGTGCCTGGTCCTAGAACCTGGTCCTGAGTAGAGACTGAGCAAATCATCATTGAATGAATGAAAATGCTCTGGTAACACCAAAAAAAAAAAAAAAAAAAAAAAAAGAAAGAAAGAAAGAAAAGGATGAATAATTGTATTTGGTATATAAACAAATCAGAATTTTAATGAACCAAAAGTCCATTTTGAGCAAGAACCCTCTGTCATATAATCATTCTACCTCTTTAATTGAAAATTTTAAAAATTTTCAGTAGAAGCGGGCATCCCCTGCCCCCAAGCAAAAACTCAGGCAGGCCCATGATTTTTCTGCTAACATATTAGTGTAGGTAAGAGTCCTAACTCAATTCCCTTAAGTTTTAAATGCTGAATGTATACTTTTAAGGGTGCAGTTAAAATACTTCAGTCTTCCTTCAAAGATGTGTCCCCTCATTCACCCAAGGCCTGTGGTCCGGAAGGCAGTACGGGGGATGGAGGCCCTCTCCTCTGTTCCTCCCTCTCCTCTCCTCTCCATGTCATGTGGGACCCCAGCAGGGTCATAGGGGCCGAAGGGAGGTGCGGTAGAAGGCAGGGAACACTTATTAGATGGGGTGGCAAGGAGTTGAGAGCTGGCTCTTCCTTTTGTGGTTGTATTTGTGAAATAAGATGGTCCCCTGATGGTCCATCTCCTCCCTTTGCCCAGGCTCTTCTTTGACCCCCCCCCCCCACAGAAGACCCCATCTCAGATGCCGGTGGAGTGGCCCTCTCCCCTCCAGGCCCCACCTCTAGGCCAGGGAAACACTCATTCCTTTCCCACTTCTCTGCCAGATGGAGGAGGCAGCCACTGCAGGTGCAACCGCTCCCCCTCTGTCCAGCTTCAGACCTCTTGTGCTCGCTCAGACCGAGTCGGTCTCCCATCCAAGAGCCCCCTCCTTCTGCAGGCCCCCCTTGCTCCTCCCCGGGGGAAGCCAGAGTCACAGACAACTGCAGGGAAATGATGGGGTCCTCGACTCCACTGTAGGGCTGAGAATATGCATCAGGGAACCGAGGAAGACACCCCCTTCATCCTAAAATGCTAGCCCATACCCAATAGATTCTCAATTATATATAATATAATCTATATACACCTTAAATATATGTAACTAAGAGCTACTGATCAGGTATTCACCAAATGAGTTCTCAAGGGCAAGCAAAATTTGGTATGTATGTAAGAAAAAAATGTTCATTGCAAGAGCGCATTCAGGATTCTTATCAGCCTTCTCCTGTGAGGTCAGACTGCCCCATCCTGCTGATGAACGGGGCAGAGAGCCTCTCGTATGTGCCACGTGTAGACTGCAAGAATTTCTGAGAACTAGGATATGAACACCTTATCAGGGCACCATCACTGTTGTCCCGAGATGGTCCTTGTTTAAAATTGTGAATATTCTTGACTTTTAAAGAAAAGCTGCCATTTAGCTTTATTAATAGCAACATAGCTAGTGGCATGTCATTTAATTAAACCTACAGTGAGTAGTGCTATAGTCACAGCATTTCCTATAATTAGACCTCAAGACATATGCAGCAGGCAGGCCAGCTTCATGAGCATGTGCCCTGGGCAAGCACAGGGCCCCATACTCAGAAGGGGCTCGGTTTAATGCTCCGCTAGCATCATAGAGAGCAGGGCTTACTGGCCTCTGAGTGGGGATGTTCTGGACTTCATTTTGCACCGGGCTTTGCAATTCTATAGCCAGTTCTGGCAATGGGATATTAAACCTGGATACTGAACTGAATCTTCTTGGGGCACCTGGGTGGCTCAGTCGGTTGAATGTCTGCCTTCAGCTCAGGTCATGATCTCTGGGGTCCTGAAATCGAGCCCTGCATCGGATTCCCTGCTCGGTGGGAAGTCTGTTTCTTTCTCTCCCTCTGCCCCTCTCCTGCTTGTGTGCACTCGCTCTCTCTCTCTCTGTCAAATAAATAAATAAAATCTTTAGAAACAAACGAGCAACAAAAACTAAACCTTCTCAGCTTCAGATGGCCCTAGAGACATAGAGCAAATCGATCGAGGCCAGGCAGCCACATCTGAAAGCCAGATGTTTAAGCACCTGGGCAGGACCGTGGAGAGACTGCCGAGCGGGCTGTGCCAGCGACAGCCCCCCAACATAGCCATCTGAGGAATCAGGGGAGGGTAGCAAGCTCACAGAAGAAGTGCTGTGGAGAGAGGTGTCAGTGTTGGGCTCGCCTCCACCTATCCCGGGGGGCAGGAGGGATCACTTCCCCCTCATGTTCTGTCAAATAAGAGAAGGAACTTCCAGAATGCCATTCGCCAAGCTTCCCCACATCCTAGCTTCTCTGGACAGTAGGACCAAAGCGTGCTTCCTGTGATCAAATATGGGACCTACAGAAGGGAGCTGGCCCTGGGGAACCCCGCCACAAAGGCCACCCAGAAAGGGCTGTGACTACAGAAAGAAGGGCAGGTGGCCCAAAGTCATAGGTGTGGTTTTGGAGGAGGCACAAGAGGCCCCAGGAGAGGCAGTTCTTACAAGGAAGGAACTGCAGCCAAAGGGCCTGGAACAGTCTGGGAGACCAAAGATCTAGGAAGAGCTCTGGATATCCCTTGTGCCCAGAGAGTGTGCGCACAGACCGCAGCTCTCCCGGTCACCTTCCCCTCTGCCCCGCCACAGGCAATCCCCGCGGGGCCTGACCTGCAGTTTTGAACAGAGGAAGGAGCAGAGCAAAGAGACTGGAGTTGCAGTCAGTCCCAGAACTGAGCTACATATATAGGTTTTGACCAGACTGGACTTTTTCCAGTCTCAGTGAGACTGTGAAAGTTCCCGCACCTGAAATCGTGCCTGAGATTTATCAAGGAGCAGAGCCGGTGTGAAGAGACAGCGCGAGAACAAGCTCTGTTTCTGCCCGCGTCGGGTCAAGTTCATGTCACTCAGTAAACAGGCTGCGGACGCGTTCAGACCTGAGGTTCGCCCCTTGCCAAAGCAGACCTGTTCACGGCGCTGCTCGTCTGTGCTCTGACGGTGGTACGCGGCTGTCTGTATTTCTGCAGAAAAATGTCAGGTGTGAATATTTTTCAGCTGCCTGGTCCACTACATGGACCGCGATTCTGGTGTTCAGGGCACCCTTCCCTCTCAGGGGAACGCACACTAACACACCCTCCCCTACTTACCTCCTCTCTTGTGTGTTCCATCAAACTGTAGCCCCTTCCGTCAGATGCTGACCCGGTTCTGGAAGGACTTGTCTGAGAACGCCGGGCACCGACGGGCGCTGGCTAGATAGCTGGTGGGAGCATTCTCGCATTTCTGTCTCTCCGATGGGGCCTTAGGTGAAGCTCCACCCACACCTGGGGGCACTCCTGAGCTCCCAAGTGTCCACGTGCATTCCTCTTCCCTTCACTTTCACGACGGCATTTTCTGACCTGTTCCCTGATTCCGGCAGAGTCTGGAGCTTGTAACCCGCAAACAGTGGCTATAGCCAGTGCTCCATTTCCTTTGACTTTTTTCTCCCCTGCTCTCTGCCCACAGCTGCAACTGCACTGAAAGGTCCGAGGCTGGTGTCTGGGGGGCCTGGGGGAGCTGTCACCATCCGCTGCCGCTACAGCCCCTTGTCCATCAACAAGCACGCGAGGAAGTACTGGTGCCGCATAAGCCCGGTGACACGGGTCTGCCACACCGTCGTGTCCACCACCAACTACACTCACCTCGGCTACCGCGGCCGCGTGGCCCTAGCAGACTACCCGCAGGGCGGCTTGTTTGTGGTGACGCTGTCCCAGCTGTCCCCGGAAGACGTGGGGCGCTATCGCTGTGGCATTGGCAACAGAAACAACATGTTCTTCTTCAGCATGAATCTGACCGTCTCCACAGGTACGGGCTGGTGGGTCAAGTTTGGCGAAGTGAATGCGGGGTGTAGGGGGGGAGGTGCGGGAGCAGATCGACAGGTCCAAGAGGGCTTTAAGCTTGGGGAGGGGCGGTGATGAGGAAAAGCTGGGGGTGAAGCAGGGACTTTAGGAAGTCGGCTTTCATTTCAGAAAGCAATCACTTTCAGAAGGAAAGCAGGTATTTGGAAAACTACCTTAAATGAATGCAAGCCAGCTGTCCTGCCCACATTCTACTAAATTCTGTGGCCTGGACGCTTGGAGTGGACTCCAAGAAGGGGGCAAATTGAAAAATGCAGCTTCTCAGGCTCACGAAGTCTCTTTGTTCAGACAAGCAGATGTGAGATACTCAGGAGAGAAGTGGTTTTTCCTGAGACCGAGCCCCTTGACAGACATCCCACAAGCTACCAAGACCATGCTCTGCCTGGCAGGTTCCAGAGACGTGACCTGGAGTTGGGCACCCGGAGTCCACGGAAGGGGGCCCAGGCGATGGCCGGCAGGGACAGGTGGCATGGCAGGGAGCAGGCAGAGCCTGGGTTTGCATGTGTCCGGTGAGATGTTGCTCACACATCTGCTGAGATGGCCTGCTGTGTCTGAGAAGCAGTACGGGGCGGGCTGCGGAAAAGGGGCCGCGTGGGAGTATGGGATGACTCAGTAGAGAGTATGTGGGCATAAAACAAGGAGAAAGGACCACGGAATGTCAATACGTGCAACAGGCTAGAGGACACGCCTGGTTTTCCCTAATTTTTATTTTTTCCAACATATTAACCAAAGACTGTGTGGCTTAGTGAGGACGCAGTCCTTGGAGCAGGCACACTAGCCTGGCATCCTTTGCTAAATCCTGCAGGCAACCAGGGTAGCCTTCCCATGTGGTCTCCCTCTGCCGTCCACAGATCCTTCCAGCACCAACCTCTTGGCCAGTCTGGCTACAGGTGAGCACATCACGAGATCCTCTGAAACAGCATCACCAGCGGCCAACAGACAGACCTCAGGAACCACCCAGACTGTAGAAAGACAGGGGACAGGATGGGACAGAATTGCTCTGCTTCCAGGAACCAACAAAACAGGAGCATCAGCTGAGGGAAGGCAGACCCCAGGGACAACTGTGGCCATAGCTGTAGGAACAGCCAGCCAGGGAGAGGGCTCTGTCTGGGCAACAACAGTCCCCATTCTAGAGAGTCTGGCTTCAACAATCCGAGGCGTGTCCAGAACGACAGAAGGTATTTGGGTGTGGGACACCAGAGGCTCAGTAGCAAATACAGGTAGGCCCAGTGAGGAAAGGAAGGAGACAGCTACTGAGGCCGATGGACCACCAGAAGAAACAGACTGGGTCAGAACAGCTCTGGATGTCACGGGGAAGGTCCCAGGGACCGGTAGGCCATCGACTCTGGTCTCAGGAAAATGGGTGCAGGAAATCCTGTCAGAAACAGCGACAACTGCTGCTCAGCCACAAGCCCTGGGCTCCAATGAAGGAAGCACCCCAGCTGCGAGTGTGTGGACCCCAGGACCCACCAGCATAGAGATGGCGTCTGAGCAGGAAGCCACCAAAGGGGACCTAGACATGCCTGTTGGAGACAACGATCCCCAAGCCACACCAAGCCAGGCCCCAGCTGCTGGGTCCGCGATGCCCATGGGCAAGAGGTCCTCCATGATGAGGTAAACTCCCAGACCCTCGTCTTGGCCGGGCTCCGTACCCCCCACTCCCGGCATGCTCCCCCGTGGGCTGATGTCTGTACCCCCCACTCTATGTGCTCACTTCTCTCTTTGTAACCCCGGGACAACAAAGGGCAAGAACCATAAAAATCACAGACCCTCCCTTGTTCAAGAGTCCTTGCTAAGAAACCCAGAGTATTTTCACATGGTTTTCAAGTAAAAATCTAAACATTACGAAAACAGAATATTTAGGTCGAACCTTTGGGACTTTTTTTTTTAAAAGATGAGGAACGAAAGCTTTAGAGAGGGGAGGTACTTGCTGAAGCCACAAGGAAAGATTGTGGCAGAGCCAAATGCCCAGGGCGGGTGACATGACTCACTCGGTCCTCTTTCCCACTGGCCCCCAGGGGGGACCCACACCTGGGCAGTGCAGTGGGGATCAGGATTCAGGGCTTGGAAACCTGAAGACAAGGGTTCTGGTCCCCTCCCCTGCTACTAACCTGCTGTGGGAATGAAGGCGGCCAACTTCCCCCACCTTAGCCTCTCACCTGTAAAGCGAGGGGCGAGGACCATATGCCCTTCAGTCTCCTGTCCAGCTCCAACCGTATCCCCCCTGTGCTCTTTCCCTCCCCACACCGGATACTTCCACTCCAGCACATCTCCAGGAGAGAAAAACATCTCTCGGATCCTGATTCCTGTCTCCACGGTGCTGTGCCCCCTGACCCTTGTGGCATTTGGCCTATTGCAAAAGAAGCTCTGGACAAAGAAGATGAGTGAGTGCAGTTGGAGTAGCCCCGAGGCTGGGGAGGGAGTGTTTGTTCTGCTCAGACACTCTCAGGACTGGGTCGGAGTCGGGGCCAAGACCTCTAGAGAGGGAAATGCTAAGTTCTAGCTTGAGCCATTTCACCGCTCCTGGCCTTGGTTTATCAATGAAATGGGGGAACCTTCTCTGTACTTATGCCTCAGTGATGTCCCAGAGCTGGAGGAGAGGCTGAGGAGAGAGGAGAGAGCTGAGGAGCCTCTCCTCGGAGGAAGGCAAGACAGACGTTCCCCACAGGCATGCGAACGGCAGGACCAGTCCCCCGTGGAGGTCCCAGATGTGGGAATGAACTAAGCTTGTGCCCTCTCCGCGGCCTGCCTGAAAGTCTCTTGAGCCCACGTTTAAATGCTCCCCGAATGAGTGCTCCACAGTGGTTAGCTCTGACGAAGAGAGGGTGAGATTTGTGGGAGCAGGTGGAAGAGACTATGGTGATCACAGCCAGGACCCCAAAGGCCCGGCCCCATCCTCTTCAGTCAAAGGGCTCCACTGCGTTCTTGTGTGTCAGGAAGTTCCCAGAAGGGGCAGGGGTTTGGGTTCTCAGGGAATCAAATTCAGTCCCCAGTCCCCTCACAGCCTGCTCTGTGTCTGTGCAGCTCAGGAGACAGAGAGGGCAGCAGCGGTCACCTTGATTCAGATGACATGTCTCCTGAATCCGAGCCTGCAGCCAGACCAGCTGTCCCACATGGAAAGGAGCATGCTCCGGGATGACTGTCCTCCCCAGGTCAGTCTGACTGTCCCAGAGACACACCCCGGACCCCGAGGAATGGAAGCATAAGCTCTCTTTCCATCACCAGGGAAAGAGAACCAGGATGAAGGACCATAGCTTCAGCCTTTCCTCTGCCTGTACAAAGCAGAGCGAATGGAGTGGGCACTCCTTCTGGGGAAGCAGAGGCTTCCCTTGGGCCACCCTTGGGCCCAGGAAGGTCAAGCATTTCCCCCAGCCAAAGGGGATGCATGACTCAGAGAAGGCTTCAAGAAAGGTTTGATTGAACCCTGGTGGAGGTCACCTAGGAAAGTGTGAAATTTCCTTTCCTGGGATTTTGAAAATATATGAGTCCTCTGACTGCTATAACTTCTTAGCCACCATCCTTCGCCCTTGCTAGCTACCTTCTTTTCTGAAGTCCGTTAGCGCTCAGCCTGCTGCACACATTTCATCAGATTCGCGTACATGACGCTTGCCTTCTCAAGTGCACTCTGAGCTCCTGTGGGGCAGTAATCATGTTAGACCCACCTCACTAAGTTCCCAGAGGACCTCCAGCTCTGTGGGGCCCCCAGTAAGTATTTGTGGTTGAAAGGCTGTACTGGAGGGCATGGGCTCAGTGGCCTCTGAGATGCTGAGTCCCCTTCATTTGGGAGTTCCCCTGGTTGACTCCAGTGGCAGGTGCCTTCTCCATAGAAACCAAAAAGAACAACAACCCCCATTCTTCAAATCACCCCTTCCCATTTGAGCCCATACTCATTATGCCACAGACATTTTGACCCAGGCAAGATTTTCTGGGATTTTCCTAAACGCATGGATGAGGAGGGAATTTTTCAGTAGATTCTCACCTTCTTCATAAAGCTCTTCTTGTTCTGCTGTTTATAAATCTTTACTATTGATGAAGCTGGGAAATGGTCATTTTAAGGGGAGGGTGGTGTTCACAGAGAAGGTGGCCAGAAGGAATTTTATGTGGATTCTGCTTCATAAACACTTCATTCCATGTCTATCAGAAAACTTTCACTCCACCCTTGGTCCCACTGCGTTTTCCGGGGTCACATCTGCTTTTTTATTCTGCCAGATCTGTTAGCCAGCTGTCTGAACTTTGCATCTGGGCAAAGCAGCCTTTGAACAATGGGAGAAAAAGAAAGGAAGGACTCCGGTGTCAAGTTGAGAACTGTCAGGTCGACATTTCCAGAAGGATCAACCCTGCCTCCATTGCTGGAGAAACCCTCCATTAATATTGCCTCACAGCTGATGCCCAGCACAGGCGCTGTCCCCCCAAAATCACAGAGATTTAGTCTTCCAAGTTGGTGAGAGAGACCCCATTGTTTTGGAGAAGTAGGGAAGTTGGATGTGTCTAGCCGAATGGAATCATAGGCTTTCAGAGCTAACAGAGCCTTACAGTCCTGGGTGAAGTAACTGAGGCCCTATGGGGAGAAGTAATCTGGTTGAAGCTAGTGAGTAATAGAGTAAGGATCCGAAAAGGGAACCCCTAACTTTGATCTAGTACTTTCTCCTCTTCGCCATTGCTAAACAATGTTTCAAAGCAAAAATAATACCATCAATGACGTTGCTGTTTCTTGCCCCAGATCATTTTTGTGAACACTCTCTCAGTTCTCAGTGACCCTCCTGCATGGTCTGTAAGAGGGACAGGGAAGCCAGAAGAGCCACATTACCCCATTCAACCAATGAGGAAGCAGGCGCGGGGGCAGAGGCTGTCCAGCCAAGGTCACTTGGCCCATTAGAGACAGGGTCAGGCTGAGAACTCAGGCGGTAAAGGATCATTCCACCTACCCAGTGTTTACCAGGGGCGTCCACAGAAGGCAAGCTTCTCAAGATCGTTAAGAGGTGTTCTGAAGGAAGAAAAAAAGTTGAGGTGGAAGATCAAACAAGTTTGGGAAATGATGGTTAAACAATAAATGGGTTCTTATGCATACGACTTTTTGGAGTCTTTGATACACTAAGATACCTTGTGAATAGCCCTGGGGTGTGGGGACATTAGGAGTGTTTCCCCAGCGTTTTGGACTCTGGTATCTTGGTGAGGCAATCTCCCTGGACTGGGTTCCTCAGATCACTGTTTGGGAAAGCTGGGTGCGCTAAAGTCGGGGTCTGCAAACCTTTTCCGTCAAGGGTCTGAGAGTAAATACTTCACACTTTGTAGGACACGTAGGCTCTGCTGCAACTAGGCAGCTCTGCTGTTGTGGCCCCAAAGCGACCAAGGACAATACTTAAAGGAATGACACTGGCTGTGAGCCAACACAATTTTATTTACAGAAACAGGTGTCAGGTTGGATCTGGCTCTAGAGCCAGGATTTGCCAACCCCTGAGCTAAGCCATACAAGCATACCAGACTGTCCTGTTCCCACTCTGATGTCAAGGATCAGACCCCACTCTTCATAAGCTTCCCTGCCTCCCCTCTGCTTCCCCCTGATAACCCTCTCAGGGACCTCTCCTTCCTCCAACCTCCTGTAACAGTGTCTGCTTGGGGTTCAGCAGGGAAGAAGCCCAGTCTGACAATGCCATCTTGGGGAAAGAGGGGAGCAGCCCGGCAAGGGTGCTCGCCAACTGGCTGGAGGCAGGGGTGACTTCCAGAAGTAGAACCGGTTGGCACGTCCGGGTGCATTAGGGGAAGCTGAGGTCTGCCAGGAGGAGGGCCAGCAATAGTTCAAAGTGTCAGAGCAGAGTCAAGATCAGAGTCTCAGGGCCTACCGTTTATTGCTGGGCAGAGATAAGATCAGAGGGAAACTCTCACCTGGAAAGAAATGGGGCAGCCCCAAGTCTCTATAGCTTTCGTCTATGGGCTAACTAATGCCTGCAGCGGGGCAGGAGTCAAACAGACAAAGTGGGCCAACTCCACCACGTGGCATGGTCAGTGGCTTGGCTTTTGTCTTCTATCCCCAGCTAGCGTGGTAGTCACATCACTGGGACGAGCGGCAGGGAAACATCCATCACTAGGCTAGAATCAGGGAAGTCTCCGTGGAGATTTAAATTCAACATGCAGGGAGTGCCGACTTTCCCGTAATCAAGCAGGTTCCCCCCCGAGAGGGCAGAGCTCTTGTTGTGGATGCTCCTTGCCTTGGTATCTCTACGTAGCAGGCACCACCCTTGGTTTTCACCTTGCATTTGATGCAACAGTTCTGTATAAGGCAGGCATGAGACTTCTCGCTTTCCAGATGCAAAAGCTGAGGCCAGAGAAATGAAGAAGTTAGACCCCTAGGGAAAGGGCAAGTGGAGAACTGAACACAAAGCAGTCTACCCTCATGGTTAAATCCTTGATCCATACCCCTCCATGACTTCCTCCTCACTTGGGTTTATGCCCTGGAATCTGTTCAGGTCCTTTCCTGTTTAACCTTCGAGAGCTTTCTTTGTTTTCCTGTCAGGCCCGTGTGTAGAAGGTTTTATAATCATTTCCAGTGATTTGTTTTCTTTGGTCACCCAGCAGTGGATTCCCAGCCTGGCTAAGCGAAGCGTACAAGTTCATGGAGCTGGAACAGAGAGCTGAAATTTCAGTCACTGCCCCGAGGTCCTTCCCGGCATTATAGAGCCCAGATTTTCACTCCCTGTGGGGATGTCCGTCCATCTTGGGTAACCCAGGGCAAATGCTTGACAACCCAGGAAACTTGTCACTGTTCTCCACTAAGGTTTTGGGGCTTTCTTCCCCTCCTCCAGTAGCCAGTGTGGTCTGGGAACTCCTGAATCAGCTTAAACACAGCTTTAATCAGACACAAAAAGGAAGGTATTTCCACGGAATGATCTCTAATGCACTTAAGCCGAGTGGACATGAATTGTGTGATTTTTTTCCAAGGGTACAGATACCCCAGGGCTAAGGGATTGACAAGTGTTCGATGAAAATGCAGATTCTACACAAAAGGCAACAGACCCTCTGGCAGGGTCCAGCCCACCAAGTTCTTCCCTTCCCATTAAGGGCTGCCACTTGGCTTGTGGGCTACTCCCCGCACCCCCGGGACCAGCCTGCTCCCTTCACTCTAAGCAGGAGGACAAATTGTCATCCCCCTGCCTGCTCCCCAAGGGGTCAGCAGAAACCCAGAAGGACAGCAGAGGGGTAGGGGAGGTCACTATCCCACACTTCTGGAGGCATGTAGAAATCATGAACACTGGGGCACTGTCCAGTCAGCCACTCTTTGTCCCCTGGTCCCATTTTGTTGAAGACACACATTCCCTGGTTAGCATCCAGAGCCTTCTCTGTTCCGCCTTTTCCAACCTCTGGCTGAATTCCCAACCTTTGCTTATTTGCTGACTTGGTCTAGATCTACCAGTTCTGCTCTGAGAGAAGAAGGTCAAAGAAAGGCCACTCTTTTCCCTAATGTTACAAATTCCTGACTCCCCCGAGGATCTTAGTTAAGAGAGGAAACGCCAAGACTATCATGACCAAAGGTGTTTTCCATGTTGCCCAGCAAGGTCAGTTGTTGCCCTTGAGACGAGAGTTCAGGAAAAGAGCATTGGGGAGTTTTGCTTCTGTAGAGCCTGGCATGGGAAAGGGCAGATGGTTAGTGAATGCAATGGCCTAAACTTCATTTTGCCAGCGCACGACTCCACCCGCACAGCACAGACAATTAAAAATTAATTACAGTACCTATCCCCAGAAAAAAGTGGATTGTATACCATTGCACAGATGAGAATGTTGAGGCTCAGAGGGGCGTGGGCCACAGGGGATCACAGAGGATGTTTTTTCCAGTGGCCGTCCGACAGGCAAACTGTGGGCTGAAGGCCAGGCTCAGATCAGGAACAAGGAAACAACACTTCTGCAGAAGGACCCCAGTGGCTTATGAGAGGGGCTGGGCCCTGTTACCTGACACTCTGCCTGTTGACTTTGGATGTCTACTCTGAAAATCTTCCTCCTTCCGCCCCTCCCTGTACAGGGTATGGAGGTGGGAGAGGGAAAGAGAGCAGTTTGGAAACTTCAGAAGAGGTGGTTCATTTGTTCCTGCCTCTCAAACCAAGAGACCAAAAGTCTCCGGGGCTCTGGGATTGGCCCAAGGAAACTGAGAGCGCCTCTGGACCAAGGCCAACTCTCCAGCCCAGCTTCACTCCTCCCTGCTCTGCACAACCAGCTCTTTGGGACAAGACCCCACCAGTCTCAGGAGGCTCCCACCGCGGTCTCAGCCTTCATCGCTCCGTCACCCAAATGACGAAGGCAACCCCCACCCCACCCCAGGACCCCCCCAAGGAATGTTGTTTTTCACTCTCTGATTCAGAGTGAACAGAGCTAGGAAAACAGGAGAGGAGTAGGACGTGTGGACAATGACATAGGGAGGCAGGTAATCAGGGGGAAGGAGGCGGCTCAGTGAGTTCATGGGGAAGAAGAGCGCCCAGCTCTCATACGTCCTTTGTCCAGCAAGCCGCCCTCCCCGACACTCTGCGGTGACCAGAACCACCTTCTATCCACTCTCCACGCATCCACCACCCAGCTGGCCATTGTCCGACTTTTCACTCATTCAGGTTGTTCTTGACATGGACGTCACACTGCCAGTCCCATTCCCAGATATCAGGCTCTGAGCTCCTTGAGAAGGGCCTGGAGAGCCTCTATGAAATCACTCCACAGCCAGGCAAATACAGACTATTAATAGCTCCCTAACAGGAAGGCTCACCTCAAAAAAGGCTCAGGCCTCCAAACATATGTGGGCTCTCAGGAGCTGCCCAAAGGCCTACCTGAGCTCAGCCAACTAGACTACGGCAGGGCCCGCTTTCACGGTGGGGTCCCAGGCGGCGAGCACGCTATGGCCTGCCTTCCCAGCCCGCAGCACTCAGCTGAGCACCAGCGGCGCTAGTCCCTGTCCCGTGGTTCTCTCCAGCCCAGAGCAGGAAGTGTCCTTGCTGTGTTCCTGCCAGTGCAAGACAGCTAGTGGCAGGGATGACTAGAGTATTACCTGCTGATGACCAGGGTAGGGCTGCTTGGACATGATAATCCCACATAGTCAATATCCTTAAAGGCGGTTGTTGGGGGGGGCGGAGGGGATTTGATATTTAGTTTTGGTAGATTCACAGTCATGATTCTACTTTCCCAGTGATGGACACTGACATGACTGTATGACCGGTTTGCTGAGGGATGCTGGGTTTGGGGGCCGGCTGGCCTGGGATTAAACATTGACTCTACATGAGGTTAAACATTGACTCAGCCCAAGATCTGCACTTGGGAGCAGAGAACTGGCAGTAAACAGCCGCGATAGGCTGTTTCATGTGTCCGCTCTTATCTCCCTCAGCTGGCGAAAGCCACACTCATAGGGGCCATCTGCGGGGAGGGATGCCAGGATACCAGAAGGACAGGGAGGTCTGGGAAAGGACCCTGCAGCTCAGGCCTCTCCTTCTCTCTCTGGGTGGCTGGGTCAACCCAAGGTCTTGGAGCGCCCAGCTGGTGATGCCTGCCTGCAGGGTCAGACCTGCACAGGCCTGTATGTTTGGTCCTCTCCAGTCTTCCCTGAATTGACAGAAAGTGCAGATTGAAGCCTGTTGCCGCCCATGCAAACATGATTCAAAAGACTCTTCTGGAGAGTGAAGGCTCTGGGAAGTAGAAGAAACTTCCTAATGCTAGAAAACCGTGGTTCTCGACCCATCTCTGCCATGACCTCATTGTGTGACCTTGGGCAAGTCATTCCACTTCTCTGCCCTTGGTTCCTCACTGATCAGTGGGAATCACTCCTGGTTCTGAAAGTCTGTAAGATGCCAGCCTCTGCACATATCATACTTAGTATCTGTAACAAACGCACAGGCTAAGTCTAATTAGGCCCATTTTGTAAAGGAGAATACTGAGGTCCAGAGACCCTGAGAAACTTATCAAGGGTCCCCTGGCCCAGCAGGTGGCAGGGCTTGGATGTGAACCCAGGCATTCTGGGTCTGGAGCCTGTGACCTTTCCCCAAGGCTGCCTCAGTCACTGGCTACTGCTCAGCTGGTGTTGCCCCTTGGCAGTGGTGTATGGGGTGACGGCTCCTCAGGTAGACCAGATGCTCTTGGGGAGCAGAGAGGCGCACAGCTAATGTCTGGACTTTCCCTGGATCTCACTCGGACTGGTCATGGGCATAGTAGATGCTTACAGTAGGCTACAAAATGTACCCCCAAAGACATGCTCACCTCCTGATCCCTGGGATCTGTAAATGTTACCTTACTTGGGAAAAGGGTCTTTGCAGATTTGATTCAGTCCAGGCACTTGAGATGAAGAGATCATCCTGGATTATCTGAATGGGCCCTAAATGCCTTGTAGGAGAGAGTGGAGAAACATTTGAGGCACACACGGAAGGCAACATGAGCACAGGGACAAGACGGGCATGATGAAGCCACAGGCAAAAAAAAAAAAAATGCCCAGGGATCCAGCAGCTGCTGGAAGCCAGGAAAGGCAAGGAAAAGATTCCCCCCTTGAGCCTCCAATGGGAGCACGGCTCTGTCCACTCCTGATTCAGACTCTCGGCCTCCAGAACTGAGAGCATGTTTCTGTTCTTTTAAGCCAGCAAAATTACAGTGATGTGTTACAGCAACCATAGGAGTCAAAGGCAGAGCTCACTCAAAACACGGAAGCCTAGGCCTGGAAAAGCCTTGGAGACCGCGTGGCCCAGGCCTCCCATTGAACAGAAGAATCAACCACAGCCCTAAAGGAGGAATCGATTTGGCAAAGGTCACTCAGCAAGTGAAAGGCAGAGCCAGGACAAGGACACGTGTTCCGAGTCCAGACTGGTGCTCGGAACCTGAGTCCCAGGGTCACGAAAGTCAAATGAGAAGCCCTAGTTCTTATTATTAGTATATTCTTCTCCTATTATTATTTCAAGATGGAGGGGAGAGCTTTAAAGCACATGATGGGATGTCAGTTTCAGAGGGTATGGTTACCGCTCTCATCATCGTTGTGGCTGTGCTGGGCAGTTGGACCCTCTTGGCCAGTCCCTCCCCCTCTCGGGACTGGGAGGCGGGGGCCATGCTTTAGGGCCACTAAGTTCCCTATAGGGAAGCCACAGTGAGAGAGGGGAAGTTGGGTGGCTTCAATCACACCACTAGCCTGTGGCTGAGCCCAAAATAAGATGCAGGGTTTTGACTTACCAACTCTTCCCTACGTCTTACTTCTTGTTTTCCCTTTCCCCTAAGCTGGATCAGTAGGCCCTATGGGTTGTGCTTATGTGCATATATGCTAAGACAGTTTGGGGGGTCCCTGGGAGCACACACCACAGGAAATTCTCCTCCATGCAGAATAAGGAAATGGAGTGGGAGATCTTGGGATCCCGAGACAGCCTGACCAGCAACCATTCTATGGGTGTTCTTCCCTCCCTCCCTGCAAACATTTATCAGGTTTCTGTCCTTGGACTCAGTGGGGCTCCCTTAACTCCTATTCTAGCCCAGCCCACTAGATCCAAGTTATCCCCTGCCTTGGGGAAAGTGAGTTAATGCAAAATAAGAGAAGAAAACCTACAGATATCTGACGATTGGGTTTGAAAAGAGAGAAGCATAAGAAGAAAACCTTTGAAAGGCGTTGTAACCTGGCAGAACCAGGCTTGTCCTATCCCCATCCGCACACCGTCTCCATCTCCCCTCCCACCCTCCCATGGATAGCCACCCTGGGCCAGGGCAGGAGAACGACTGCTTAGCTGTTGATGCACCTGTGTGCCCTTCCACTCACCACGGTGGAGCTTACTCCAGGTTACAGGTGGGAAGTGGAGATGGTAACGGTGGAGCTATCCAGAACAGTTTGGAGGTGCCAGACCTGGGGCAACCGTACCTTGCTTGTCCCGAATTGTACTTCAGTGGGCGATGGTCTTGCCGACACTCACTGCAACTCCAGTTACATGGGAACAATGGAGCTCAGAAGGCTACAAGGGGCCTTGTAAGGGAGAATGGGTTCTGTTGCCCAGGATCTCCCAAAGGCGTCGGGAGGAGGCAGATGAGCCCAGCTTAGCCTGCGTCCATAAGAAAGGCAATGAAAGGCTGAGAGATCACAAAAGTCCTAACTGAAGGAGCCCTGAAGTAGAGACAAGGAGAGCATAGAGTAGATCATACAGTCTCAGGATGGGCAGAGACAAGGGCCACTGACTGGCCACTGACCAGCAGAACAAGTCACATCTCAGAAGACAAAGCTATTTCCTGCCCCAGGATGAAGCCAACATAGAACGATGACAAAGCAAGGTCAAAATAATAGGGCATTCCTTCTTACTGCCTCCATAGTAATGTTGACATAAGCCACCCCTTTGTGCAGGCCCCGTTCCCCCAGACTTAATATAAAAGCAGAAGGGAGAAGAGAGACAAAAAGGAAAGTAAGTCCTGAATGAGACTGAGTTTTAAGTCGGGAGCGAGGTGCCGGAGAGCTCGTTGAATGGCACCGAGGTTGCCCGGAAGTAGCTAGGTAATTTTATTTTCTAACATTAGTCAAATTGTGCTTTTGGCGTCTGAAATGAAGTTCCATGCTAGAAAATGCAATTTCTTTTCATGCCATGCAAACCTATAGCTGCAGGTTGATACTCACTCCTCAGTGAGTGGTGAGCTAAAATAAGACTCAGGGCTCTGACCATCTTGCGCTTTCCAGGGCTCTATTTCTCCTTTTCTCCTTCCCCTTCTGGGCTTGGCCTGAAGGACGCTGTAAGGGAGAGCTTGGATCTGTCCCGCACAGGTAGGTTGGGGCAGGATTCTGTGGGAGCGGGTGTGTGGTGAGGGGTGGGGGATCATACGAGTGTGTGTTGAGGAGTAGGCTTCACTTGTGTGACACGGGACTGCTGAGAGCATTTGGGGCACCTCTGGGAGTCCTAACCGGATCATGGCCGGGAGACCACCAACGACCTCCTGAGAAAGGGAAGGAGGTCCCCCACCCCGCTCGGCAGATAAGCGCCGACTTTGCTATGGTGTCGAGCCCAGGTCCCAACATGGCTCTCAGGTCCGCCATTTTCAGGAGAGCCCGGAAGAAGCCCTTCTTTAATCCCAGGAGGGAGTAAAATAGGAGAGCGACAGTTCCCCTAAGTTCCTGGAAGCCCCGGGGCTGGTGAAAGGGGGGCTCCTCAGAAGATGTGTAAAGAGCAGACTTTATCCAGGTTAAGTTTCCTAGAAAGTAGCGGGTTCCCGAGTGAGTGGGGAAGATGAGACCAAGGACTGAGAGCTCCTCCTGCCACCTGTGTTCCATCAAACGCATATGAACCTCATACCATACCTGGACCAGGGTTTTATATCTAATAACTGGCTCTACCCTCAACCTGTAGGTTTGGGATTACTATCCCTATCTGTCCGATGAAAAGAAATATAAAGAAGACTTGCCTAGGATCTTGTAGCTAGAAAAAGTCAGAGTAGGTTCTTCGTGCTTTACTCTCTCATCCTGCAGCTGAAATGATGGAGGGTCACAGTCTCCCCAAGGTCAAGGGGAGCAAATGGAACCAGTCAGAAAAACGGAAAGGAAAGGAAAGCAAGGGATCCGTGAGAGTCACGTGCCCCTGGCCGGCCGCCAGGCCTACGGGAGAGTGTCCCTTTAAGAGCCCAGGTGTGGGTCAAGCATTGCACAGTTTCAGTTTTGGCAGCAACATCCAGTGTCCTGCTGGCAACTTTTGGAAAACCCCAGGCTGTGGACCAGCCAGCAGGCTGTGCCCCCGAATCTGAGTTGCTGGGAGAGAAGAAAGTGGCTTAAAGTAAGTGTGGCTACTCTGGGATCTGCAACAGGATGCCGTCTGGGAAGGGCCTGGGATGGGGGCTCAGGCAACCTTCCACATTCACAGCTCGCAGCCTGCAGATGGCGGGCTGAGGAGGACAGGGGCCGCAGCGTGGGCAGCTGAGTATGTGGCCGGAGAGCAGATGTCCATGGCCCAGAGATGAGCAAGGGTGCATGTGGGTGGGGGACGCCTTGCCTCTTTTCTGAGAAATATCAGCTGGGGGGGTGGGGAGGAGAAGGAATGTCTGCGGTCAGCATGTGCAGGTTTTCTCTAAGTTCATCCCATGAATTCCCAACTAAGGCCTCCATAGTTTAACTGCGTGACCTTAGGCAAGTCACCTCATGGCTCTCCAAGCCTCCATTTCTTAATCTGTAAAATGGAGATCCAAATCATGCCTATCGCTCAGGTATGTGGGGTTCCAATGGAAAAATATGTGTGAAGTTTCTTTGTAACCTTCAGAGCAAAATAGCAATGGTTTGGTGTTTTTCAAATGGGTTCAGTTACTCGAGGACTTAACTGAGCACCAGACTGACCTGGATAAGATCATGCATAGCAGTCCTCCAGTCTTGGAAGCTTTCCAGCTCCAGCTTGCTGGGGAGGGCACCTGCAGCCCCCTTTTCCGGGTCTTGGAGAGGCTCTGGGATCCTTTCCTGTTCGAACCTCGTTTTGATCCCGTTGATTCCTGCCGTACGGAGGCATGATCTATATGGTCATATCACCCTGCCCTTGCTACAGTGGGGAAAAGGACATCTTCCCCGGGTGAGTAAGGTGGGAAGAGCCCCCTCCCGGGCGTAGACAGCATTCCAAGTCCCGGTTCTCCCCCTGGCTCTGCAGCCAGGACTCCCCTTTCCCTCCGTGTTCTCGCCTTGCCCACCCTGACAGCACCCCCAGCCAGCCACGGGACCCTCGTCCATAAGCACAGTGGCTGCACTGGCTCCATTCCCAGGGTCCCCAGCGCCACTTGTGCAACTGTCCTCTGCCTAGGGCCAACCGAGCTGCTGGTGGTTTTGCACCAAAACCCGCACCATTACTACCCCCCTTCACTAGAGGAATTACAGGTTCTCAAACATCTGGAGTGGGGATGCGCCCGTTCATGGGTTATGGTGGAAGGCAGCAGTCTGCCCACCCAGAGCCAGCTCTGGAAGTATTCATCCATCCATCCTTTACCTCGGTCCAGGATGTGGGGATGTAGCCGAAAGAGCGATGAGCCAGGAGTCAGGAGAGCCACTAGCTCTGGAGTCGTTCCTGTCTCTCGGCGCCTCTAGACCTCGGCAGCTTTATTTTATCACTAGTGTGAAGACAGCAAAGTCCATGTCAAGAATTCACTTACCCCAGGCTTTCAGAGCATCATCTCACTCCCGCCAGAACTAAATCTAGCAGGCAGGCATGGTAGGTACAGAATCCCGCCTGTCGGTGAGGAAGCTAGTTCTCCACGAGTAACATAAAGTCACCCAGCAAGTATGGGCAAGGACGGTTTGGTACCAACATTTTGACAGGGTCATGGGGACCTTTTGACATCACCTATAAAACAAAATACCCAACTTTTTAAAAACTGAGATTATCCATGCAAAATTGAGATTATCCATATGTTGTTTTATTTAATCCTTAGAGCGATCTCTCTACTAAATGCTCGGCTGAGGCCCTCCTCAGCGACGTCTTGCCCTCACTCTGTGTGGGCCAGGGCTCGGATCCCAAAGTCCCTGGCACTGACCATGTGGAAAAAGGCTTTGGAGGCAATGTGTCCAGTTACAGGAAACAAACCTAACGTGCCTAACACGTGGTAGGGGCTACATCAATAGCAGCTATTATTATTTTTCAGGAAGAAATTTCTCTGCTGGCACCTACCTCTGGGTTCAGGCATCTCTTTACAGGAACTATCTTTCCTGTGAATAGTCAAGAGGAGAGAACTGGACTGACTTCTCTAAAAGTGGCTTTCCTGCTCCCTCCTCTCCTGACTGCTTCCTGTAAATTTCAAGACCCGCCTAGGACAGCTTAGCCTCTGTTCTTGGTCCAAAGCACCTGAACTTGAATCCCATGGCAGTCACTTACCAGCTTTGTAACCCCGGGCAGATTTCTTACTTCTCTGTACCTCGGTTTTCTCATCGGTGAAATGGGTTTGCCCATTTTATTCTCCCTCCTAGGGTCGCTGCGAAGATTAAGTGAGATAAACACATGGAAAGCCCTTGAGAAAAACTCCCTATGTGCTAGCTATAATTCTATGTCCCACTTCTAACCTACTCTCCTCCTTCAGACCATGCGGGTCCAATCTGAGTAGCTCACTCCTGGTCTCCAAGGGATGCCTAGTGAACAGACTTCTATTCTCCTCTCACTCTAGGACAGGAAAAAGAGAGGACTGCTGACTTGAGAGAGGAGATAGGAAAGGAACTAACACTTTTTAAGCTGACACCATACTAAGGACTTCACATATGTTGTTTTATTTAATCCTTAGAGCGATTCTCTCTACTACATGCAATTGTCTCTAGTTTATAAGTGAGGACTCGAGGCTCGAAGAGTTTAAATATCCTTCCCCCAAATTACACAGCCCCCAAGTGAGAGAGCTGAAAACCAAGCGGTGGAGCCCATACTCTGTGCCACTCTCCAAGTGCTCAGCAATCATGAAAGTCAAGTGTACAGACCCTCACTACCTTGTGCTTGAGAGTGACTGTAAGCTCCTACTTTGGAAGGGCACTTTATACTGTTTAAAGGACTTCCATATGCATATCTCGTTATCCCATCCCACAGAAGTGTGTCTCTCTAGAAGACTCAGGGACTATGATGCTCATTTTACAGGTGAAGGAGTTGGGCCAGCGTATTTTGCCCAAGTGCTAGAGCTCTTCCACTAGCCTGTGACACAGAAGGACTTGGGACCTCTGGGTTCTCTTCCATCCGCTAGGCTCCTCTTCACGCAACTGTCCCTTGCGTGCCCCAAACTAAGAAGGCATTTGGCAAAATGTAAGAAATCAGCCCTGACTTGGCCCTTCCCATACAGAGGATAGAGATGGAACCCTTTCCAATCCCATTCAACTTCGCTGAGCAGCTGGTCCTCGCCAGATGTTCTCACGCAAGCCCCTCTGGGTTGTAGAGACTGATCTCAGTTGGCCCCTGCCTTCCAGGAGCAAGCCATTTGGTTGAGTGGACGAGATAAGTATCTACACATTAAGGCAGAATGTGGTGGAATTAATAACAAGGTTCTAAGTTTTTACAGAAAGGTCTTCTAGACATCCACGAAGCTTATTCCCAGAGTTTCATGGAGCTGGTATTTCAAATGTTTAATTCTGCTTAAATTTTGCATTCATGCGGGCCACTTTTGACAGAGATGGGATTAGAAAGTCTTCAGTATTTCTAGGTCATACGTTCTTCAGACCCCTTTGTTCTCTCTCCATCTTCTTGTCCTCTAGAATTCTTATTCCCTTCCCCCAAATGTTGCCTTTACATGGAGACTGTCCCACACGCCAGGACTTATATAAACTATATAAACTCTCCTAAGCTCCTACTTGTCATTTCATGTCTGAGGCCCTTCCAAACCACACAGTGATCATGCAGTTTCCGGGATCACTCTAGTATGCGCTCTGCTCCTGCACCCAAGGGAGACAGAAGGGATAGCCCCACATGGACTCAGGCGGTGCCTCTTCTAGAAGTAGGGGAAAGAGCTGCTCAGGTCTGGCCAAGGAAAGCCCCGTCCCCAGCCAGGCCAGCTGCTCCAACCTCCTTGCTCCTCCAAGTTTACACTCACAGGAAGATGTCAGAAACTGCCAACTTGGCTTCGAGTCCCTGTCGTGCACACTCTTCCTCCTCTCTGAAGCCCCTGGGGCTGAGAGCCCTGACTGGCCCTGAGCGATGTACCAAACAGAGGAAGAGCTCAGAGAGGCTGAAGGTCAAATGGTGCACCAGCAGCTGTGCTAGGACCTGGTCTGTCTGGGAGATCCCTCTCCCTCTGAATAAAAAAAAAAAAAGGAAACTATAGATTTGGTGGACAAAGGTTTGGATTCCAACCTAGAAGAGCTGAAGTTCAGTCACTCTAACCAAAGGGGAGCTGGGTAGGTTAATTTTACAAGGTAATAAACTTTATTCTCCAGCACAGCCGACAACCCTGCCCCAATCCACAATGTGTAGACATGTTATAAATGTGTCAGGGGTAGTAATTTGGTAACACGAGAGTGATTGAGAATACCCCAACCTAGCTGGGGAAAAGAACAAGTCCTGTTCTAAGGACAAGAAAAAGTGCCTTCATGCTGGGTATCCCAGCCTATGTAGATTCCAAAAGGACAGGTCCTTCTGCTCATGTAAGGAATGATAATCCGGTAGTGATCTAATTCTGCTGTGGGTCTTAGAGCCAAGAATCTTGCTAACCTTTTGCTCTCTCATCCACAACATGAAGGTAATTTTATCTGTCTCTTGGGTTCCGGTGATGATGGAAGGGTTTACGTAAGGAAAGCAAAGCATCTGCTGCCCTAGTAAGTGCCCAGTAAATACTATGCTCTTTCCTTAAGCAAATTGTTGAAGCCAGTTCTAACCACCATGGCCTGGGGCCTCCCAGACACCTGAATTTCCCAGGTTTGGGAAAAAAGTCTGGTTTGGAGAAGAAGGGATCTCTAACGATTGTCAAAGCCCAGGGTCACGTCAGCAGCTAGCAGAGAAACGGTGCTTCAAGTTTATCTTTGGACAAAGATTTCCTGCCTCCGAGAGTGGGGGTGCCTTTGCCCTCGCGTCATCTCCCCTGTGGTTCTCACCAAGGTCACTCTCTGCCAAGTTTGCCCTTCCAGCTGTGCACACCTGATGCTCTCATCCCTGCCCCAAAGCTGTGCAAAGGCTGGTGGGTCCATGTGCATGTCGTCTCCCCAGGTGGAGAGTCACAGCGACTTAAGCATGTCACAAACGAGAGGAAGCCTGAGCCCAAAATTGGGACTTCCACTTGGGAAGAGCAGGCACTTGTCTCTCTGTAACCCAGAGCAAGTCCCTTTTAGCCGTCCAGGGAGGTACCCATTCCTGGCATACAGAAATGTTAGAGAGCTTGCTTGTCTGAAGGTGAGCGTAGGAACCAGCACCTAGGGAAGCACGGCTGGTTTGGTGCTTCAAAGCACACGTGGCATTTTGTCACTGCACCCAAGGCCCGATTTACCCAAGGTCATTTCCCTGGGGCTCTGCACCCAGTCCACGCTAAGTCTTCCAGAAGAGAGAGACTTGCCAGTCTTCTGAGGCCTGGTCCCCCCTGGAAGTCTGTCTTATGGTGACCTATAGTGCCCACTCAGACAGTTCCTCAAGCCAGCATCCCCCAAATGCATCCAGTTTGGGGCTGACCCTGGCATTCGGCTGAGAACCCACCCCAGGAGTTAATCATTGGCCTGGCGTGAAAAGTCTGGGGCAATTATCTGGCATCAAGAGAACCTCAAGCTGCCACCTGGCATCATATCTGTCCCCTCCTTCCCGAACCCACTCCCCTGACTCTCCCAAAGAACTGGAGAAACAGAATACCTTTATCTGCACAAGGAAATAAAAAGGTTCCTTGCTGGGGAATTCCCCTCCCCCCGCCCGCCCCCGGAAAAGAAATAACCAAGACAAACAGCTCTATTGCCTTTGGCTCAAGCTAATGAAGGGAGTCTCTGAGGGCAAGACCAGGGACCTGAGTGGTAAGGGGAGCCTGGGACTTCACTCTCTGGGCTCCCGAGTGCTTAGGGCTTCCTAATCTTTATAGGTGCTCATTATTGCACCGGGCTTCTTGACAAGGTTTTCTCCCTTAAAGCTCTCATCCATCGTCAAATCCACTCCAAAGGCTAAAGCCTACTGAAGTTCATGGGAAAGTGGGGCTCCTCTGTCCACCTCTCTCCTCCTCTGGGCTCGGTTTGGGATCCTAAGGATAGCGGTGGTAAGGCTGAGCCCTGGGACCCTCAAGCTGCACCCACCCCACCCCAGCCCAAAACTACATCTACAGACATGGCAAGATTTACCCACACCAGACCCTCCAAGGGGCCTTATTTTGGATTCTCCAGCTTCCTCTGCCCTGAATGACGAGGCAAGGTAATAAGCCACAATACCTACGCTTGAAACTCTGACCCCATAACCGAATCTCTGGGAAATCTTGGGCCTATCCCTCAGCATCTCAAGATCTTGATTTTCTTATCCATAAAACAGTTGTAATTATATCCATTCTGTCTTAGCTAAAAGGAAGTGATGAAGCTCCAGGAAGGCATGAATGACAATACTTTGATAAGCAACTGGGGCTCTACAACGGACAAAGATGAGCACAGGGCTAAGCCTCCTCCTGTGTTTGAGGTGTGACCCAGTGCATCGGGAGAAGGCAAAGAGCTTGGACTGTGGAGTCAGACAAGTTTGGGTTCAAATCTTGCCCATCTCCCCCACTCCCAGCCTGCCCACCCATACACTTAAGTCTTATACAACCTTGAGGGAAGCACTTAGTTTTAAGCTTCCGTTTCTTCCTATGTAAAATGTGGGGAAGAACAACCACTTCTGAGGGTGATATTAAGTTTAAATGAGATAATACATGTACATTATTTAACACAGTGCCTGGAAGGAGCTAATGTAAGAGACCATCATTGTGACATTTAAACTTTAATCCCTATCTGGCCTTCTCGAGGGGTCCCAGTTTGCTCATATGAACACACCATAAAGTATTCCAGGGCTGTACGGAGGGCAGCCGAAACAGAGAGACAGGACCACTGGTCAGTATAACCCACGATCCAGTGAGCTGTTCTGAGACCTAGGACCATGCCACCCAGACAGGGACACAGGAAAAAATGGCACCTGTGTCCCTACTCCGAAGGAACATGCAGTTTAGTTGAGAAGACAAGTAGCTACTTAGAACTATTAAGGGACAAAAAGCTCTGTGGAATAATGGGACTTTGAAATATAATGGGAAAGGCGGAGCCATTCATTCTTTCAACAGGCTTTCTGTCTGTTACTGAACTACAAAACCAAATAGGTGTTACAGGAACTGTAAAGCCAACTGGCCTTGGAAAACACAAGAGCTTCATTTTTTCTGCTACTCTCTTTCAGCTTCCCACAAAGAAGTCGGCCTGGGTGGCACAGCCCCTTGAGAACCACAAGCCATGGGGCTCCTCTTCCTCGCCTGCCTGCTGGCTGTCTTCCCAGGTGTGTCTGTCAGACCCCAGTCCATCCCTCCAGGACCCAGGGTGCTGGGAACACGGAAACCTGGCCTGTCCCCAGGGATGCCACTCTCAAAACTTGTACTGACTCAAGGAGGAGTCACACAGACGGTGCTGAAAGGTCACGTCTGAAAAAAAGATATGGTGACCAGTGTAGGGGATCCGGAACAGGAGTGGCAATTACTTGTTTCAAGGCCAGGAGTCTGGTTAAGATTCTTTACCAGGAAAAAAAAAAAAAAAAAAAAAAAAGACCTAGACCTCAAATCAGACCTCTCAGGAGTTGCTATGGGATTTGGAGAAAATGACTTTTCCTTCTTGGCTCCCAATATTTTTATCTGGAAAAAAAGGAGAAAAGAATCCACCAAGTGTTTCTAGAAATATAAGAAAGTAATAGATAACAAATGCAATGGTGTTGCACCCCACAAAGTGGCTTTTTATTAATGGAAAGGGATATGAAGTAAGTTTGCTGTTCCATTGTCCTTAAAATGGCGATCCTTAGTGAGATACAGTTAGAATGTAATAATGATTAATCAATCATTTTACCCAGTCACAGCAAGTCATGTAGAATTGTCCAGCAGCAGTTGTCCTGCTGTCATGCATAGCAAATAATCTACAGGAGGCACATGTGTCGGGGGACAATTCCATCTCCTCAGGGAGGCTGTTGGGATCATTTGAGCAGGCTTTACCTGCCAGGACCTCGGAAAACCTCTGCCTTTTGTCCCCACAGTGATCTCCATGAAGAGTCCCATATTCGGTCCCCAGGAAGTGAGCAGTGTGGAAGGGCGCTCAGTATCTATCACGTGCTACTACCCAGACTCCTCCGTCAACCGGCATACCCGGAAATACTGGTGCCGACAGGGGGCCCAGGGCCGCTGCATAACACTCCTCTCTTCAGAAGGCTACATCTCCAGGGACTATGAGGGCAGAGCCAACCTTATCAACTTCCCAGAGAACAACACATTTGTGGTGAACATTGACCATCTCACTCCGGGCGACTCTGGGCGCTACAAGTGTGGTCTGGGCATTAGCAGCCGAGGCCTGTCCTTTGATGTGAACCTGGAGGTCCTCCGGGGTAAGAACCCAGGCTCCTTGGGTTGTGAGAGTGGACAAGTGAGAGGGACTCATCTCAGTTGCTGTGGGAGGGCTGGAGGAAGCATTTCCTGAGACGAAAGAGGTACTGCATGGGGCGGGGAAGACTGTGAGTTCTCTTTCCAGAGGCAAGGACTTTTCATAATAGAATATGGAAATGAGACAGATGGCACACTCTTGGGGATGGTGAGTACAACTATCTAGGTCTTCAGGGCCTATGACATTTGAGGGTTTTACTAAAGCGGTAGCTTAGAAGAGCATCAGGAGGACAAGTTCTCTTACTGTGTTTGTTCCAGGGCGGGGCAAGAAGTCTTTGAACTGAGGGAGACAGAAAAAGCAGGGAGAGGTTTCTAGGGATCCTTAAACTCCTGCCATTAGTGCACTCTACAGATCAGGACCTTAAGGTCACCAGAAGGCTTCTTTCAAAATGCATTTTTGATCTGGGATCCGTTAGTCCATCAACAACCTTAGCATAAATGAAATGATCAGTCGTTGCCCAAAGACCAGGGCCCTGCAAGAGTGGGCCACTGAATAAGGCTGTTCTAGTTAAGAGAAGAGAAAAATAGGAAAGATCTTTCTGACAACGGTTCAACAACAAAGGGCATTTCAGATAATCAAGGGAAATTAAGAGAGAAAGAAGTCTTAGGGGTGAAAAATTGGAGGGGTTCTCAAAGATAGGTCTCAAAGATATTCCCCTGGGATGTGCCTGGGGGTTATCTGTGAACTGAATAAAGAGTTCATTCAGGTGGTCATGGAGAGTCATAAAATGGAAGAATTTTAAGAGCTGAGGAGAACTTGGAGTTGACAGGTTTCAGGATGTCTGAAAGAATCCTGGAGACAATGGGTATACAGCCTCTGATTAAACACTTGAAATGGCAGACATTCACTACTTTACAAAGCAGATCCTTCCATATTTGGACTGCTGTAAGTTTTAGAAACTTCCATCACATGCACTGAAATCCATCACCCTATCCTTACATTCATTCTGTTTATTTCGACACACGTTACTTTGGGTTCCTACCACGTATAGTCATCGTGGTGGGCACGGCGGGGGGCAGTCACAAATGGGTAAAGTATGTCTTTGCTCTCAAGGGACTTCCAGGCTATGGAGAACATAATTAGCTCTAGGCAAGATCAGATGTAATAAGAGATAACAGATGTAAGTGTCAAGAGCACGGAGGAGGAAAAGATTAGCGCCAGCTTGGGGAGGGCTTCATGGAGGAGACAGCAGTAAGGCTGGTCCTTGGAAGACATTCTGGTAGAGTCCTCCTTGGAAGGAAGGCAGTGAAGGTGATAGGTATACCCAGACCCTCACTGGGAATACTAAACAGCCCTCAATTGCAAGAAAGTGAAATCGCAACTGGCCACCTTCCCGTTATCCTGCAGGTCCTGGGTTTCAAAATGACGTTGAGGTCTATGTTGCTGACTTGCATGGAACAGTGACCATCAATTGCTCTTTCAAGCATGTGAATTCTGAGAGGAAGTCTGTGTGCAAGATGAGAGGTCAGGCCTGTCTTACAGTCATTGACTCCAATGGCTATGTGAGCTCTAACTATGCAGACAGAGCAGAGATCAATATTGCGGGTACCAGCCAATTAATGTTCAGTTTCATTATCAAGCAAGTCCAGCTCGATGATGCTGGGACATACGTCTGCCAGGTTGGGAATGGCCCCAGTGCTGAGAAGAGTAAGGCTGACCTCCAGGTGCTGAAGCCTAAGACTGAACTGCTTTATGGAGATCTGAGAGGCTCTGTGACCTTTGACTGTGCCCTGGGCTCTGAGGTGAAAGATACAGCCAGATTTCTGTGCCGAAAACGCAACGGGAAAGACTGCGACGTGGTCATCAACACCCTGGGGCAGAAGGCTCAGGCTTTTGAGGGCAGGACCCTGCTTATTCCCAAGGAGAAGGGCTCTTTCAGTGTGCATATCACCAACCTAAAGAAAGAAGATGCCGGAAACTACCTGTGTGGAACCCATTCTGATGGTCAGCTTCACGAAGGCTACCCCACCCAGCCCTGGCAACTCTTTGTCAATGAAGGTGAGACCTGAGATGGGGAAGGGAAGAAGAGTGTCAGCGCAGCAGGTGGGCACCTGTCTCGTGCCCTGGGAGTCTATCTATTATCCATCAGTCAGTCAATGTCGTCCTCTCCCCATTGAGCCCTGAACTATGTGCTATGTAGGCAGCTGGACAGGAGTGTTAGAAAACACAGCCTCAGCCTTGCATTATCTACCAATTTTTCTCTGTCAAAGGCCTTCTGATGGCTGTCCCTGATTAACAAGGAGAGCGAAGCTCCTCATTGAGTCAAGACCCTCCGAATGTCTGGGTCTCAGAGAGCCATGGTGAGGACCTAGCATGGAACTCCAGTGCCATGGCAAGGCTTACAAGGTCCACCTGCCCCTTCTCCCTAGTCTTTCAAGCAGGATAGCATCTCATCCCTTAATCTGTAATGGGAGGTTTATCTTGGTCTTTTCTTGGTCTTATCTCGGCCTCAGTGCTGTGCCAGGAAAACAATACCCCAGCCTCTGAGTTTCCCCCTCAACATCTCATAAGGGTATTTGTGATTCCACCACCTGGCCTGCAATAGCTCTAGTTTGGCAGGCCAGCAAGGTGGTGAAATCATTAAATTCCTGCTCCCCCTCACCCAGGAGCACTGCAGAGAGTTACCCTCCTGAGAAACAGCAAACCAGTACTTGCCATTCAATGTCACCTGTGGCTTTTCCTTAAGGGGCTCACATTCCCTGGGTAGTACTTTTATATCCAGCTTGGCCCTCACTACATTCCTCAGCATCTTCATATGATGTCCATCTTCGCACTGGACATCAGCTTTAGTTTTTGGAGAATGGCCATCTTTTTTTTCCTGAGATGGCCCTCAGAGTCATCAACTAGTAAACCTTCTGTGCTACGTAGCTTATATTTTAAAGCACACCATCCTAAATATATTTTCTTAATTTGGAGAAAAACCATCTGGCCATTTGAAAGGGATGAGTTAATAAACAGACAAAAACTTGTATATAGCGAGATTTTATAAGAAGCCCAAGGAGAACTGAGAGTCGTTCCTTAAACTCCTTCCATTCTCTGCCAAGAATAAAGTGGGGAAAGGAAACAAAATGCCCAGACTAGTGGTGAAGGTCACTGGAGTCTGGCTGGACGTCTTCAGCTACAGGCTCTGTATATTAGGAAAGTCTCATTTTCTGAGGAGAGTGAGGTAAATGATCTAAACATCACTCTCTACCCTAGCAGAGACCGTGGGGAAGATCTACCCAGACCGTGTTGCTGATGTTCTGTTCCATTTCTGTACTTCCAGAGACCGTAATGCCCCAGATTCCCTCTGTGGTGAAAGGTGTGGTTGGTGGCTCTGTGGCAGTGCTCTGCCCCTACAACCCCAAGGAAGCAGACAGACTGAAGTACTGGTGTCGCTGGGAAGACACTCAAAATGGCCACTGTCAGCCGCTGGTGGAGAGTGCGGGGCTGGTTGAGGAGCAGTACAATGGCAGGCTCACACTGCACAGAGAGCCAGGCAATGGCACCTACACGGTTATACTCAACCAGCTCACGCCCGAGGATGCTGGCTTCTACTGGTGTTTGACCAATGGCGATAATCGCTGGATGTACACGGTGGAGCTCAACATTGTCGAAGGTAAGAGCTGAACGGGGACAAGAGGGAGAGGAGGCAGCCCCAGGACCCTTCAGTCAGCAGTGACATCCCCCTCAACCACTCTTCCTCTTATCTCATCCCGTGCTGATGGGACAAACCTCAGGAGAGAGCCCAAGGATCGAGACATCATGTTTTCATAACTCTAACAAGCACCCTTTCCTGCACATACTCCACACTCTCCAAACCACCACGTGTAGCCCCTTTTAGTATCAAAAGCAGTGGCCTCTTTTACAGTATATATGCCAACAGCTGAAGTAGAGTGCAGCTCTTTGTATTTAGTCTAGAAGAGAAGATCAAGGAAAGCAAACTGAGGCCAATGGGTAAGACCCTGTGTTTAATGATAGACTAGATTAATGCATGAGGGTCATCAATAGTAATTCTTATATAGGCACATAATCACATTCCTTATGTGCTCAGTATAATGTATTTATTTATAATGCTCTCCAGAGAGGAAATGGGCCGTGGACAAAGGTCCGCACCACAGTTACTTCCCTGCAGTCTCACCAATGCCAACCTGCATGCCTATCTCTCCTTCCTGCCCTGCTCCAGGAGAACCAGGCCTCAAGGCACCCAAGAATGCCGTTGCTCAGGTGGGGGAGACCTTCAAGCTCTCCTGTCACTTCCCATGCAAATACTACTCCTTCCAGAAATACTGGTGCAAGTGGAGTAAGAAAGGCTGCAAAACTCTGCCCAGCCAAGATGAAGGGCCCAGCCAGGCCTTCGTGAACTGTGACCAGAAGAGCCAGATCATTTCCATGACCCTGAACCCAGTCTCCGAGGCAGATGAAGGCTGGTACTGGTGCGGGGTGAAGGATGGGCCCCGATACGGAGAGACTGTGGCTGTCTATTTGTCAGTCGAGGAGAGGGTAAAGGGTAAGTCTCTGAGGTCAAGGTCTATGTCCCCGGGGGTTACCAGAGAAGGTTCCTGCCTACCAGCTCGTCCATCAGAGGTGGCCCCCAGTCTGGCTATAAGCAACTAGAGGCAGGGGGAGAGTAAGCCTCTGTTGAGTCTCATTTAGCCCTCTACAAGGAGCATCTGAAAAAAGCATACAAACCGGAAAAAAAAAAGTAGGTTTGCCATATAACCACAGGTTCAAGACAAGCCCTATAGTTGCCTCTTCAGGGTATTTTGAAGCCCTTTCTATAAGAGAGATCGTCCACATCATGAAATTTCAAAGTCTCTATCACATGTGATACATTCTGCCAAAGCCTGCTCTCGAAAGAGGCCAGATATCTTCATGTGTAAGATATAACAAAGAAAATTAAGGCAAATTATTTGAGCATGTTTGCATTTTAAGGCTCTTTTTTAAAATGTCACATGAAGTGTTTTGTCCCTAGTGAGGGTATTATAAGAATCTCTAGAAATCCTACTATACCTGGGTCCCACTGGTCTCGTTCACTAAGGGAACCATTGCCAAGCTACCACCAGGGGGCAGCACAACCGAACCCAGCAGACCTGGGGCAGTGTTTCAAAAAGCTGAGAAAAATGTTAGTCTCCAAATGATCCGCCAGCTCCTATGCAGAGCTGGAGTTATGCCATGGAGCCTTGGAGATGGAAATGAGTTTGGTATAATGGGACAGAGATCATCTATTTCTAGTGTTATTCTGGACTCGACTCTAATAGCCTTGAGATCTCACCCTGACCCCGTGATTACTACTGAAGTCCCACTCTTGCATTCCCTGATATGAAGGAGGGAAAATAGAGAAAGAACAAATAATCCAGCCATACCTGTCTTTCTCCAGAGTCCCAAGACATCAGCCAAGTGAATTCAGCTCCCGGTGAAGAAGTGGTAGAGTCGAGCGTCAGGGAGGTTGAGAGCAAAGTCATTCAGAATCCCAGGCTTTTTGTGGATGACAAAACAGTGAAGGACGTCGGAGACCCTGCAGATGGGAGCAGAGGGTCCGCAGATGCCAGCAGGTAAGGGAGAATATCCCAGAGGATGAGGACCTGATCTTGGGCTGTGGGGAGCATAGAGGAGGGCATGTCCTCCTCTTGCTGGTGGGGCAGCCCTCTCTGCCTTGGTTTGTGCTCAGGAGGGGCCCGTGGTTCTCTTTGCCTTTCTCCTGAGGCCCGGGGTGGTGGTGGGGGGGCGTGTCCACCATTCAGTTCAATTTCCTAGACCTGGGATGCAGAGAAGGTTCTGTCCTTGCCTTTGCCATGTCTGGGGAGTCTCCCTAGGAGAGCTAAGGGGCTGTACCAAGAGGAGGAAAAGAAACAGCTGGGGGGACCCAAACTGCTGGGATGTCCTGGAACCCCAGGCTTCCCTTCCGGCGACTAACTCAGCCCTTCTTCCAGCTCTGCAGGACAAAGCGGGAGCTCCACAGTGCTTGTCTCCACCCTGGTGCCCCTGGGCCTGGTGCTGGCAGCGGGGGCTGTCGCCGTGGCAGTGCTCAGGGCACGGCATAGGAAGAACGTTGGTGAGTGCCCGGGAGACCCCTGCCCCGCATCTCCAGTCCTGAGCCCTTGGACCTCAGTCGGGGGGCTTAGCTGCCCTTAGTATGGGGCTGCCACGGTCTCTTCTCTTTCACAGGCTCTGAGAAAGGGTTCTGGGAAAGCAGGGTGGGGAAAGATAAACTCATACCCAAAACTCACATTGAGTGCTGCTGTCCCAGGAAGGTCACCTGTAATGGCTCTGGGTCCAAGTTCACAGGCAGGACCTGCAGGATGAGGAGCTCAGGAGGCAAGAGGAGCTACACTTCCGGCCTACTTTGAGAACTGGCTGGCTGTGTGACTTTGGGTGTCCCCATTTCATGCCTCCATTTCCTCAGGGTTCGAGGTGGGGATAATAATAAATGCCTCACAGGGCTGATGTAAGGACAGAACGAGGCACTGTGCCTTGAAAGGTCAGGGGTTCTTGGAGTGCCTGGGAGGCTCAGTCGGTTGAGCCTCTGACTCTTGGTTTTGGCTCAGGTCATGATCTCAGGGTAGTGAGATCGAGCCCCGCATCAGACTCTGCGCTCAGTGGGGAATCTGCTTCTTTCCCATTCTCTCCCTCACCCTGTGTCCCTTCCCCTGCTCCCTCTCTCTCTCACACACACAAATAAATAATCTTTAAAAAAAAAAAAAAGGTGGGGGGTCAGGGGTTATTGGGTCTTGATTCTCCTTGAGAAGGGACGGGGAAGGAGCCTCTGACCATCTCCATTCTGCTCTGGGTCAGAGTCAGAGATGAGCAACGTGCCACACTGTCCTCTCCAGCTATCCTGTGGGGCTCCCTCAGAGGCAGCATGTCCTGCTCACACATGTCCTCTGTCCCTACACCAACTCCTCTTTCTCCTGGACAGACCGGGTTTCAATTAGAAGCTATAGGACAGACATCAGCATGTCGGACTTTGAGAACTCCAAGGATTTTGGTGCCAATGACAACATGGGAGCCTCGCCAGTCATTCAGGAGACAACGCTCGGAGGAAAAGATGGTACGCCCCTCACTCAAAGGGAATGCCCAGCCCCCTGGGGGAGCGAGAATGAGACCTGACCCTGCCTCTGGGGTGGTGATATAAGGCCAGTGAAGGCTAAGACCCACCCCCCCTCGCTCCTCACACAGAGTGCGGCACCACCACCGAGGGCACCGCCACCGAGAACATCGCAGAGACCGAAGAACCCAAGAAGGCAAAACGGGTGAGAATGAGGAGGGAGAGGGAGGCCTCACTTTTGTGACAAGGAAAGGCAGCATGGGGGGGGGGGGGGACAGCAGTTAGACCTCAGGAGAAGCTACCTCAGTGTTGGGGCTGATGTCAGAAGAGGGAAGGCAATGAAAATAGTTTTCAGGAGAACTTTCTGAGGGCAAGGTCTGCTTTCCTGGCTGTGCTGTTGATGTGACTGAGGCAGAGGCAGGAGGTCAGCGGACGGGCTGTGAACATGTCAGAGGCAGGGAGAGCGAGGGATGAGAAGGAAGGACAACGAAACTGCAGACACAGGGTAGGGAAGGTCAAATGTCAAATGCCGGTGATTAGGTGGATCCCCTTCGTGGGCTGGGGAACCTATAGGCTTCAGGCCACCCAGCCTCCCTTGAGAGTTTGCTCAGGACCAGCCTTCCAGTTGGGTCTGAAAGACATCTGCTGGCCACGGGCACTTTGGTAGTCACCAGAAGCCCTTCCCCACCCCAGTCAGGTGCCATGTTGCTTACAACCCTACCAGAGGTGATTCCTGGCTTTGAGTCACGTATTACCCTCCTCCCATCCCCTGGGCCTCCTAGTCCAGGGTTTTAATGCTTGCTTTCATATCTACTCTCCCTGGAAGCAGCAGAGACCCCGAATCTGGAACAAGTAGGGGAGGAAGCTCGTCTGGAGACAGCCTTCCCCTCTAGCCCTGTGTTGTTGCTGAGCTCCATCTCTGAGCAGGTAGTGAAAGAAAAACGTGAAGCACTGTGGCTGACATCAGTCTAGACCACCTTGCCCATGGACTGTGTGGGCAGAGCTTCCTGGGACAGGCCCAAGCAACAGAGGTGGTTCCACTCCACGTGTTAGAAGGAGGTAGTGAGACAGAGGGAGGCATTTTTAGAAACTGCAACTTTCCGTTTCTCAAAATTAGTCCTTGGTGAGCCTGAGGAGCTAGAATAAGAGCAGCAGGTCAACACAGGCTTGGGTTGCTTAGGCCAAGATTATGAAGTGCCGACACTCCCTCTGATCCCCACCTGCTGAGCCAGTGCCCCAAACACTGACTCCTGTCCTCTTGCCCCCTTAGTCCTCCAAGGAGGAAGCTGACATGGCCTACACCGCCTTCTTGCTCCAGACCAACAACATGGCTGCCAAAGTCCAGGAGGACCCTGAGAAAGTCTAGGCACCAGTGCCTCTCTCCGCTCCCACCACTCATGACAATCGCCTTCAAAATCATGTTGATCCTCAGGGGACCTCGGCTCCAGGGGGCTTCGATGCGTGCACTCACATCCCACTTTCCCTTCCTCAGAGGGTTTGCTGGTCCCTCCTCAGTGGTATCCCAGCCTGGCCTAACTATTGGGGTGGAGGGACCAAGAGGGGTCCCCTCTACAGCTTATTTTAATGAAGGAACCCAAGACGGTGAAGGAGAATTAAGATCTCAGAGGCATCTGTCAGAAAGAAGAGAGATCCCGTGGGTGGGAAGATCGTTTCAAAATGGCAGCTTTTCCGCATCCTTCTCATGGTATCCTCCATGGAATTCTCCTCTCCCCTTAACCCTTCCTTCTCTTCATCTCCCCTCCCTTCCATCTTCTCTTCTTTCCTTCATTGAAAATACATATTTGGATACTCACTAGAATCCAGGCTCTTCTAGACGCTGGGACAGAGAGGCCACAGACCTAGCCAATAGCCTTTTTTGTAAACCTCCCTAAATTCTTGGAACCTGCAGCTCCTCTCAGTGCAGTGACCCTCACGGAGACCTGAAATCCTCACCAGGAACACTCATCTCCACCCACAGTAGGACAAATCATAACCTGCCTGGAGTCCTGGGCCTGAACGATCAGGTTACATGGGCATACATACAAGGAATCGTAAACACACATGCTAACCATTTCACAGGAGATAAAACTGAGATCCCAAGAGGTGATGAGGTTTGCTCAAGGGGACCACGTAGCATAAACTAGTATCAAAACCAGAGGATGCATCTCCTGTCCTCCTGACTAGGTGTCTCTCTATAAGAGCCCCTGCACTCCTGATGGAGGCAGACTTCTAGAATAAAGAGGAGGTAAAGGAGGAGAAAAAACTAATGGAGACTGATCTTCCATAAACCCCACCTCAGGGAATAGGACTCTTTCCCTTTCTGCCACTCAGATGGACCCAAGAGGATAAACGCGTGGTCAAACCCTCATACACCACTTATGTGAAGAGTTCCCAACCAAAGGAAAGTTAAGAAGGTGTCTGAGGATGCCAGAGAGGGGCTGATCTTCCAAGAGCTAAGGTTTAAGGTCTTTTTCCCTCTGAGCTCTGTACTTCAACCAGCACCTACCAGCTGACACTCGCTTACAAATCAAAAATGCGACTTCATTAATAATTAAAGACCATGATTGCCACCAAGGAGGCTCAGGCTGCATTTGTCCCCATACCTTCTATTTCCCAGACAGCCCTTTTTGATTTGGTCCCACTCTTAGGCACTCCAGCCTCTGGGCCCAAGCCAAAGTTCCCTCTCCCTCCAAGACTGGGCTGGGAGTGGGGGTGGAATACTGCCTACAAGTGGGACCAAGATGATCTGCAGAAGAAGAATAGTTTGGGGTCTACACCAATGGTCAAGATCTCAAAGCTCTGTGTTATAGAATGTGATTAGGACATTTGTAATGGAACAAACTGAAAGCAAGTATAACCACACTTCTCTTTGGCATTGAAAAAATATCTTGGGTAGGCATCCATGGAACACTTGAACTTGAATCTCATACCTTTCTGGGATATCGTCCCAGATGGAGAGGCTATTAATAAAAAATCAAATAACCAAATGAGTAAACTCCCTCCACAGAAATATCAACCAGAATCCAGGTAATTGATAACGTAGCTTTTAGAGTAGTTAACCCAGAGTGTCTTGGGGTACAGCAATTAGATAAAGGACCCCTTTGTCTGCCAAGGCCATTCCTAGGTTCTGGCACTAAACCTTGTCATGTCCTATCAGCCCCCAGTACATGCTGGACTCATCCCCAGGGCCTCTGTGTATGAGAGTTCTCTCTAGGAGAAAGTTCTTTCCAGGCTTCCATCCTGCCTGATGTGGGGTAGAACCTTTGCTTCCACATCGACCTTGAACATACTGTTTCTGATACTTCACGCTTTGAAGCCTGCCCTTGACAAGACTCAGACTTCAGTCCTCCTTGGTCTCCTCTCCTGCTTTACCAGCTTCAGTGCCCAAGCTTGATTGCCAGGCCATGACCTAGGTCAGAGCCTGGGGCTCCACCCTGGCCTGGAGAGGTGGTCATCAGGAATGTTTATTTCTCTGTTCTCTATAATGGAGTGGTATATCTAGCTTCTTCTGGCATGATGGCCCATCTTTCCAGAAGAACCAAAACTACAAAGTCCATCAGAACCTATCAATCTTTTCCCCCTGGAAGGGGCTCCCTGACCTCCAGAGCATCATCCTAGGGCAGAAGGACTAAGACACAGCTTCCATATTAATACCAATAACCCACAAGCCAATCCTGACCTCAGATAGCCTATCCTGGTCCTTAGAATCAAAGGCCAAGAAATGCCACTAAAGCCACAGACAACCTTACATTATTTTTAACTGATAGTATAAATAGGTGATAGCCGATATAAAAATGAACTCCCCAAAGTCCACTTTAAATCTTTCCATGAATAAGGAAGTTGGTCTGTAGCCGAAATGGGATATCTAATTAAGTTAAAAATTCACCAGTTTGGTGGAGTATGTTAATTTCCCAGGGCCACTGTAACAAAGTACCATAAACTGGGTGGCTTAAAATAACAATAATTTAATCTCTCACCATTCTAGAGGTTTGAAGTCTGAAATCAAGGTGTCCACAGGGTTGGTTCCTTCAGGACGCTGTGAGGGGAGATCTGTGAAGGGGGTTGTGCCTTTCTCCTTGCTGTCAGGGGCTGCCAGGCACCTCCAGCAATGCTCAGGGATCCTCGGCCCACAGCTGCATGGCTCCGACCTCTGCCCATCCTCCCCTGACCTTCTCCCACTGTGTCTCTCTGTGTCTTCACAGGGCCTTCCTACAAGGACACTTGTCATTGGGTTTAGGGCCTACATTGATCCAGTGTGGCCTCACATTAATGAATTGCATCAGCAAAGTGCCCATTTCTAAGTAAGGTCATACTCCGAGGTTCCAGGTGGACATAAATTTTGGAAGGACATTATTCAGCCCAGGACTAGGGAGTAACAATCAACTGTGGGGTTAATGATAAACCAAATGCAACGATAAGTGTCCAGCGATCACTCAAAGAACTATTTAAATATTTCTAATGACAAAAGAATCTTCCTCAAGTCCTTGAATTACCTTGATTTTATTTCTTTTAAAAAAATCTATTACATAATAGTGATTACATATTACTGAGGTCCAATAGTGCCTATGAATCTGCTTATAGCAGTTGATTTTAATGTGTGAAGATATATTTATATATCTCGTTTGTCCAAGACTTTCCCAAGAGTCAGGACAGAACATGTCTCCCAAGAACAGTAGACAGCAGAGAGAAGCTGACTGGCATAAGGTCTTGAAACTGGTCCCCAAGGCAGGGAAACAAGGACTGTCCCTTGACCCCACAAGCTTCTCTGAAATGATGAACTCTACCAAGGAGTCTATACGATAAAAATAATAAGAGATCACCTCAGAAAGACCACATATCTAAGTAGACAGGGGACACACCATGAGAGGAGATGGTGAGACCATTGGCCCCCAGCTGGCTAGGGAGCTGAAAGGGGGAAGGAAGAGGGAGGGGAAGGAAAATGGCCCTGTAAGGCTCCAGGAATTTCTCGGGCTTGGTAAGCCCCTCCTAAGGCTGACAAGGAAATGGGCAGCCAATCTGCGCTTACTAGAGTCAACGTCTTTGACTAAATGTGTGGAGGTGATTACTCTAAATTTCAGATTTTTGCTCTTAAGTCACATTAAAATTCATGCAAAGTTCTATGTATACAGGTTCTAACCTTAGAGTACTACCTGAAGTATAGCCATATTCAGCTAAGAAGTCTTAACCATTTCTTGTAGCAGGAAGCCATGAGTAGGCTTAGAGTAAAGGTTAACCCTCCCAAAGCCCCGTTCCTGTGGACTGGCTCACTCTGGTCTAGGTTGTTAGAAGGTGGAAACTACAGGAGGCCTGAGGCAGGTACCTCTACCTGAGTGGGACCCCCACTGAATCCAGCAGGTGGGGGGATTCTCAGGGTCTGTCTTTGGGGAGAACAGTGCTGGGTCATGGCAAGGACCACCTAGGATCTCAGCTCTTGGTCTGGAAAGGCCCAGGAGATGGCTCTTCGGAGACTGGCGACATGGGAGGTCAAAGTGGGATGATGCTATGACAGAGCCGAACCCATAAGGACAACTTCCACCTCAGTGACAAGGGCTGACCGCCATGGCACTTACACTGTACTTCAGGCATCGTGCTAAACCCTCTGTAATGCTCTCCTCAGGCAATCCTCACAGCAACCTGATGAGAATTATCTTTCTTACCCCATCTATAACATTGGTTGCTCAGACTCCCAGCATTCCCTTCCTGCCTGTCATGGCAGTCCCATTCCTTCCTGGCAATCGTGAGACCCCTAATTCTTGCTCTTAACCCCAGTGTGAGATCTCTAAGGGTTTTATCTGGGCCACACATCTCCAGGAACTGCCTAGCAGGAGGCCACCATAGTGCATCCAACCTGCATCTTCATACACACACATGTTCACACACGTAACCTGTTCACACACACACCCCATACATTCTGCACACATTTGCACATTCACAGACGTATGCCACATGTTCACACATCACATCACACATGTTCACACATGCAACCTGTTAACACCCACCTTCCACACACCCACACTTCCTGCACACATTCACACACTCACAACCACACATTCACACATCACACATGTTCACATACACGTGTTCACACCCACACATCACACTCAGACACCCCACACATATTTGCATACTCACAACCACACATCACTTATGCCACACACACAACACATACATTCACATACTCACAACCATATGCTACACATTCATACATCACATCACACACATTTACACACTCAGTCATGCATCTCATAATCACACCTCACATGCCACACACACATTTTACGCCACACATCATATACTCACACACTAACCTGTCACACATGACATGTTCCCATGCCATTCCTCCCACTGTCCCACATGGTGTGTATGTCACACACAGTCACACATCAGTCATAGAGCACTCATTGCTCACATACCACACACCCACATCTACACACAATCACACAGCACACAAACACTACACATTCACACACACACACACACACACACACACACAAACACACACACAAACCCTGTTAGGCCCACTGACATACACATGTCACATTCTTTCTCTCCAAGGCAGTCCCAGGCCTTGAGCCCAGTGAATGGCAGAGCCCAGGAGTGGGACAGCTGTGGGATACTGGGAAGAGTCCTCTGAGTAGGCTAGGGTGGAGGCCAACCCGAACCAAGACCTCTGGTGGTCACTCACTGACTAGAGTCCTTAGGCCTGCCCTCTGCCACCTTGGCCCAGTTCGTGGTTGGAGGAAATCAGAACCACAGTAGCTCTGTGCTGGTGGAAATCCACGTAGGGGCGGAGAGGGCAGGCTGCCCGCCCACACACCCATTTCCTCTGCACCTGCTCTGGGCCTCCCATGCAAATTCTACCGAGGATGTTTTCTTTTTGTGTTTTGGAGAGCATGTGACAAATAGGGGGTGTGGGTCCAGGGAAGAGCAGTGTGCACAGGACCACTGAGAAGCCTTTCCAGAAAAGAGGTGGGAAGCCTCAGTCCTCCATGGGCTCTAGAAGCTGTAGCACCTGGAAGTGGGAATGTTGGGAAGCCACCTAAAATGTCACCACCAGGAATGAAGCCCTGGGGATACCCTCTTAAGGATCAGTCCCATGCATCTCCACAACAAAAGATTCTTCAACCACCCCTATGACCATGGCTCCTGCTGGGCCTTGTGAAAGCCCTGTGATATACACAGGGCAGGGACCATCCCTATTTATCAATGAGAAAACTGAGGCCAGATGCTAGTAAGCACCAAGCCAGGACCAGAAACCACATCTTCTGACTGGAATCCAAGGCTCTGTCTGTGACACCTTGTGACCAAGGGCCTCAACATTTTATTCTTCTCCATCAGTCACTGGGCCTCCCCCGATGGTCTGTTGGGTGCTTGAAGGACAGCTCTGCTAGGCTGTGTGACTTTCGGTACTGTCACATCATCTCCTGGCAGTCCCACCTTCATTTTCTAGATAAAGAGATCAAGGCTTAGAGAAAGGGAGTGAATTCCTCAAAACCCATGGTTAGGAGTCCCACATAGTAGGTGCTCAAAATTATTTCTCATATAAGTTCAAGGTCTACAACCAGAATCTTCTGACTTCAGGCCGAAGCTTCTATCCATATGGTCTTCTCCAGGTGGAAAAAATTGGTGATAAGCCTCTTTTGTCCCAAAGGCAGGGATAAAGCAAGTGACTGTGGTTCCGAAGTTAACAAACAGACATAAAGCGTGAGAACCTCCAAGAGAAAGTCCCCAAGGCAAAGAAATAGTATACCTGAGCATTTCTAGTAGCATTCAGGAGCTGCCTCGAAGCTCTTTGAACCCTGGTGACCCATTCACCCTCAACATAACATGTTTTCTTAATTCCTAACTTCCGCTGTGGTTTGCTGGTATTTTCTTTTTTAGTCTAAGACTAGTTAGCAAACAAGACAAGTTGTCATTTCCTCATTTTCAAGCCTTGCTCCTCGTGGGGCCAGAAATCTATTTCAAGCTCCAGATTGTAAAGGTTTCCTGGGTGAGCAGTGGGTCTCTGCTCTGGCCTTCAAGGGCTCTTGGATGGGACCTTTCTCTGGAAGGAGCCATGGACCTCTGGCTTTGGTCACTTTGCTTCCTACCAGGTAAGTGCCATGGGAAAACACCTCGCATATCTTAGGAGGTTCAAATTGGCCACAGGTAGGGGAGTTGTGGGCCATCTCGAGCTCTGCTATTCCTGGATGGGTTTAGTTGCAGACCAGTACCTAGGGCAGAATAAGGATGGAAACCATGTGAGGGCCTCTTGGGAGGCCCTCCCCACTCTCTGCTAGTGCTCCTCTCTCCACTCCAGACACAACTCTTGTGGGGCTCAGGTGTTGACTCATGAGAGCTGAAGGTGTCACCCCTCCTAGACACATTAGCCTGATAATGGGAGATTTTAAAGCAAGTGCCTCCAAATTCCTTTCTTCCTATCTCTACATTCTCTTTCTTTGGGTCTCTTTCACTGCTCATTTTCAACTTCAACTTTAAATGAAGCCTCCCTGATCCATTCAGTAACCCTAGTCCATTGCCCAAGTTCCATGTATTAATTTACAGCTACCTTCTAGGAACCCCCAATTCAATATCCCACGAAGATCTGAAATGCAACATGCCTAATACCTTACTTCAAGTTCCTCATTGGTCTCCAACAAACCGACCACTCTATCCATCTTAACTATCTCTGATATCAGCTACAGAATGCAGAATGGTTTTTTTGCCACCTCTTCCCATTTATCCCGACGCAGACTTTGACTCAGTCAATGGCCAATTCATGTAGTTTCTGGATTAGTATTACCAGAAGGAGCATCAGTGGCAGTCTCTATAAAAAGGTAACAGAGGGAATGGGAAAGAGGAGAACACACAGTCATCCCGTAACTGTCTTTCCCACTTCTTTCAACCTGGCTCGCCCACAGTACCAGATTCCTCTTCCTAATGCTTGACTCTAATTATAGGAGTGCCCTTCCTAGCAACCTTCAATGGTTCCCACCTCCGACAAAATCATCCCTTGCACTCCCCTTTTACTCTCTGAGCTTACCACAATCCCCTGAACTTTCTAACCTCCAGCCAAAGAGGAGTCCTCCTTGAACATGTGCTAGACATTCTTGCCACCATGTTCTTCCTCATGCCATTCCTTCTGCTGGGAACACCCCTCCTCTCAGCTTCAAAGTCTACCTCATCCTCCACTTCCTTTTAATAACACTTTTCAGAACCCATCTTCTGAATCTCCATAACTGACCTCATTCTGTTTTATATTGTGACTTGGCATATATTCACTTCATTTTGTTGATGAAACAGTAGACTCCTGGAGGTTCAACATTATTTTCTTATTCATATTTTCTTCCTTCCTGATAGCTTGAATATGGAAGAAAGTCAAATATTTGTTGAGCTGAAGATTAAAAACCCCTAAAAATCTAAGGAAATGCAACTTTAATGAAATGTCAGACTCTGTACGTGGTAAGCAAAATGTCAGACTCTGTGGGAGATAGTAGGACTTAGGTGAACCAGTTGATGGTTAACTAAACTTAGGCCTGAGAGGAGAGAGGGGTTGGATGGAAGTAGAAGATCTCTAACAGTGAAGGGTACTTAAATTGTACCACTGCAGTCTGCCCCAAGAAATACCACCATTCTAGCTGGGCCAGAGTGATCCCTGCTCTGGGTCCAGAACATCTTTCTTTTGTGCCCTTCCCCAAAGGGTGAGGAGTTCACAGACCCAAGGAGATTGTCCACCTCAAGCCCCATTCATGTCCCCTCTTCTAAACCTCAAGTTTCCTGTCCAAATGACTCTGGGCCCACTTTTAATGACTGTGTGAGCCTCTATCCTGGGTCTTCTATCCTAGTATTCTAATTCTATAGAAGAGTCACCACAGGTGGCCATTCGGAATGAGATGGGTGGAACTAATACATATAAGCTGGGTTATCCGTCATGTCCATACCAGGACCTTTGTGGTGTGAACAGGAGCCAGGCATGAGAAAAGAAGGGAGATGGGACAGAGGTTAGGAATGTGGGGAACATTATTCCCAAACAGAAGTGGTTTAGAATGGACATCTAAGGAGCATGTAAATTTGCCAAGATGAGGTATAGAACACACTTTTTTCAACAGTTCATTAGCTTTATTTATAACTCTAAAATACTTAGACATTATTTGCACTTCTGTCCCAGGTTGTATAAATGTTGGGGTGGTCCTGGTTCCCAGGAACCAGGTCTAGGTCCCAAGCCATAGGCCATCGTGCCTGGAGCCCTAAATGAATTTCTGTAATAAAGCAAGGCAGTATTACATGTTGGAGGCGTTCAAATCGTTTTTTACCTTGACCCCAAAAATAATACATACACTTGATGTTGTGGCTGGGCCCATGCTTGTGCACACACACATGCACACGCACGCACACACACACACACACACACACACCCTTAAATTTATTCTTGATTTTTTAATATAGTATGGGAATGAGTTTTGGACTTCTGCTGCTGGATAGATGCTGGTGTATCTTCTGAAACAGGAAGAGCTTAGAAGAAATAGGTTTTGAAAGAGAAATCAAGAATTATTTTTGTTGTTGTTGTTTGTTTTGCCATTGTAAGTTTGAAATACATCTCAGATATTCGAGTAGTTCCAAGTGGAGATATCAGAAAGGTGAGTCTAGGGAAGACAAGCCTGGAGATCAAGGTTCTGGAGAAATCTACAGAGAGCTGGCATTATAAGCCATGGGCCTAAATGAGCTTGTGGGGTGGGGGGAGTAAGGAAAGACCAAGTAAAGAACCGGCCCAAGTTCCAGGCCCTGGGGGAACCCAACCCTGAGAGGTGGATAGAGATGGAGAAGAATGTAGGGAAATTGGAAAGGAGCAGTCATTCAGAACGTGGTGTCAGGGAAGCCACAAGACATAAGTGTTTCAAAGTAGAAGGGCTTAGTTCCCTCAAATGCTACCAAGAGGCAAGTAAAACAAAAACACCAAATGTAAGGAAAACTTGGGGAAAAAAGGAAACTTTTGCTGAACTTGACCAGCAGTTCTAGTGGAATCTTGGAGACAAACTCTGACAGGTGTGGGTGGAAGAGGAAGTAAGAGGCGTGGAGATGGAGTCCGTGAGTGTGACGACTCGTCTGAGGAAGAGAACAGAAGAGGGCTAGCAAACAAGTAAACGGAGGGTTTTTTCAGCACAGACATTATCAGAGCAGGTGTGGAAGCCACGGCAGTGAGGGAGGAGAAGAGACCAACGGTAGCGGGAGGAGAGAGGGACAGCAGCCCCGGACAAGTTCTAAAGAAAGTGAGCAGGACAGACTCAGGACTGGCTCGTGGGAGGAGAGAGAGCACTCCATTCCTCGTGACAGGACAAAGAGCAGACCGCCGGCCTGGACACACATGTTGGGTATGCAGGGACGGGAAACTGTCAGACATTTCTCATTCTTTTTTAAAAATTCACACCCCATCTGACAAACATAAAAATCTCAGGCCAGCTTCCTTCTTCCAGACGTAATTCTGCTGTGACTTGAGTTGACAGGGTTCTCATCACCTGCAAAACCGTGGCTACAGAACCCGAAGTCTACCTCCAGAGCACCACCCCAGCCAAGGCCCTGTGGGCATTCACTGTGTTTCTCATCATGGAAATAATGTGTTTTTCCCCATACTCCAAATACACACACACACACACACACACAAATATGTACAAATACACACACACACACACACTTATATCCAATTATATGTTGAGAGGGACTTTTCAAAGCACGTATATCCCTGTCCCCTACCATCACCATGAAAACCAAGTCACCAACTTAGAGATCAATGCCGCTGACTGAGGAGTCTCTCTAAAATACCAATATTTTGCAGGGTGGGTCCTTAGGCACCTCTTCCACCCCTCCCATTAGTCCCCAGAATCTGTACTTGGAAATAGAGCTATATAGTTTGGAATTGCAAAATTCAAGGGCACCTAGGATGCTTATTTTAAAATGCAGGTGCACAGGCCCCGCTGTAGATAAACGTAACCACCGCGCTGAAGGGGGGGATCAGGTCGTCTGTAGCCCTAGTAAGTTTCTCCAACACGAATCTGATGCACATGGAGCATAAGTTCTATTTTTTAAAAAAATATTTTATCTCTTTATTAGAAAGAGAGAGAAAGAATAAGCAGGGGATGGGTAGGGGCAGAGGGAGAAGCAGACTCCCGGCTAAGCAGGCAGCCCGACGTAGGACCCCATCCCAGGACCCTGCGATCATGACCCAAGCCAAAGGCAGATGCTTAACCAACTGAGCCATCCAGGCGCCCCTTTGCATAAGTTCAAAGCCAGGAGGTTCTATCTGTCTTTTCTCTCTTTGGGAAATCTGCTTTACTAAGCCTTGGGTGTGGGCTAGGAGCTCCTATGAACTCCACAGAGATCTGGGGTCTGGCCATTTCACATGTCACTGACTCGTGCTTCCTTGGGACCAGAGATCATTGTAGCCAGCAGCTTTTCCTGTGTTTCATCCATTCGGAGTTCACACAGTAAGGATGCCTTAGTCTGTTCTGGCCGATTCAATAAAATACCATAGACCGTGCGACTTTAACAACAGATATTTATTTCTCGCAGTCCTGGAAACTAGAAGCCCAAGATCAAGGTGCCGGCAAATATTGTCCTTGGTGACGGCCGTCTCCCTGGCTTACAGACCGCCCCCAAATCTTGGATATCCACATGGCCTCTTCTGGTGTCCTTGGAGGGAATGAGAACACTAATCCCAGTATGAGGGCTTCACTAACCTCCTCTAACTCTGATTACTTCCCAAAGGCCCCACCTCCTAGGACCGTCACATTGAAGGTTAGGGCTTCAAACCGTGAATTCTAAAGGGACATAAGCATGCAGCCCCTAACCGAGGATCTGGGTAAGCCAAGGCTTTACCCGAAGCTCATCCCTGAGCAGAGGGAGGCCACTGGAAGTGTCTGCGTGGGTGGAGGTCCCCCTCTGGTCTGTCTTGCCCCTGCCCACCCTACAGCATCTTGCTCTTAGGAAAGCAGCATTCTCTCCTTTCTGGTTGGGTTGGTCCAAAAATACATGTTCACCCGCAGGTGCTGAACCTCACACACAGGTGCAGGCTGTCTGGTCACACAGGGTAATTCCCCCACCCCTTGACTGGGTCTTTGTCTTTTGAATGGGTCACCCTTCCATCGCCATGTTCCAGTCATGAGGCTGCCTCACACACCTTCGTTTCCGGCAGGCTAGAAGCAGGGTTGGATTACTTGTGTGAGGGCCACGGCCGATATCACGTGTCTGGCTGGCCCCTGTGCTTCTCCCTGCCCCGTGGGCACCAGCTATGCCGCTCTCAGACTTGAACAGGCTCCTGTCAATAGTCCCCGCCCAGCACCTCGCCCCCACTCACACTCCCATGCTGGTTTCAACCTCTTCACTGTTATCCACGCCCTCCCGTCTCTCCAGAACGTCCTCCTCGGCTCTCTCTCCGCCCACCCGGAAACCTCAAGCCCTGCTTCTTTCCTTGACTTCCCTTCTTGCCTTTCCTCGCCTTACTAAACTCATCGGAGCTATTCTTAATGGGGTCGGCGGATGAATTTCCAGAAATTCGTCCACTCCTCTCTGCCCCCACGAACACGCCATGTTCTCTCTGCGACCCTCGCCGCTTTGGGGGCCGCACTCACTGCCTGGAAGAGTCTCTCCTCCTCCACGCAAGACCCCTGCCCCTCCACCCCGCACATTCCTATTCCTACTCCTATTCCCTCTTCCCAGAAATATGTGGACATTCATTGGTTGCTAATTAATCATACTTGGACTTAGCCTCCTCTCCAGCTGACCCAACAGCATGAGGCCTGCCTTCTCTCACCCAGAGCATAAGCGCTTTGATTTCAGGGACTCGTGAGCCATGATGTATCCCTCCCTGCGTCACCCCCTCCCTGCACGCACAAGGCGCATACGCCTGGGCGCATATGCACGCACACTGACACACTCCCTTGTGCTCTGCCCGTGTTCCCTGCTTCAGGGAAGGTGCTCATCCCTCTCTCGGCCATCCTTCATGCCCAGTCTTCCAGGTCACCATGGAGACATCACTTCTTTTTTTTTTTTTTTTTTTTTGAGGAATAAAAACATTTTATCTTGTGTATTCAGAATCACACACAAATTACCTTTACAGTTCAATTTACTATGTAGAAGTCATTCAGGTTTTATATTTTCAGTTAAATTCTGAACTGAGATTACAATATTATAAAAAAAAAAGAAAAGGATTATTACATTAATTCAGTACTTTTTAGCATACCAAATTGAAATACATAAGTTCAAACTTCAGATTTATGTGAACAGTCTTCAAATACAATACAGACATTTCTTAAGGTTACCATCTCATTCACATGTGAAATTTACAACTCTGAGCTGTTAGACATAGAACAACTCTCCTATGAATATGGCAGAGCTGACATGCCATGAAGCCCAAAGCTGTATAGACAAGCCAAGGACTCAAAGTCGTACCATCTTCTAAAAGGTCTGCCATGTCTGGACCACAAAACACAACATGTAAAGAAGGCTGGGAATAATTCCTCCTCTTTATTACGGTTAAAAAAAGTTCCATGTAGCTTGTAACTTTGCATAAAACCCCATATTATACCTTGGTAAAGTCCAAGGGTAATTATAGATGACAATGGATTAGGGTCTTAAATTTAATTATTAGAACCCATGAAATTCAAATGGGCATCAATCAAATAAAAAAATATTAAGCACCTACTGGTTTAGATTGAAATTTATTAGAGACTCATGATCAATTACTTTCCACCTTGAAATCAAGGTATAAAAACCAGCTATTAAGTGCATTCCAAACTTCTCCTTGTGATTTCAGACTTTAGTAGGAGTTTGTTTTGTTTTAGTTACGCTTAGTTTCTTGTTTCCCATTTGTTCAGCTTAGTAATTTTAATTCTTTTCATACTAAAATTTTGTGACTGGGGGAAGGGAGTTAGTGTTACTGACCTGACGGTTGTCACCAGGAGTTTGCGTTGTTCACTGCTAGTGTATTAGTAATCCTAGATCTCAGAATCACAATAGTAATAAAATAAACAACAGGGGTCATTTTTTCCTAACTTACTCTATGTTCACATGTGGAATTTCTGTCTCCCAAGAGGAAATGTGACTTCACTTTGGTGCCAATGGACAGAAAATTCTACCTGTGGAGACATCACTTCTTCCAGAATCCCTCCCTCATGCTACACCAGCCCTTTGCATGCCCTCACTGCTTCCTTCCTCACAGGGCACGCTGCGTATTTCTGGCGTGGGCTTTACCCCGCTGTGCTGGTGCTATAGTGACTGGCCGTTTGTATCGCCCACCAAAGGAGTCACTCTGTGCATGGAGGGAGGCCAGCAGCCTTCCTGCCACATGAAAGGCATTCAGTAAATGTTCTGGTTTTGTTTTGTTTTGCTTTTTAATGATTTAACAAGTGAAACTGAGGGTGAACAGTTCTTTTGGCTGAGTGGATCTGAGCAAAACAGAATTGTCAGGAAAGCTCCTGCAGCAAAATCGCACTGTGCCTCCCAGCTCCACATGAAGTCACTGCAGCACTATGGGCTGTGTAGGGTCGCTGTGGGAGATCCTCTCTCCTGGGAGTAGGGCAGTACTTTAACTATATTCTTAGGGGGTTGGTGTCTGGGAACTTATGGGTTTGGGTTTGAATGAGGTTGAAGGTTATGTTAAGGCTTAGGCTGGGAGAGATCTGCCTGGAAGCCAGGCTTGGGTCAAACGGACCAGGGCATAGAGCCAGGCTGAGGACATACATAGGGTTAGGGATGAGGCCAGGGCTAGAGATCAGAAGAGGGCTGGGGCTAAGGACCAGCTGAGGCTTGGGCTGATGATGAGATGTGGCTGGAGCGAGGGATGAGTGTGAGGCTGGGCAGGGGCCTGGTTTGGAAATAGGGATGGGGTTGGAGTTGTGGTTGGGAACGGGGCTTCCTCTACGTTAACTCTCTCTCCCTGCAGTGGCTGGGGCTCTGAAGATCCTCCCGGAAGTAAAGATGGAGGGAGTGCTGGGTGGATCCATTACCATCGAGTGCCCGCTTCCCCAGATGCATCTAAGGCTCTATCTGTGCCGGGAAATGACCAAGACTAGAGGCTGTGCCACCGTGGTGTCCAGCAAGAACTTTGTCAAGGAAGAATACAAGGAACGAGTCACCCTGAAGCCTTGTCCAGATAAGAACCTGTTCCTCGTAGAGGTGACAGAGCTGACCAAGAGCGATAGTGGGGTCTATGCCTGTGGGACAGGCATGAACACAGACCAAGGCAAGACCCAGCTAGTCACCCTGACTGTCTTCAGTGGTAGGTGTCCCAGGCTCAGTGCACCCAGCAAATGTCTTCACATGTGACGGCTGAGACAGCCACCGGTCCCCCAGACTCTCCTGCTATTGCCATGTTAGCCAATCCAAAGATACCGGTTGAAACCCCACAGTCCCCCCAATTTCTGGTCCAAACCATATGAAAGGAACAAGACCAGCACTCTTCTTACAACACTTACTGTGCTGTACTGTATCCATCCCACCCAAGGCCTAAGAGGAGTGGGGATTTAAGATTGAGGAGGGGCTCTGAGATAGGAAGAAGTTAGAAGCGAAAGGACATAATTGTCCTACACAGTTGCCCCATAAGAAATATCAGGGACAACTATTAAGGAAAGACAGTCATTTTTCAAGCCACATTTGTAAGCCAAACTTGGTACTTTATAATCAGAACCTTTCCATATGTCTTCTGAATCCCACGTTCTTCCATTCCTCCACTGATTTCCTAATCAAATGCAGCCTCAAATCCCAGTGGTGGTTAGTGCAAAAGTTGGCTGAGTGAAGGTGAAAGAGAATTTCTTTTGGGGAAGTCTCTAGTCCGCTTCTTTTTGTGCTCTTCTTGGTGGAGTCTGCTGTCCTCTGCTTCCTGCTATCCATTCTGGCTCGGTCAGCTTCAACTCCTACTGACATCCCTTCCCCAGGTCTCAGTCTGGTCTTAGAGCCCACAGGTGTGTTCCGCTTGCCTCCATAGAGTATGAGCCATTCTGGGAAGAGGAGCTGATGCCTGAGCCCCCACCTTGGCTTCACAGATTTCCACACATGCCGGTGCCCCCTTGGCTCCAGATGCCTGCACGTGACAATTCTTTTGAATTTGTACCTAAAGGTCAGTTCATCAAAGCTAAGGTGGGAGAGGAGGTGGGAGAGATGATGTGGCATTGTGACAGTGGAGGAGGGGGGATGCGTTCAGTTCATCGAATGGTTGGCAGAGTACAGCTGAGTCTCAGATGTGTATTTCCCTGTCTTGGGAGAGGGTACCTCCCTAAGATCAGCATCCTATGTCCTTCAAGCCCAACCTAAAGCCTTGTCCACTTGGCACTAATTGCAGGACTTAAACATCACCACCAGGTGGCACCACAAGTAATGAAGTCTGTGCCCCATTCACAAAATCTTCATTCTTTTATGAATGACTTACAGAAGCCAAGACTGGGCAGAACTTTTCCAGCCAGAGGTCCTGCTGCCTCCTGTTCCCCAAAGGGCCATCTACATTTGCTGGAATACAGTGATTTTAACGATTCCATTTTGCAATAAAAGACTGATGATTATACTAATTATACTATAATTAGATACTGATGATTATACTAATGATATCTTACATTCCTATATCCTTTTCCTGTTTTAAATGCATTTTGACATGCAATATTTCCACCACATCTTCACATATATCTTGTGAGGTAGATACATTAATTGAACAATTGATACCCTGGAGGACTTTGCTAGAGAGATAATATAATTGAGTGTACCACATACCCAAGGTTGTGACTGATAGGTGTAGGATGGAGAACAGGCAAGCACACAAATACAGCATAGGGTAGAGTGGGGATGGAACTACAAACAGGATTTTCCCCATGCTCAGAGGAGAGCAAGCTCTTCTGCCTGGGAACTCCAAGAAGTCTTCCTGGAGGAAATGGCATTTGAAGCAAATATATTTAGAAAAATATATAGAATAGCAAATATACTAGGTGTAGAGGACATGCTAAGAAGGCATTTTAGCCATGAAGACTTCAAGTACAGAGTCTAAGTAAAGAGAAGGAGTGTGTTCAGGAAAGAGAGGGTGACCTAATCCTGCTGGAGACTAGAGTGTGTATAGGGAAAATCACTTATTTCTGCTATCTCCTGCAGTTACCACACCAGCTGAAGGGACAGAGGCCCCTCCAGAAATCCACTCCTCCCCCACCACCCCAACCTCTCAATACCTTCGAGTTTCCAGAGCGTCTTCAGTAGCAGCTGCCAATCCACCAACCTTCCTGCCATCTACCAGAGCCTCAGAGACCTCAGCTCCGGAGGGGCTGCTTAAGCCCCAGACAGCCAGCTACAATTACCACACCAGGCTTCACAGGCACAGGTAAGAGGTCTCCACCACCCAGAATGGGCTAGAGGTCGGGCAACGTAGTCAAGAGGTAGGAGACCCACTGAACTCTTCTCACAACATCTGCCAACAGAGACCCTTCTTGTCTTTAGGCCCCTGTGGGCCATACTACCTATGAGTGTAGCACATTAGCTCATTAGTCCAATGACAAGAATACACTTGGCAGTGCCCCAGCAGGAGATCCTGTAGGAAGGAGACCCAAATCTTTAAGTTGCTCAGCATTCATTCAGATCTGCTTTGATGGGGAACTGAATAAGAAAAAAAAAAAAAAACTAATGATGAAACTATTAACTATTCAATTGATTTCATCTGTTTTCTTTTGCTTTTTCAGTGTGGCTAGGATATTTAAAATTACATGTGTAATTTTAACGTAGTATTTCTACTGGAGGGCACTGGTCTAAAGACTGGGGCACACCCAGGAAAGTACTGCAATGGATCACTAGGGGGCAGCATTAGAGCAGCCTCCAAAGAAAACCTGTAAGAATTGGAATTATTTTTGCCTAAGCAAAGACAAGCATGTTGGTGAGGAAAGGGACCTCCAGCATCATTTGTGTTTTATAGATGAGGAACTGAGGTCATCAGAACTACGTGTTTTCAAATAGAACCAGGACTCCTGATTCCTAGTTCAGTAGACTCCACCAGCCGGCCAGTGGAGAACTCAAGTCAGTTCAACCAACATTTTCTTTCTTTATTTCCTTTTTTTTTTTTAAGATTTATTTATTTGAGAGAGAGAGAGAAAGCACAAATGGGAGGGGAAGAGAGAGAGGGAGAGACAATCTCAAGCAGACTCTGTGCTCAACACTGAGCCATCTGGGGGCTCACTCTCACAACCCTGAGGTCATGACCTGAGCTGAAACCAAGAGTCAGAAGCTCAACTGACTGCACCACCCAGGTGTCCCTCAACCAACATTTTCTCAGTTCCTACTATCTGCCAGGAATTGTGCTCTGTCCTGAAAAATGTAAGAAAGATGAAAACATGAAATATCCAGGTCTTCTCTTACTAACACCAGTCTGATTGTAATAAGTGTTGTAATCCGTACAAACACAAGAACTGAGGACAGTGAGAAAAAAATAATTCTAGTTTTCCATGGTTGCAAGAGAAAATAGAACTGATGCTGATGTACTCACGCTTTAAGGAAAGTAAAATTTCAATCTGTAAACAACACGGAGGGAAGACCTTTTAAGCAGAGGGCACCCCATGTGAGAAACATCTTTTCCACTGTTATAAGAAACTTAATTTGCTTAGTATTTGCACTAATCTTGTAAAGAATCCGAGATGCAAACAGTCAGAGGGGAACTGACATTTACTGATTGCTGCTTGGACCAGGTGCTTTCCCTTCTTTATACCTACAATTTTGTTTCATCCTTGAACAGTTCCGTGAAATAGGCTTTACTCTACCCATTTCTCCGGAAATGAGGCTCAGCGAGGTTCGGAGACTGATTCAAGATCACACGGCCAGTAGAAAGCTGAACCTGAATTTATATCCGGGTTTCATGACTCCAATAGACAAGGCTCTTTGAGGGTGGGGTGGGGAGAAGGCTTTTTTTTAAGAAAGGGGCCATTTCCCAAAAAGTTGGCTATTTGGGGATGCTGCCTTAAACCTCCCTCCCTCCCAGACGTCTTCCTTCCCTCTCCCTCTTCTTTCTTCCTCAGAGCCTTCCACCAGGACCCCTTGCCTGGGTTGGAAAGCCAAGGATTTCACATCCTGGTCCCCACCACCCTGGCCCTCATCCTGGCGGCACTGCTGGGGCTGTTGATGAAAAGGGTCATCCAAAGGAGAAAAGGTGAGCGGCTGGGGGCTCAGTTGGAACAAGGCGAGTTGTGAGAAAGGCCCATTCAGACTCCGCTGGAAGCCACCCCCGACCCCCAGCTTCCCCAAGGGAAAACTCAGGAGCTTCAGATGGGCAACCTGGGGCACGAGAAACGTGGCAGGGGGTCTATGGTCTGGAAAGGGGGATGGGGACGTGGAGGGCGGCCTGGGGCCTTTGGTCTTTCGTGTTGGGCCAGGCTGTGGCTCATACATTCAGAGCATCTCCACGGCAGACCCGGCCAAGCGCCCCGGAGAGGGAGACAGCCCCGTAGTTTCCTGGGACCCGAGTGAGGGGGACGGTGGCTCAGGGCCCCTGACACCTTTCTCCTCTTCCCGGGCAGCCCTCTCCAGGCGCGTCCGCCGAGCGGCCGTGAGGATGCGCGCCCTGGAAGCGTCCCAGCGGCCCCCGACGCAGCGGCCCCGCGCCTCGCAGCCGCCGCGCTCCCAGAACATCTACACCGCGTGCCCGCGGCGCGCCAGGGCGGCGGACGCTGAGGGTGAGCCGGGGGCCGGGCGCCGCGGGGACAGACGGCCGGGCCGGGCGGGGGCCACGCGGAGCGAGCCCCTTGAGCACCAAGCGGCCGCAGAAATTGCGCGGACACCGAGGCTGCGCCCGAACCCCTTGCCTCCGGGAACGCCCGCACCTCCGCTCGGGCTCCGCCTCCCCAGGGCTTCCGGCGGGCCGGGGGCGGGGCCAGGGCGGGCCAGGGGCGGGCCAGGGGCGGGCCAGGGGCGGGGCAGAGGCGGGCCAGGGGCGGGCAGGGCCGCGGCCACGCCCTCACCTTCGTCTCCTGGTCTCCGTAGGTGAGGGGGAGGTACCTCTCCCAGGCCTCCGAGCGCCGGCGCCCCCTGCCGCTCCGCAGGTAAGCTCTGCCCCGCCCCTGCTTGGCATCTGCGGCCCGAAGCCGGCCCTAGACCTGGGCTTGGCCCTGGGGGGAGGCGGCTCCCGAAGCTGCGCGTTAGCCGGAGGGCACGGCTTTCCCAGCAGCTCCTGGGCCCCGAGTCTGGGAAGAAGTTGTGTCAGTTTCCTCCTTTGAGGGTGTCGGTGGACTGAGAGTCCAACGATCGTGGTAGACTCCGTTACCTGGCTTCTAGCCATGGGGTAAATTGGGGGTTAGTAGAGGCGAGGGATGGCAATTCTACACACGAAGGGCTTTCATGTGAAAGAGCTGCGATTTCCAGGAGGTCTTAGGGATTGGAATCTACCCAGTTTTACTTCAATATGAGGGAGAACTTTCTAGTAAACTCTTGTCGATGAGAGGAGGCACTTTGCCCATCACTAGAGGTACTAAGCCTGGCCTAGAGGATGACTTGGCGGACAGATGTCAAGACGTAGAGGATTTAACCCTTGGCTGAGGCGGAGTCCTCTGGAAATCTATGAATGGCCATAGAGAACTCCTGTTGTCTGTGGATAGACATTGGCAGACGGGTAACAAGTATTTGAACTGTCCATTCATTTTTGTTTATCCAAATTAAGAAGAGAAACTATTTTATTCTCTGAAGTAGCCCAGAGTAGTTAAAAACTACTACTACCATTGCCCCAGGAGCCAGGAAAAAACTAAGCTTGGTGAATGTCCTAGTTTTAATTGGGGTGTTGACAAAGCTAATGCAACCACAAAGGCTCACCACAGGGCTCACGAGATGGAAGCCTGTTTTCCTCCCAAGTTAAGGCAGGGGACCAGGAAGAGGTGACCAAAGCCACCAGGTCATCCAGGGACTCAAACAACTTCTGTCTTGTTGCTCGACTATCCTCTGGAGTCTCGTCTGGTCCACCATCAATGCTCAGTCACAGCCTCATGTCTCCATTCCAGCCCCTTAGAGACAGCAAAAGGTGTTTCTTTAAGACCATGACCCTGAGGTTTCATGCATCCCATCCAGGCACATCCCATTGTCCATAGCCTAGTCATGTAGCCACACCTATCTTCCAGGGAGACTGAGACATGGACTCCCTAACTGGACAGTTGTGTGCCTTGCTAAAAAGGTACAGTGATGCCCAGTAACCAGTAACAGCTCTGCCATAGTCACCTCCAGCTTCCTGACCTTGCCCTTACCCACCCCTGCTGGAGAAGGCTCGTAGTAGCATAGGTATGGCCCAGCAGCACCATCTACCATTACACCAGCCCTTTCCTCTTGAACTTCCCCGCTGCCACACACACCCTCACCCAAGCCTGTACTTTGCTCCCATCTTACACTTCCTCCCTGCTTGAAACTCTCATTCCCACTATCAGGGACAAAACTCTTGACCAAACCAGTCCACCACAAGGTGTGTATGGTTAATGGCTCAATATTTTAGCTTTCATAGGGAGCGTCTTGATTTTTCAAGCAGAATAAATTAATCTTAGGTGAAGGACGGTGACAAGCAGTGGGAGATATATCTTTGAAACACATTGCAGCTCATTCTCTCTCTGCTGACGTTCACAAAGTAGTAGTTGCTTTCCATGACTGAGCACCTCCTGAGTGCCACCATGCTCATGGGCCCGAACTTGCAGTTCTCAGCACTTGTATTTCAATACATGACTCTCCCTCCTGAAGCCTTGTTGGGTGAATGTTATAACAATTGTGCAGTGTTGGAATCAATGCACAGTGCTATCCTCCCCCAAGCTGACCCATCCTGAAAGCAGATGACCCTGAAGTTTCTTTCCGAGGAAGAGGAGTACCACTGTGCCCAAGCAGCCTACGGCCTTCCTCCTCTTCCCTACCCAGCCCCTTCCTGGAATGTACTGTTATGCCACATCACAGCCTCTCTTAGTCCTTACAGAGGTGCAAGGAATGACTCACCGTGCTTCTGAATAACTCCCTAAGAAGATGCATATTTATTCCACAAGTCACACTGTCTAATCCCAGAGGGGAAACTCCTCTGGCAGCTGAGTCTCCTTCAGACCCATGCTTAGCCAGGTGACTTGAGCCCAAACCCCATTTAAGGCATTTCCTGCCCACATTAGATTTAAGTGGTTTCCAGTTATCTGCGTTGAGACGCCACCCTGAAACTGCCCAAGGCAGAGCCACCTCTGTGTCTTTGCCTTCTAGAAATCGGCAACCATGCACATGCCCCCCATTGCCCACTGTGAAAATCTATCTGGAGAGATACTAAAATCACCCTACTCAGATCCAATGATGCTTGTATGCTGGTTCCCAGGTATCTGAAGCTCTCTGGCTCCATGCCCCGTCTCTGAAGACCAGCTGTGAATACATGAGCCTCTACTTCAAGCCTGCTGCCAAAGCGGAGGACATGGATGCTGATGATTATGTCAATATCCCCTGTCTGACTCACCTAGCCAGCTGTCCCCCTGGGCCCAGACCCTGGTGCCAATGAGTCCTGTTGAGCTGCTGGATTCCAATACTTGCTCTGTTTCCAGAGCCCTCATCACCTCCCATGCCAACCTTGAGTCTCATTCCTGTGTCTCCTGAGAATAGCTCAGTAACCTCTCCCAACTCTTCTCGCACCCCTCTGGAGCCCCCTGTGGTTTTCAAGTGGGCCCTGGGCACATGGAGCATTTGTCCCAGTGCCAACTGCTTCCTCTCCAAGCCATGGGGTTCAAAGAGTATCTTCAATCACAGGGTCTTCGCTGCCCTGGCTCTAGACTCATGGCATCTGGCTGGAGATAGGCATAGGTGTTGCTTCAGGAGACTTTCTCGGGCTTGGGTGTCACACCAGTAGAAGGCTCCTGGACCTTCTAGTGAGACCATGCCTCAGTCCTGTGAGTTGGTTGATATGATGAAAGGTTGTAAATTTTCAGAGCATAGGCATGTTAGTGTCAGTGCTCCTAAATCCTTTATACTGTCTCCCTCCCTTGATGTACATAAGTGCTGAGACCCCAGTGTCTCCCCTCTTTTAAAAATAGGATAGCTTGTGTTATCTCTTTATTTTCCTTCCATGGCTTAGCAATGATATTTGTGCACTTTGTGTTGGTCTGTTTTGGCCATCCCAAACCGTTAACATCTCTCTGCATTCAGAAATGCCGCCTCATCTCTTTGCCAGGTAACTTCTGGCAAGGTAGGGAGGAAAGTGGCTTCTTGGAGGGCCTACCACTCCGCAAAAGCACTTATGTCATGAAGGGAGAGATCGCCCACCTCCTGCATAGACCTTCTCTTGAGTTTTCCAGGCAAGGGCATAGGCAGACTGAAGTCAACTACAAAGTTCAGCCAGAGCTCGGGACTAGGGATCACCCCAGTCTTGCTGTTAGGAAAAAGACCTTTTCTGGAGGCATATCTCTGCCTTACCGGCACTTGCCCACACTTAGGAAGAAGAGGCTGTCAGAACTGGGTTTCCTGCTTCTTATTAGCAGAGAGTGGCATCAAAGATTGGACGGTCATGTGATGACACCATTAGCAGTGTCAGCTTGATGATGGCACCCTCTCCAGCAGCAAGTAAGAATAAGTAGTATAAGAAAGGAGGGCCCCCAAGGAGAAGGGATAGGGAGAAGGGGGTGGGGAGAAGTGAAATGTTTAGTGAGCCTGCTTCATGCCTGGCCCTTAGCCTGTATCTTGTATCTTCCATCATTTACATTCCAAACGGATGCCCCTCACCTCCTCCCTGCTGTGTTCCTGCAGATCTCATGGCAATATGGTTTCTATGTCCTGAAGTGCAACTTCAGCACTTCATTGTTCCTCAATCATTCAAAGACAGACAAAAAAATCCAGTTTATTAAGCATTTACTTAGCACTTATCCACTGCCCCCCATTGTGTAAAGCATCATGGAGGATAAAAAAAGAAGCATGGGGAACAGTCCTTGCTGCCAACACAGAACTTACAGTCTGATGAATAAATACGGCATCGATTAAAACACTGATAGAAATTAAATAGAGTTGTAATAAATATAGAAATCTACTTTGTAGATTATTCACAGCATCCAAGAGAACCTTCCATGACTGTCTTTGGGGCCACTTCAAGAAAGAAGTCTTTGAGGATAAGCCTGGCCAAGAATGATATCCATGGTCAAAGGGGTGAAGTGTTCAGAGAACATCACTGGAAGGGATATGGCACATTAAAAATGACATGGAGAACAAGGAGGGTATCCTGGTGTTGGCATTCAGAACTGGTAGAATTTCTCCATCCACGTCAAGAGGGTATCCTGGTGTTGGCATTCAGGAGGGTATCCTGGTGTTGGCATTCAGAACTGGTAGAATTTCTCCATCCAGGTCAAGAGAATGTCCACTTCTCCAAAGGCTTTGGTCTGGGCTGATTGGATGTCCAACTAAAGAGAAAAGAGAGTTGAGGGTCTACCGTATTAGCCACAGGAATAAGTTTCCTTGCCTTCCTGTACTCCTGGAGCTCGCTGTGTCAGCTCTGGGATGGCCTCTGATGAGGGCACCCACCCATCACTTGTTCCTCCGCAAGGGTGTGGGAGGCAGTGAGGACCAAGGGACCAGTGAGTAGCAGTGGGCAAGGAGCAAGGGAAAGGCACCTGGAGCTCCTAATAACAAGAACTATGGAATCCTAGTGTGAGGTGGATTTTGCCACCTCCCGAGTTTACTATGCAGATGAAGAAACTGAAGTCCAGTTGCCCCCCTTCCTGTGTATAAGATTCCTCTTCACCACTTATTTTTACACTGATTGCTCTGTTCCTTAAAAAAGTGATCAAAATCATTTATTTTTTGGAGGGGTCTGCAGATGAAATTTGGATTTTCTTTGTTATCTTTATTTGGGAGATGGTAATATATTCTCCCTTTTTTTCTCACAAACTAGACCATTTGAGCATTATGGAAAATACTGCAGATACGTAGCACGTGGTTGGGTTTGGGGCGCCCCCTTCAGCCTCCAGTTGCCCAGCTCAAGTGATCATAAAACTTTCCCAGGGAAAAGTCCTTCATAAGGAAATCATCTCGTAGGGAAATAGAAATGCACTTCAATAGGAAAACTGGCACAAATATGGATCGTGTCGTTTGTGGAGCTTGTGCAAAGTAGATGATAATTGATGCAAATATCCCTGTGGGTGTGCAAAATTAGGTGGCTTTGGGGTATGCCTGGTGGGGTCACCTGCAGTGAGTTCTGCATGAGACACCCACGTGTGATGGTTCAGGCTAGTCTACTGGTGGATAGGCAGGTTCTCAAATCCTGGCCATTACCTGTTTAAATGCTCTCTGGAACAGTAGAAACCGCCGGCGTGCACTCTCACTGATAGAAAACGTGTCGTTTTCCTGCTGAATAATAGGGCGGTAAAATTATGCCAAGTGTTGGGTAGCAGCAGAAGCAAGCCCCCTCCCTCTCCTTCCTAGTGATGCCAGCGCAGTTCCCCAGACCAACTCTGAATCCCACATTCTCAAGGTAGCCCTTGCCGAACTCCCACCGTGGTGGGGACTGACTCCTTTCATTTTCAGAGCAATCTGGTCACGTAGCATGATTATCTACATTTTATACATAAGGAAAATGAAGCTCAGAGATGTAGACTGCTATGTAAAGGGTTTTCCAGCTGGTTAGAAGCAGACCTGAACTTGAATCCAGAACTACTCATTTCAGAATCCAGAGCCCGTGCTCTCTCCCGTGATACCATCGAATCCCTGTCATGCAATAAAAGCCAGGATTTTGAGGATGTCTTCTCAAAATACGTCATTTCCCATGGGCTCTGGTCACAGCATTGTTCTACTCACACTGGGTTGCAGTTTTGAGGCGATGACAAAAAAGTTGTTGGCCAGAGTTGAGAATGACTTCCGGATCCTGGAGTCAGCTGCCTTACCCAGATAGCCTTTGAAAATGGTATTCAGGTAAAACTTCAGCAGGGCACGGATGAGGTAACAGCTCTCGACGTCCTGGGGAGGATCTGGGTTACTGCGGAGCCGAGCCTTCCCCCCACCATAGCCCTAGGTGAACAACCCATGTGCCACACGAGGCAAGATAAGCACACAGAGAAAGAGATCTTCTAGAAGAGGCTGACCAACATTAAATCTGAAGGGGCACGCAGAGAGGCGCCCTTGGTTGATGGGAGGAACCGCAGACCCAGAGAGGACAGACCCACAGCCAGTCAGTGGCAGACACAGACCTAGGTCCCAGAAGTCCTGATTCCCCATCTGTTTAATGTCCTTTCCTCTACACTACATGGCCTCTCTAATAGCTGTGTTTGTGTAGGGTTGGGTGCTAGACCGTAGAAAGCACCCGGCACTTGGTGGTTCAGAGTTGAGATTCCAGGGAAAGAACTGGAAAGAGAAATGAAGAAAGAAAACTAACAACTTGGAACACAGGGATTGCACTCAAGCCCCCTTGAGTGCCAGATGAAAGCTCAGTGCCTTGCGGGGACCAGGGCTCAGTACATGCACTCGCTGACTGCCTAGCTGGGTGTGGGGGTGACGGTAATGAGTGAGAAAGAAGGATGGGAACCAATGAGACCAAAGCAGGTGTGGAATCCTGGTGGCTCTGGCTAAATGGAGAAAGATGCTTATGAGCCTCAATCCGTACCACCCTCCATGTCCCCATACACACATACCCACGTAACCCAGACACGGGGGTCATGACTCAGACGTTTACTTCTCCGGCTCCCTGCCCAGCCCTGTCCTGTGTAGGCTCAGTCCAGGCAGAAGTGGTCTCTATCAGCCTCCCCTCGACCACCCATAGGAGACAAGCCACCAGACACAGAGGCATTGTCTTTCCCCAGTGTCTGATTACCGAAACGTTCTGCAGAATCTCCTTCCGTAGCAGCCGGACACTCGTGATGTTATCCTTAGCTTGCTTTGGGAATAGAAAGAGAAGATGCATCCAAGTTGAGGGACAACACAGAAACCAACCATGCAAATACATGCGGGTCCCCAGATCTATCCAGTCTGAGATCTCAAAGGCCAGAAAAGCCAAGGGAGGACCCAGGAAGGGCTGAGCTGAGGTAGGCCCCCAGGGGGTGAGGGTACAAGTTTCCAGCCACAGAAATCACTAAGCTTAACCCCCAGAGGCAGATGGAATCCCAGGAGTTCTCAGAGCCTTCGTGGGGGACCTGTTGTTTCCCTCGGTCAGCAGGAAATAAGCCTATTTGGTTTAAGAATGAGTAGGGGCAGGGTTTTACCCCCATTTTCTGTGGGGGTTGGCATGGAGTGGTGGTTGCACGTTTGAGCTGCCTCTTGCCCTTGGAACTTCCCCTCAAGCAGCCGTATCCTCCAACTCTGTTTATAGCCAAAGTGTCCCTGTGAGAAAGGCGCTTTAGAGCCAGTATGAGCACCGATCACCTTCAGCACCCGGAGAAATTCTCAGTCATGTTTCACCAGCGGCCCCTCCCAAAAAGAGCATCAACCACTCTTTTTACCATTAGCTAAAGCCTTGTTTCCTCATGTGCAAGAAGGAACGCATGCTGTGATGCCTCTGATTTCAAAAACTTATTATATAGGAAAATAATCAGCGAGTGCAAAGGGCTCTGTAATCACAAAATAGCCTGCTGCACTCACGGGAACCCCTGCAGCCGTGTCCAGAGTCACACCTCACTCACCACAATGTCCTTCACGGCCCAGAAGGCCTCCCAGAGTTCCTGGAGGACTACACCCTCCACTCGGCAAGGTCCGAACTGGAATTCTTGGCCCTGGACCCCTGGACCCTGGCTGCAGAGAAGCAGGGTCAGACTCAGGCCAAGGAGGGCAGTTGTCCGCCCTGGAAAGCCCATCTGCCGCGAAGGAGGGAGCAGGAGGAACCTGCTGGAAGAAAAGGAGGCGTCACAAGGTACGTCGCAAGGTAGGACTTCTGCCCCGGCCATAGCACACCCAGATCAGTGCTCCTTGGCTCTCCCTGGGCCACCTACGGGGACACATGGATGTGAAATCTGAGACCAGAGTAAGTTCCCAGTGGCAAACGTGTGGCCTTTCTGGGGTGTGCTTGGGTGGGGCGTGGGTCTTTCTGCCCCTCCATCTCATACAGCTGGTCTCGCTGTCTCTCTGCCGTTCCCCACCATGCCCACCCACGTCCCCAGCACCCAACGCCTCCCTCTTTGCTCCATGACCGTTCTCTCCAGCCAGGAATTGGCCAGTCAGAATTGAACCAAGAAGAGTGAAGAAATGGGGGGCAGGAGGCTTATAGAGCTAAAGAACATGTGTAGAGCATTCTCCAAACTCGGGAGCATGGGGACCTTAACTAGGCATTCGCATGTCTGAGCTCTGCCCTGGATCCCCAGGCCCCCTCCGGCAGGTCTTTTCTCCTCCCCAGGAGAGGACCATCCCGATGCCTCATCACCAGGGAGCCAGGGGATTAGTCCTGGCCCACAGGGAGGGGCTCAGACAGCAGGTTAGGGTCACACACTCGCTGGGCCACCTCAATTGATCGACTCACCCCTGACTCGAAGAGTTAAGTTTTCAGGTAACCGCACAAACGGGAGGAATCAGATTTCCAAGTGAATCACCTTGAAAACCTCCCACTGAAGCACCAGTGGGATGACTGTCTCGAAGAGGCCCCAAGCTAGGGGACGGCCACCCACTCTCTGTCTGTCACAGCCGCGTGCAGACAGTTTCCTCTCCCTGCTTTCCTTGCCCTTTTCTTCCTTCCTTCTTTCCTCTCTGCTTTCTCCCTCCCTCCCTCTCTTCCTTCCACAAACATTTAAGGACCTGTCTTACTCGGGGCACTGGTTTCACACCTGCAGCCCCTCGATTCCAGCCCAGATGGGCAGGGAGGTGGGAAAAGACCTGCATCTGGAGTGGCTGACGACACGTGGGCCAGAGGGGCACAGGATGAGCGCCCAGTCAGATGAGCCTCTTTCCTGGAGCTCATGCCCCGGTGTCTCTCTCGGAGCCTTCTCGTTCTGTTTCTTCCGATGCCACAGCCTTTGCAGCCTCTCTTGAAGATTCATTTCTGGGCCTCATGATCCTGCCCACCTTCCTTCCATTCAACCCGGACCCTTCTTGGTGTTAAAGCAGAGACCGCAGCTCCGCATCCGTTCCCCTGGCCCCGTTTCCCGACGAGGCAGCCGTCGGGTGCTTGGAAGCAAAGTACTCCCTCGACCCCCAGCACTCACCACAGTCCCCGAAGGGGTGCTTGAGGGCTGGCTGTTCAAGGGTGGCTGGGTCCTGTTGAGGGAGGGGCAAGTCGGACAGGCACCTTCCCCATTCACTGATCAAGGGTGTAGCCACAGGTGGAAGGTTCTTCTCCCAGCAGTGAAAGCCGTTTTCAAAGATAAAGATGTGCAGGCTCTCAAGGCTCTGTGGAGATCCTATATATGGGGGCTGGGGGAGGGGCGGAGGGAGGGGGGAGGTGGAGAAAGGGAAATTGGTCATGCTTTCCTAGAGAATTACTTCACTGCCTACTCACCCCTCACCTGAAGACAATGGGACGATGCTGAGCGAGGTGAGCTGAGGCCTGAAGCTGACTTCTGGCTGTGCCACCAGCTCTGTGACCAGAGACAAGTCTCCTGGCTACCCTGAGCCTCAGTTTCTGCATCTATAAAATTAAAACAAACCAACAGACTCCCCCACCCCACCACACAGGTGCAAGGAGCAAATGGGAAAATGACACAGGGTGCTTTGCAAACTGTACACATATGGGAATACATTATTGCTGTGCAGAGCAATCCGGTCTCCTTACTCCAAGATCATTCAATAATGGTGCTCTGCTAATGACGGGACAGTGGCCTGAAGGCTGAGGATTGCCCATGCGTACTTCTGTGATGGTTCAGAGCCTGGAAGTTTAGAGTTTCCTCACATGCAGCCCCCGATGGCCCCGTCTCAAGTTCAAGAAGAAGAAGGCTGAGTGCATGGCCAGACCTGGAAAGCTGAGGTATTCTGGTGTCCTGGTGGGCGGGCCTCAGCCTGCACTGCTTGGCCAGGGTTTGCCCATGGGACTCGGCATGTCAGGAGCCAAGGTGAAGACACCCAACCATATGTTTGGGTGTCAGACTTCGGTTGCCCTGTGGGTGAAGTGAAGGGTAGACCTGAGCCATGCTCCTACAGCATGTTGCCCAGAACATGGTTCTGAGGGACAAGAGACTGCCTCGTCAGTAGATTCCAGAAGGCTGGCGTGTGCCAGCCCCTCTAGGGAACATATAATGCTCCTGAGAATAATGCAGACTGAGAAGTCTCAAGAGGACTGGGGGGCAGGGACATGTATTTGACTTTGTTTCATGCAGCCCATCCCATGAGTATTTGACCATGTCTCTGGGACACATTGTGGGAAACACCAGACCCTGGATTAGGGACTGCCGAACTATGGACCAAGAATAAGCTGAGAATGGCTTACCCTGTGATCTAAGAATGGTTTTACATTTGTTAGTGACTAAAACAAACAAACAAACAAACAAAAAATCAAAAAATAAGAAGTACGTGAAATTCAAATTTCGGTGTTTACGAGTAAAGTTTTACTGGGACACAGCCACACCCCATCTGTTACATATTGTCTATGGCTGCTTTTGTGCTCCAGTGATGGAGACTAGTAGTCATGGCTGAGACCATATGGCCCACAAAGCCCCAAATATTTACTCTCTGCCCTTTGCAGGGAGACTGCTGAGCCCTGCTCTGAATTACCTTCCTGGTAATTCATCTGGGACTGGGGATCATTTGGAATCAGGCAAGACACATGGGAGTAGAACGTGATGCGAGGCGTGGGATCATTTCCCCAGCTCAGTGGAGGACAAACAGGGGATCCTGAAAGGAACTGGCCCTTCCCAGTCTCTCTGGCGGGCAGACCCTTCTCAGTCTCTCTGGCACCAACACCCTTTCCCTTCATCACACATTCAGTGGTGTTTGTTTCCTTAAGCAGACGAAATACTTGCTGCCGTCCCCAGCCAGCAGCCTGGTCTGTATGAGGACCAAACTTGAATTCTTCCCTCCTTTCGCTTCTAGAGGACCTGCATCCAGTCTTTGGCAGGAGCTCACACCACACCCTTTCCTCCCCTGCGAGGATCCAGAGCATTACTAAAATCCCTAACCACTACGGGAAGAAGATGCCCAGAGGCATTCCTGAGATAAAAAAAGAACACAAAGTACAAATGTAGCAGCAGCAGACAAGGGGGAGACAGGAGAGGACAGGAGAGACAGACAGCTGAGGCAGGAAGCTGAGAGAGAAAGTGAGCCCCAGGGCGGCTGCAGTGCTAGACGAGGACGGATGGCAGGAGGGATGAGCTGTTAGCAGGGCAGGCTAGAACAGAGGCATGAGGTCATGGGTATAGCTCAGTGGATTCCAGAATCTCTACCTGAGGTCACAGGTAGCTCATTCTGTCGAAGGAAGGCGTGGCGTAAGAGCGATATCCAGGCAAACATGTGCCTGAGCTTAACCTAGCACGATTACCTGGGAAGAGAGGGCCAAGAGAGAACTCAAGGACCTTGGCCCAAAGTCAACTGAGGTTGCCCCTTATGAGTATAAGATTTACACACAAGCAGGCTTGGGTTCAAAATGTGATTGAGTGGCCTATGAGCTGTCTGCGTCTCAGTTTTCTTAATTATAAAGTCAAGTCCTATAGGATCACAAGGACACAACAATGGAGAGCCTGTTCCTCCAAGTGTGGTCTGTGGACCAGCAGCAACAGCAATATCTGGGAGCTCATTAGAAATGCAGAGTCTCAAACCCTTCCCCCAAAACTACGCAACCAGAATGTGCATTTTAAGAAACGCCAAGGTGATTCTTAAGCATATGAAAATTTGCGAGGCACTACGTAAAACACACGAAGGACAACCCAGTGTCTTAACAAGTAAGCACTTCAAGTGAACTTGGAAGGACTAGAGCAGTGATTCCAGGGGCACAATTTTGTCCCCTAGGGACATTGGACAATGTCTGGAGATGTTTTGGGGCATCCTAACTGGGGAGTGTGGGAGATGGAGATGCTACAGACATGGAGTAGAATGGGCTAGGGCTGCGGCTGGACACTCTACAGTGCACAGGACAGCCCCTCACCACAAAGAATGATGCCAACAGTGCTGAGGCTAAGAAATCCTGGGCTAGAGGAAAGAAGTGGTTGTGAGGGAAAAAGCTGAAGTAGCACCAAAGATGGATAAGAAGGGGGCCATTGGGGCGCCTGGGTGGCTCAGTGGGTTAAGCCGCTGCCTTCGGCTCAGGTCATGATCTCAGGGTCCTGGGATCGAGCCCTGCATCGGGCTCTCTGCTCAGCAGGGAGCCTGCTTCCCTTCCTCTCTCTCTCTGCCTGCCTCTCTGCGTACTTGTGATCTCTCTCTGTCAAATAAATAAATAAAATCTTAAAAAAAAAAAAAAAAAGAAGGGGGCCATTACTGGGGAGGTGGCTGTGGACAGATCACATGGTCAGGGAAGTGGACAAAGCAAGATGGTGATGGTAACTTGGAAGGCAGAGCCCAAAGACTCCTGGGAGGGAGCAGATGGCGCAGCCCACCCCACTAGCTCACCCCTGGGAAAGCTCTGAGTCTCTGACTTGGAAATGTTGGAGAAATTGGGGCTGGTCCTTTGGGCTATATGCCTATATTTTTAACCCAAACTCCATCCTAGACCAGACTGAGACCAGAGGCTCTTCTAATCTCTCTCATCCAGAATTTGGGGAATTTCCCTTACAAAAATATTGGGTGGGAGAAAATCTCTGAGAATAAGCTTTGATTTACAAGGCTACTTTCCCCCCCAAAATATTCTTAGATCTGGGGGGTTACTCAGTTAATCTCATACCATCTGCCATCTGTATCTTTCTACAGAGTGTCAGTGTCATGTTTGAGAAGTAAATCCACTCCTACCCCACATCTACTTAAGTCTCCCTAAATCTATAGGGAGAGAAAGGGACTGAATCAGGATGGAGCAGGGTCCCATCTGCACTAAAGGTGAGGTGAAGCACTAAAGGGCTCACTCTTAGAGCTGAATAACCTGTCTTTCTGAGACATGGAAATGCCCTGCAGGAGAGAAGCAATAAGCCCATTAATGAGGATTTCCTGATAGCCAGAAGAGAAAAGAAAGTTACATCATCATATTTTCTTCCAATGAATTGACTTTAATCTTCACCCTAAGAATGATCATTATCTCCCTATTTGGCTAAGAGACTTAAGCGCTAATAGATGTGGGTTACCTGGGCATTTTGTCAGTCTTTTCCCTGTCTTAGCTGCTGTCATTTCAGGAGCAGAAATGAAATGTGCGTGTCTACTCGTCAGCCCCCTTAGACTGGCACGCTGCCATCCTACCTTCTTTTCTGTTGTTGATGTAACAAACAATTTATTATCACAGGCATTCCAAAAGATGAAAGTAAAAACCAATTCTTTTTACATTTCTACAGCATGCTTAGCTATACAAAACACGTCCAAATAAATGTTCTCATTTGATATACACCGTAATCTTTTGAGATAAGGAGGACAGATAATATTTCTTTGCAGATTAGAAAGCTGAGAGTCAGAAGAGTCCAGTGATTTTCCCTCCGACACATAAATAATCGACAGAACTGGAAGTGGAGTGCTGGTCTTCTGGTTTTAATCTAGTACTCTGCCTTGTACTACCCTTTCAAGCCACTTCTCAATCGTGCTTCTTCTTCTCTCATCCCTCTTTAAAGCAAAATGCTCAATACTCTGGAAGAAACTTCCCAATGCACAGCTTGATTGTCTTACTCCTCAGCCACCAAACCGTCTTTGGTTTCTGGTGAGAACGCTCCCCCTTCCCGACTCCCACCCATCGCTCTTCTTTTCCGTGTCTGTATCCCAGCCTGGCTTTAGCACAGAGGCTTCCACTTATCGGGTGTTCAGTCATCGTGGTTCTTCTCTAATCAATGGTTAATTTCAAAATTGGGTAACTGGAATGCACTAAGGGGGAGATAAGGTAAATTGAACTGATTTTTATTGTTGTGTGATTCTTCATTGATTATTCATGGATAAAATCTGCATAATGGAATGCTATCGGCCACTAAAAATTTATATTTAGATTCTTAAAAAATTATAACATTTTAGGTTTAAAAAGCAGATGATGGAATGATATATGCAGTATGATCTGGGTTTTATACAAAAAAGAGTGGGCATATATCTTGAAAATGATCAAGAACTATAAATACCAAGATTTTAACAGAATTATCTTGGAGCGGTAAGATAATGGATGTTTTCCTCCTCTGTACCTATTCTTCATTTTCTAAGTTTATACAAGTTGAATATAAATGCAAGTTTCTTTACAAGTCATTTTTAATTTGGGGCATCTAGGTGGCTCAGTCAGTTAAGCGTCCGATTCTTGGTTTTGGCTCAGGTCGTGACCTCTCAGTCCTGGGATCAAGCCCACATCAGGCTCTCCCCTCAGTGTGGAGTCTACTTTGGATTCTCTCTCCCTCTCCCTCCTGTTCACTCTCTCTCTCTCTTTCTCTCTCTCAATTTTTCTCAAATAAAAAAAAAATAAAATCTTTTTAAAAGTTATTTTTAATTTAAGTAAATCATTAGTTTCACTATTGCTCACTGAAAACTGTTGAAATTCCCTGGCTGGAAATGCATAGCCTCTGAGACTTGGTCCATTCATTTTCCCAGTTTTATCTCTTCTCCAAACCTCTGCACATTGTGCTTCCCAACCCAACTGAGCTGCTCATCTCCACCTCCTGCCTCTGCCCCTCTGTTCACAATCTAAGATTTCTTTACCACCTGCCAAACACTAACCACCACCTTTACCACCTGTTGCCTTGACATAGAAAGATGGTCATGATACAGTGTTGATTGTCAAAAGCAGATTGCATATATATGCATATACATGTACACACACACACACACACACACACACACTGTTAAGGATACTTATTTTGAAGAAGTAAAAGTACAGGCTGAGTATAATTTTCTTTTTATCTTTCAACTATTTGGTATAATTGGCATAAACAACAAACACCTACTACTTTTGCATTAAAAATTTTGCCTGCTCATCAAGTTCTCTTCCTTGAAACCTTTTCCAAAAGCTGCAAAGAATTTCTATCACCTTTGATCACTGTTGCAATTTGAATCTTTTTTTGTGGTACTGAATCCTTTTCCCTTTCCTTGCTTTCCCTTCCCTTCCCGTCCATCGCCCTCTCTCTCCTGGGAGGGCAAAGGGATGGATACTGTTATCAGATATTGTATCCTTCTCCTTTCCTTACACTGTTCAGATTAGAGGAATAGGTTATTGAATAAATAAATAATAAGATACTCAATATGTAAGTATTCAGAATGATTTGAAAACTACATTTTGTTGGGTTAATCTCAGCACACAAATTAAGATTTTGAATCTCTGAATGTGCTCTTGGTTGGATACTCACTTTGATGTATGGCAGACGTTTCAGTTGCTCCTCATGTTTACAGCTTCCCTCTTCCCACAACTTGGGAAAACCACACTTCCCTGCCCCACTGAAGTTCAGTGGGCCATGTGACTATTTGGGGTGGAAGAATTAGAATCTTGGGCATACTTCTCCATGCTCTCTCATGTCCCACTCCTGTTGTGATGGCAACATCCCAGGAGAGAAGCAGTTCCTTCAGCCTGGGCCCCTGAGTATCCATAATGGGCACAGTCTCTTGTTAATGTGTCTTGGATGTGTGAAATTAGGGAGAAATCACTTCTGTTGTATTAAACCACTGAGAGAGATGAAGGTCTTGTTTATTACTGCAGCATAACTTCGCCTAACCTGGCTAATGTTAGAGGGGAGGAGACTTTAGATGTCCCTAAAGATCCTTTAAACTCTCAGGAAATGAATTTAGACCCCAATTTAGAAGAACTGTTGGTCTAGATGCTATTTAGAGGACTCATTATAAGTCAGAGATTCTCAAAAATCCTTCCTTGATGGAAAGCACTGCTTCCTCCTGAAGCACAGTGCAAGCAAGGCACTCAGCAGGTTCTGGCATGAGGCTCACCACATTGGGATCCAGCAACTGGCTGCTCAGTCATTGTCACACAATGGGGCAGCAGCTCCAGAACGTAAGATGGATGGAGTCCAAAAGCTTGCCTGCAAGAGAGAGTCTTGTGCTCCTGGCTGGAGTGATGGAGAGGACCCTTCTCCTGGTAGGTGCCAATAAAAAGCTTTGGACAAGCCAACAATAACAACAAAACACACACACACTTCTCCCACATACTTACTTACTACATGGATTTTTTAAAAAATATTTTACTTATTTTTTTGACAGTCAGAGATCACAAGCAGGCAGAGAGGCAGCTGGGGGTGTGGGGTGGGCAAGCAGACTCCCTGCTGAGTGGAAAGCCTGATGCGGGGCTGGGTCCCAGGACTCTGAGATTATGACCTGAGCTGAAGGCAGTGGCTTAACCCACTGAGCCACCCAGGCACCCCTACTACATGGATTTTAAAACTGGCAATGAAAGGCAGGTCTGAGCTTGCCCCAGAATATGAGAAACTGCAGATTGTGTCTCTGAAAAGCCTTGCATATGATGCTTGATATACAAAATAATTTGGGCGCCTTAAACCAAAATTTTTGTGTGTGTAGTTCCTTACCTCCAGCCTTTACCACAGATAAATGATCAAATCCAGAGAATCATCAAAAGTCAAAGGACTGATGAAGAGTGTCACTGCTTCCAGCAAGTGGGTGGGGCTTATCCATTCTGCCTTCAGCTTCCGAAAAATATCCTCTTGGAAAATGTATTACTCATGGAAATGAAGAGAGGGTATTTCCCTCTGTGGAGTATTTCCTGCCTTGAAAAGTCACCATGCCTTTTCCCAGCCCCGAGAGATGGACCTCCAAGGATGGAGATGTAATGGATCTAATTGCTTAATCCTGGTTGAGTGAATTCCTCTTTCCCACAATAAAATAGTAATAAAAATGACTGGGAATAGGATAACCTTAATGTTCATGTTTCATTAACCTATGATTAAAAGTTAGAAATTAAATATCTCAAAGTGCTGTAGTCCCAAATACTCATATAAACATACCAGGCTCTCACAGAGTCCCACTCTCCAAAGTGTTTTGAGAATTCTCAAAGGAATGTCTCTCATAGGCATATCCATGCACCAGTCTATACCATCAGGGCTGGCCAAGCCAGCTATTGTCAGCTCCAGTGGCTGCCCCAGTGATGGTGAGAATGGAATTCTCCTTACCAAGTTCTCAGCACCATTTGCTCCAGCCAAAAAAATGTTGCAAAGTCTCATTCACCCTCATAGGATGTTGGACCACTGCTGGACTTGTGAAACAGCTTTCCCAATTTATATCGCAAGTCCTTGGGATATATCCTTGGCCACATACTGGGATACCTACCAGGAAGATTGGTTTGGGGACAGCTTCTGGTAGCATGGCACTGTAATTCATCATTTCTTCGGTGAAGTGGGGGTTGGAGGTAGGTCTCAGCTGTAGTCCAATAAGCCAGCTTGTTGTGTTATATCTTACAAAGTACTTCCACAGTTTGGTATTCCCATAAACCATGTAGTGCAGAACAGAAATCATTTCCATCTTAGAAAGCCAAGGCAAAGAGAAGTTTTGTTATTTGCCCAAGCTCATAGGGCTAGCAAATGGAGCTGCTTAGACTTGAACCTGGGATTCTGGCTCTAAACCTGAGTGCACGAAAGGCAGTAAGCATGCAGCCTTGGAGTCACACTTTGTGTTTGGGTTCCTGACTCTGCAATTTACTAGCTGTGTGACCTTGGATAAGTCTCTTGATTCCTCTGTTCTTCAATTTCCTACTCTATGAAGTAAGAATAACAATGCATCTCATAGGTATTGTTAAACGAGGAAGTACACGCAACACTCATAGAAGAGAGAACCTGACACATTAGTAGGCACAGGAAAGAGTTAGATGTTATTAAAATATTACTAATATTATTTTTATCTATTACTGTGACCCACTTAATGCCTTTTATTAATAAAAAGAACTTGAGATGGCTACAAATAACTTCTTCCCTTTATCTATATGCTCTTCCATTTAGGAAGAATAAAATTAGTGCTTATAAAAGTACTCCACAGAGAAATGACAGAATGGACTGTAGTTAATGCCAGTTTCTATCGTCTGCTTAGGATGTCTGCAAAGTTGCTTTAAAACGATAATCGTTCAGCCCCGAGAGAAGTGATATAAGAATATTACATGAGGGCCCTGGGTGGCTCAGTGGGTTGAGCCTCTGCCTTCCGCTCGGGTCATGATCTCAGGGTCCTGGGATCAAGCCCCGCATCAGGTTCTCTGCTCGGCGGGCAAACTGCTTACTCCCCTCTCTCTCTGCCTGCCTCTCTGCCTACTTGTGATCTCTCCCTTTCTCTCTCTGTCAAATAAATAAATAAAATCTTTAAAAAAAAAAAAAGAATATTACATGAAAACCTCAAGACCATGATTTGTGGAGTGGGCTCTTTTTTGATTAACATTTATAAAGAAAACAAAGATAACTAAGTCATTTCCTAATAAGCCAGATCATCTTGTCCTAAAATCGTTATGCCTTAAATAACTATTCGTACTTTCTGCTAAAGTTTGTTGATCTGAAAATGTTTTTATTTCATGTTTATTTTTAAAACAATAGCTTTATTGAGCTATAATTCACATACCGTAAAGTTCACCCTTTAAAAGTGGTTTTGGGTATATTCCCAGAGTTGTGCAACCAGCATCGTTATCTAATTCCAGAACATTTTCATCACCCCAAAAGCAACCTCCTACCCATTCTCAATCACTCCCCATTTCTCCTGCCTCTAGCCTCTGGAAACCACTGGTGTATTTTCTGTCTCTATGCCTTTGCCTATTCTGAACATTTCCAGACATTGTATTTGAAAAACTATAATTTCAAGCTTAGAATATCATTTTCCTCTGAGGTGGATTTATATTTGCTTCTCAAAGGAGAGTAGAGGATTAGTTATCTCCGATTACTTTAATTACTCAGATGACTTTAGTAGACTGATATGATTCAAAGCTGATTTTCCTGTTCCTCTTAAGGCCAGTCTAGGGAATACCATGACTCCTCGGGGTAGCTCTTTGGGGTCTCAAACCCAAGCTTAACAGGAAATTAGTAGGGCCCCTCTTCAGGAGGCTCTGAACTCTTATTTGTGTTGCCCCAATCTTGTAAATTTGTGTTAAATTCTACACATCTTCTCAGTTTCCCAACCTTTCCTTAACTTTTCTCAATTTAGATGGCTTCCCTGAGGGAAAAGGCATCCCCAGGGCCCAGCCCAGCTCTGACTGTATTTCCATTGCCCACTTCTTGACTCTGTATTTCTGCTTGTCTTGTTACCTCTCCAATTATCTTCAGTTTTTATTTCCCTATTTCCTGATTTTTCCAATTTTTTTGAGATTCTTCTCAGTGAGAAGTTTCATTTAAAATCCAACAGCTATTTCCTCCTTCATGCAAAACAGACAAAGAGGAAAATACTTCCACATATTCAACAGCTTCAGAAAAATCTCTGTGCCCTGCCATTGGGAGGACAGACACCCCTACTGTGTGGGGTCTGTGAGGATTCAGAGATAAACTTCACCAAGTGCTTAGTGAGTTTGTAGCAATCATTTCCCAATCTGTTCCAGCCTGTAGAAAGCATACAGCCAAATTTTGATCCTTCTAGCAATTTATGATTCAGAATCTTATGATACATCCTTTGTGGAAAAAATCCTAGCTCAACTTCATTGTATTGTCTGCATTCCAATTGTTTTATCCATTTTCCTTAAATCTTGGATTGCATGTATTTTTATAAGCCACCCTGAATCACTTAAGTAGGAGGTGGGACATAAATAAGTAAATAAAATAAGTTAAATAAAGGTTTTTTAAATTGCATTATGCTAAACACACAGAAGGAGATATTGATATTAGCACAAGATTGAACCAGTTGCCTGAGGTAGAAGAACTTTGAGGTCCTTTGTCTTCTCGTGCCACTTGCTGACATCCTTGCTCCCCCTTCAAGGCCTAGTCCAAGGATCTCTCCTTTGGAAAGACTTCTCTGGTCTCACCTCCACACAAGCTTCTTTCTTTAATCATATTGGACCATCTATTGCTGGACAGTGACTTGCCCTGCCAACTTCACTCTCTTTATATGTCTTTAACCTCCACAATGCCTAGAAAGAGAAACATTTAAAAAACATTTAGAAACTCTCAGAAAAATTTAAGGCATTGGGGCGCTTGGGTGGCTCAGTCGTTAAGCATCTGCCTGCAGCTCAGGTCATGATCCTGGGGTCCTGGGATCAAGTTCCGCATTGTTGGGAAGCCTGCTTCTTTCTCTCTGGCTCCCCCTGCTTGTGTTCCCTCTCTCGTTGTGTCTCTCCCTGTCAAATAAATAAATAAGATCTTTTAAAAAAAATTTAAGGCATTAAATTGAATTATTTTACAACAGCTTTACTGATATGTTATTGTCATGCAGTAAGCTGTGCATATTTAAAATGTGCCATTTGATACTTTTTGGCATATGCAAACCTCTGTAAAATCATCATCACCATCAAGATGATATATCCACCACATTAACCATTCAATTATTGGTGGACATTCAGGTTATTTCAAAATTTTATTTAAAAGAAAGCTGCTCTAAGCATTCATGTACAAGTCTTTATATGGGCCTATGCTTTCTTTTCTCTTGGATAAATACATAAGAACGGAATGTCTAAGTCATTTGGCAGAGGTTTGCTTATGTTTTTATAAACCACTAAGCTGTTTTCAACATGGTTTTACCATTTTACATCCCCAGTAGCAGTATATGAGAATTTCAGTTCTCCCACATTCTCCCCACACCTGGTATGGTCAATCTTTTTACTTGTAGCCATTTTAGTTTGTATGATGTGGTATCTCATTATGGCTGTAATTTGCACTTAATCAATGCAACTTAATGTTGACTGTCTTTTCATGTGCTTTTGTTTGGTTTTATCTTCTTTGGTGTCTGCTCAAGTCTTTCATGTATTTTTTAATACATTTTATGCTTGGATCTATGGTCCATTTTGAGTTAAAATTTTTTAAATGAGTTAAAATTATCTTGAGTTAATTTTTGAATTACCTCTATAACTTTGTTAAAAATCGATTGTCCATGAATGTGTGGGCCTTTTTCTAGATTTTCTCTTCTGTTCCATTGATCTATTTTTATACTAATACCACACTGTCTTAATTGCTATTGTTTTATATAACTCTTGAGACTAGAATATTAATTCTCCAATTTTGTTCTTCTCTTTCAGAAGGCTATTTTTGGTCTGTTGTATTTTAGTTGGAATTTTTAAATGACTTCATCTATTTCTACCTTTTAAAAAAGGCTGCTGAAAATTTTATAGTGATTGCATTGAATTTATGGATCAATTTGGGGAGACTTAACATTTTAATAATGAGACTTCTAATTCTTGAATATGATATATCTTCCCATTATTTAGATCATCTTTTAATTCTCCCAGCAATGGTTTGTAGTCTGTAATGCAGAAATCTTTTTTTAAAGATATATTTATTTGACAGAGAAAATAAGCAAGTGTGAGTGAGGGAAAGGGCAGAGGGAGAGACTCTTCAAGCAGACCCCCTGCTGAATGTAGATCCTGATGCAGGTCTCCATCTAACAACCCTGAGATCATGTCCTGAGTCAAAACCTCTTGTTAAGTCAAGAGGCTTAACAAACTGAGCCACCCAGGACCCGCACTAAAGAAATCATTTACATCTTTAGCCTGATTTGTTCCCAAGCATTTCAAAACATTTTATGCTATTGTCAACAGTGTGTGTGTATATATACATGTGTGTGTATCAAATACACACATATATTGTTTATGTATATTATTTATTTATATTATTGTTTGTACCATAATAATATGTATATTATTATTTCAACTTCCAATTGTGTGTTACTGGTATATGGAAATACAGTTGATCTTTGTATATTGATCTTATACTCTGCTTCCAAATGAAACTTTCTTCTTAGTTCTAGGAGCTTTTTGTAGATTCCATCAGATATTTCTACCCAAATAAGCGTGTCGTCTATGTATAAGAAGAGTTTTGCTTCATTCTACTATGGATGACTTATTTCTTCTTGAATTGAGTTGAGGTTTAATAATGTTGGAAGTCCAGGGACCTGAGTTTTAATGCCAGCTCTGCCATAACTATTGTGCAACCTTTGGCAAATTGCTTTCCCTCGCTGAACCCCAGTCACCCTGTAAAATGATCCATGTTGTCTCCTACTTCTAACATTCAGTAAGACAAAGAATGCTTTCTGAAAGGTATTAGTACTCTAATTGTAATCCACGGCTTCCTGCCTCGAGGCCTCTGAGTTCTACGTTCTTCCCGTTAAGCAGTTGACTCATCCTGCTAGGGACAGTTGAGTTGAACCAAAGGGTGTCAACCTTTTCTCCTCCCAACCTTCCAGTGAAATAGGGGAGTGCCTGTATTCAGTCATCCTTTTACTGTTTGCTCTGCTGCCTCCTATTGGCAAAGCCCAGTCTTCAGGGTGGGTTGTCTGTGTTCTGGCAAAAGCCAGAGCATTTAACTCAGGAAAAGAATCAGTTGCTTTCTTACACACTAACAATGAAAATACAGAAAGGGAAATTAGAGAATCAGTTCCATTTACTATAGCAGCAAGAACCATAAGATACCTGGGAATAAACCTAACCAAAGACATAAAGGATCTGTACTTGAGGAACTACAGAACACTCATGAAAGAAATTGAAGAAGATACAAAAAGATGGAAGACCATTCCATGCTCCTGGATCATAAAAATAAACATTGTTAAGATGTCTATACTGCCTAGAGCAATCTATACTTTCAATGTCATTTCAATCAAAATTCCACTGGCATTTTTCAAAGAACTGGATCAAACAATTCTAAAATTTGTATGGAACCAGAAGAGACCCCGAATCGCTAAGAAAATGTTGAAAATGAAAAACAAAACTGGGGGCACCTTGTTGCCTGATTTTAAGTTTTACTACAAAGCTGTGATCACCAAGACAGCATGCTACTGGCACAAAAACAAATACATAGACCAGTGGAACAGAGTAGAGAGCCCAGATATCGACCCTCAACTTTATGGTCAAATAATCTTCAATGAAGCAGGAAATAATATACAGTGGAAAATAGACGGTCTCTTCAATAAATGATGCTGGGAAAATTGGACAGCTATGTGTAGAAGAATGAAACTCGAACATCCTCTTACATCATACAAAAAGATAAACTCAAAATGGATAAAAGACCTCAACATGAGGCAGGAATCCATTAGAACCCTAGAGGAGAACATAGGCAGTGACCTCTTCGACATCAGCCACAGCAACTCTTTCAAGATATGTCTCCAGGGGTGCCTGGGTGGCTCAGTGGGTTAAAGCCTCTGCCTTCCGCTCAGGTCATGATACCAGAGTCCTGGATAGAGCCCCACATTCTCAGCAGGGAGCCTGCTTCCTCCTCTCTTTCTGCCTGCCTCTCTGCCTACTTGTGATCTCAGTCTGTCAAGTAAATAAAATCTTAAAAAAAAAAATATGTCTCCAAAGGCAAAGGAAACAAAAGTGAAAATGAACTCTTTTGGGATTTCATCAAGATCAAAAGCTTCTGCACAGCAAAGGAAACAGTCAACAAAACAAAGAATGGGAGAAGATATTCACAAATGACACTATAGGCAAAAGGCTGGTATCCAGGGTCTATAAAGAACTCTTCAAACTCAACACACACAAAACAGATAATCATGTCAAAAAATGGGCAGAAGACATGAACAGACACTTCTCTAAGGAAGACATACAAATGGCTAACAGACACATGAAAAAATGTTCATCATCATTAGCCATCAGGGAGATTTAAATCAAAACCTCATTGGGATACCACCTTATACCAGTTAGAATGGCCAAAATTAACAAGACAGTAAATAACATGTGTTGGAGAGGTTGTGGAGAAAGGGTAACCCTCTTACACTGTTGGTGGGAATGCAAGTTGGTAGTCACTTTTGAAAACAGTGTGGATATTCCTTAAGAAATTAAAAATAGAGCTTCCCTATGACCCTGCAATTGCACTATTAGGTATTTACCCCAAAGATACAGATGTAGTGAAAAGAAGGGCTATCTGTACCCCAATGTTCATAGCAGCAATGGCCACAGTCACCAAACTGGAAAGAACCAAGATGTCCTTAGAGAGATGAATGGAGAAAGAAGATATGGTACATATATACAATGGAGTATTATGCCTCCATCAGAAAGGATGAATACCCAACTTTTGTATCAATATGGATGGGACTGGAAGAGATTATGCTGAGTGAAATAAGTCAAGCAGAGAGAGTCAATTATCATATGGTTTTGCTCATTTGTGGAGCATAAGGAATAACACAGAAGACATTGGGAAATGAAGAAGAGAAGTGAGTTGGGGGAAATTGGAAGGGGAGATGAACCATGAGAGACTATGGACTCTGAGAAACAAACTGAGGGTTTTGGAGGGGAGGGCAGTGGGAGGTTGGGTGAGCCTGGTGGTGGGTATTACGGAGGGCACATATTGCATGGAGCACTAAGTGTGGTGCATAAACAATGAATTCTGGAACACTGGAAAGAAATTAAATAAGTAAATTTTAAAAATAAAATTAAATAAATCAACACAAATCTGGTTGAACTGAAAAAAAAATCAGGTGAAAGCAACATATCTAGAAAGAGCACTTTCATTTGGTATTTTTAAAAATGTTGTCATTACACATATTCCATTCTTTTGCTTTTGAATTAAGTCCTTATCAATAATGTAATGTTCTACTAAGACAAGATAGGCTAAAAAGCGGAAAAGACGGGACGCCTGGGTGGCTCAGTGAGTTAAGCCGCCGCCTTTGGCTCAGGTCATGATCCAAGGGTCCTGGGATCGAGTCCCGCATTGGGCTCCTTGCTCAGCGAGGAGCCTGCTTCTCTCTCTGCCTCTGCCTGCCTCTCTGCCTGCTTGTGTGTACTCGCTTGTGCTCTCGCTCTCTCTCTCTCTCTCTCTGGCAAATAAATAAAAAATCTTAAAAAAAAAAAAAAAGCTGAAAAGACACAGTCCTGTCCTTCAGGAACTTGAGGCCACAAAAGAATGGTCTATTCTGTCTTTTTGAGAGAGGGATGGGCAGACAAAGCTATGCTGGACTATGTTGGAGAAGGCCTGGATCCTTAAAAATAAGGAATTTGGGCAACCCCAAGCTATGATGGCAATGAGAGGTAGAGTGGACATTTTTATTCTTTTGTGTTACCTGCATCTAGATCTCATTTCTGGGTTTGGGAACCGTCTCTCACTCTGAGAAGGAGTCCACGTCCCATCAGAGGGAAGGTGCTCCAGGATTCCCAGCATCCAGGGCACCCTCTAGGATTGACCAATCAGATATGCTCACCCCAAATTCTGAATCCAAACCTGGTGATACAGGAACCACGCAAACTCATCCCAGCAATGAAGAAAACAGCAGCTACATCTGATCCCCTGCGTCTGTTGTAGTACACCTCATTTCCAGAATTCAGAATCACCTGTTTCAACTTTTTTATTTTACAAATGTAGTGTGGAATACATTAAGACCAACCAAATGAGAACAGGCAAGGGGTATTATTTATTCAGAGCTTATTATAGCAAAGAAGTCATCTGCTATTACTTGTGTTTTAGCACAGACTTAAAGGCTTGCAGGGGTGGGAAAGCTTTACAGCAGAAAACAAGAAAGCCTTTGGGGACACTTTGATTGGCATGAGGAAGATGTCAGTGGAATAACAAGAAGCAGGGCATCCTATGTGATTGGTTAGGAGTCCCAATTCAACTTTCCTGGTTCCTGCAAAGTTGGGAGTGGGAACAAAATATAAGGAATCTGTCAGTTACCATTCAAATCATGGCCATCAAGGGACCAATTGCTACAGGGGTTATAGTTTGGCTTCCTGGGATGGTTGCTAGATAGTGGTCTGACTTCATACAAATCCAACTTACAGATAGCAGACTGGCTTCCCAGGCGTGGCACTGTAGACAATGAGTTGGTTTCCCAAGCTGCAGATTGTAGATCAGAATTCTACTTTCACATTGGTCTAGCCACTGTACATCTGTATATTCAATCTCTCAGCAGAAACTGAGACCTGGAGAGGTAGAGTGACCAGAACTGATAGGTCAACGTGAGGTATGGCACATGTATCTTGTGACCTCCAAATGAATTTATATTCAGCTTGTTGAGGAGACAAGGTCTAGACCATGGAAAAAGGAAGGTCAACATAGATGTCGTAGAGAGTAGTTGTACCAGGAAGTTAACACTACAGCTTGGTGGAAAGGCTCATCACCTTCTTCTCAAGGCAGGACTGCTATAATAACCAGAGCTTCTATTGATCCAGTGCTCTCTATAGACTGGATATTCTGCCCAGCCAGTGAGGTGAAGTGGTCAGATGCATGGTTCTCCAGTCTTCTTACTGTATTCCTATTTCACCTCCACCATTGTAAGTTGTGTGAACTTAAACAAAGTACTTTACCTTTCTGGTCTTCTGCTTCATCATATGGAAAATGGGAATAATCAGAGCTATCTTATCACGCTTTTATACAAATTAAGTGAGTGAGCACTTATGACACACTTAGAACCATACTTAGTATATAATAAGTGCTTGTTAATGTTAGCTATGATGATCTCATTTAGTGTTCACGTGTGGTAACTAATATAACCTGCACTTTGCAGGTAAAGAAACTAAGACTACCTATGTCACTTGCCCAAGATCATGGTTGTCAAAGTCAGGATTTTTATTCATGTCTCTATGAAGTCATCACACATTTTTCCTTCCTACTATACCTCTGAACCCAAGATGTCATTGTTGGAAAAGTGAACAGTAGAGGGGGAGACAAACCATGAGAGACTATGGACTCCAGGAAACAAACTGAAGGTTTCAGAGGGGAGGGGTGTGGGGGGGATGGGTTAGTCTGGTGATGGGTATTAAGGAGGGCATGGATTGCATGGAGCACTGGGTGTTATAGGCAAACAATGGATCATAGAACATTACATCAAAAACTAATGATGTACTGTATGGTGTCTAACATAAAATAATAAAATAAGATAAAAGAAGGAAAAGTAAACCATGGAGTGGGAAGCATATAGGGCTGTGGTATCAGTGTGCCCACATTCAACCCTTGGTTCTGTTCCCTTGCACAAATTACTTACCATCTCTGAGCACTTTGTCCTTTGCAAACTGGTAACAATACTATCTACCTTGCAGGCTTGTCTTAAGGATTGCATAATATGATGTATGTGTAATTCCCAATAGAGTGCCTGAGACATGATGAGTACTTCATAAATGACAATAATCATTTTAATTGTTGGAGTTGGAAGTGACAATCATAAACCGTTCTTTAGAGTCTGTCCCTCACTGGCCCCACAGCCCCTTAGTACCATGTTGTTGGGACTATAATAGGTCAAGCAGTGACTTGGAGGAAGAGATGGGTCCTGCTGGGGCAAGGAATAGATAAGCGAAGAGGTAAAGAGGCATTGCTAACATGGTCATGTATAGTCTCAAAAGACCTAGACTTCCCATGGCCCAGACTTTTGAAAGAATCAGAAATGTTTCCCAAGAAACAAATGGGGGAATTTCCTCCTTAGCTATGTGGCCAATCTGTGGCACATTCTTCCGGAAGTCTCATACCTTTGGCAGGTAAAACCAGCTTCCTCCTTGCTATCTCCAATGTCTCTTGGAGGTGATTGTTCCAACTTTAACAGTAATTTCAGTGAAGTTGCCTCCTCAACGACTCCTTGAGGGCTGAAGCTAAGTTGTTTGTCAGATTGGTCATAGAAAACCAAGATACATGCAACTGAAAAGTATGACAGAAGACAGGTGAGATGGAGTAAAATTCTGATAGCAAATAGGTGATAGTTACATGGAGTATGAAAGCAGAAGGTGTCTTGTTTTCAGAGGAACATAAAAAACCATGTCTTCCATCACCCCAAAATATAGATATTATCATCCTGTGTCCCAGAGGGAGAAACTGAATTCCAAGAAGGTTAAGTTTTACAGCCCAAATCACTCAGGTAATGAGAGTTGAGTCATTATTTGGATGCAAAAAAAAAAAAAAAAAAAAGAGAGATCCAGGAAAAATACACCTATATGTTTAAGTGGATAATAGGTGATCTAAATTTTCTTCTTTATGTTTTTCTGTATTTTCCAAATTTTCTCTCTTGGGTAGTTGTTATTTTATAATGAAAAGAGAAGTTAACACTGTTATTTAAACTTCTTCAAGGCCCAATCTGATGGCTGAGAGCAGAAACCAGAGGCCGTAAGGGGCGCCAGCTTTGGGAGCCAAGACATCAACATTTGTCTGCTAGTCATGAAAAAACTGAATTGCTCAGCAGGGTTGCAGTTCAGAGTGAGGTGGGGAGGAAGGAGACAAACAGCCAGTGCCAGAAAAGCCCAGGGAAGCTCACCATGAAAGGAGCCGGAAGAGAGAACACTGACTTAGCAGTTGGTCACAAAGACAAAGACTTGATCCAGAAACAATCTAAACCCTGGGGCTGGCCAGAATACAAAGTAGAAGAACCTCAAGAGAGTGTTCATGCACCAATCTAGGCAAGGCTCAGTACCTACACTTTACATCTATTTTCTTTCTTTCTTTCTTTCTTTCTTTCTTTCTTTCTTTCTTTCTTTGACAGACAGAGATCACAAGTAGGCAGATAGGCAGGCAGAGAGAGGAGGGGAAGCAGGCTCTCCGCTGAGCAGAGAGCCCGATGTGGGGCTCAATCCCAGGACCATTGGGATCATGACCTGAGCCGAACGTAGAGGCTTTAAACCACTGAGCCACACAGGCGCCCCTACATCTGTTTTCTTAACCTTTATAACTGAGCCTTCTGCCTATTGTAATTTGTGTTGAAATCAAGACTCTTGATTGCTTAAAGTGTGAGAACACAAAGCGAGAAAGAAAACCAGGTGCAGAGAGGACAGTGCTCAAAGCCAACAAGGTGAAAACAGACTGAAGCCCTTCGCTCAGTCATAGACCCTTTATGTAGAGGGCAGAGTTGTGGGATCAGAGCTATGAGTCAATGAAGACATAGAGCTGGGAATGCATTCAATAGGAGAAAGAAAGCCAGGTTCCCATTGGCATCTTTCTTTCCCAAAAGAGCAAGAAGTAATAAGGTAATAAAAGATTCATGTTACCCCACCATTATTTTTGCTCCTGAAGCATTTCCAAACTCCACGAAGATATTACGCAAGGAAAACTTTATTTGTAGAAATACATTTTGGCCATACAGGATTCCATAGCATGTTTGAGGTTGGAGAGCTGAGTGGGGGCGGTCCGTAAATATAAGAGAAGTCTACAATTTCACATCAGAACTTCTTCCACAACCCACACTTAGTAGCCATTAGTTCACTTTTAAATATCTCACAGAGTCTTGGCAGTCAGTAAACATGTCCTTAATTTAATAAAATGGACAACACCCCCAGCCACCCCTTTAGTATTTAGAGGGTTTATTTCCTGTATAAAAACCTGTATGAAAACCTATCATCAGGTTATACATATAATCTGTGAATTTTTAATGAGTCTTATCTTTACAAATAAAAATAAATAAGTTAAATAGCAAAAATAAATAAATACATTAACTAATAAATACACCTAGTGGTAGAAAAAATATTATCAAAAATCTTATAAAACCATGGGCTAGATTAAGAGTAGGAAAACATGGAGACAAACACAATAAGGAAGCAAATAATAAATAAATAAATAATATATACATGGTGACCAGCACTAGATTCTGCAGCAGCGAGATGATGGTTTGGGACCATGCTTCTGCCGGTACCAAGGACTGGGATGCTTGGCCAGCACCACTGTCAGTAAGGTCATCGCTCTCCTCCTATTTCATCTCCTCCATCCATTGCAGGAGAATGTCCAGCTCTCCCAAAGCCTTCACCGCTGCGGCCTGAGGCGTAAGCTGAAAGACACACACTTCTGTGGTGAGCATCTCCTAAACAGACAATACATGCTCCCAGGTTAATCCTCTCCTTTCCTTGGTAGGTCTGCAGGGGATTGTAAGCACAGTATCCTTTTCAAGATGGAGACCTTGAAAGAAGTTATGGGATCTTGGGATCTCACAAGAGGAAGGAAAATCATGGGGTCCATTACATAGGGAAAGTGAAGCCTAGGGGGTGAGCAGAACTCAGACTACAACTCAGGCCTCTTGAATCAGAAATCAAAGTAATTAGGCTGTTTGTTTTTTTAAAGAAAGGGGTGTGTGTGTGTGTGTGTGTGTCTGCGCGCGTGCACGCATGTGCGTGTAATGGTTGCTACCGTGCAACTTCAGATGAACAAATTTTTGTTGTGTTAAGCATTGGGCTGCCCAGGGATTCAGAGATGAATGGCACAAGGCCCACTGACAGGGAATTCAGGCAAGCGAGGGAGACAGAAGCAGACAACCAAAGTGTAGTGGGGTGGGTAGAGGATGGCGCTCCCACGGGATGACAGGAGACATAAGAAATTTTGGGAGACGTAGTCAGTACCTTCCTGGAGGTGATGCCTAGGATGAGTCTTAAAGGATGAGTCGGAATTAGTCAATGAGGAGTAGACTCCAGTCTTCCCTGGCAGATGTGCAAAGGCACCAAGATGAGAAATAATACGGCATGGACATGTGTGAGTTTGAGATTGAGTGTTTTTGAGGGTATGTGTGAGTGTGTGAATGTTGGGAAACTATTGCCCTTTGTACAGCTGGAAGATCCAGATGTCCCTGGAGTGACTTGATGGAATTAGGGCCCTTCCCTCTTGAATCCCAGAGCGGCTTCTAGAGACCGCATCCTTCTAGCGCCTGGATGGGTATCCCCTGGGTTAAAGCAGAGGGGTGGTCCACATGACCTCAGAGGGTTACTGAGGGCCATAGGATTTCTACCAGTACGACTGTCCATTCCACCCATCTGTGATCTCAGTCCCAGAAAACACACCCATCCCAACCAAGGCCAAAATTGCATATACCTCTTCGAAGTGACTCAGAATCTGGCTGTATTTCTCTGTTGCTTCCTCTCCACAAGGGCATGTCATATGGGCATGCTGAAAAGAATGCCACAGAATAATAGGTTTTATTAAAGACTCTGATTTTCTGCTCTTGCCACTACCGTGAAGTAAGGGGAGTTCTGTTCTTTCATCTGCATTCTTGCTCATACTCCATTCTTATAGAAAAGTCTTTTCAGACCTCATCATTGGGGATCAGAAAACTAATCATCAGCTAGAAGAGGCCAGCTTTGTAGTCTCAAATATGGAGCTCTTTGTTGGATCTCCATGTCCTATTCAGATGCTATCTTGATATTGAGTTCAATGGCTTTGCTGAGTGGCTTCCAGGACACAGGATACACTAATATATTGTAGGATCTTTCACCTACAGGAAAAGTGTTATTTCATGGATAGTAGATAATTATCCTAGATATTCAATAGCATTTTGTAGTTATTTGGGCTTTTGGCATGGAGCATATACCCAAAAGTGAGTAAAACTGAGTTCTTATTACTTAGTCACATGGCACAACACAGATTATGAGAACTTTTGGACTCAGTATTTCTATCTGTTAAATGGGTGTAAGAAAGAACTTAGTTGCCAAGCCACTGAAGTTGTGTGCAGTGATGAACTCTTTTTACCCAAGACTTTTACTCACACAGAGCCGGAGTTCCTTCTTAACGGTGAGAAAAGAGTTAGCAAGACTGCTGGTCTTCCGGAGGATACGGTGGTCAGGAGTCTTAAAGTTTTTGAATACCCTGTCCAGGTAGAGTCTCAGTACGTGGCGGAGGAGGCAGCACTGATCTGTAGGCTACAAAGAAGACCAGTATGTTGGTGGAGGCAGAGCATCCAGGAATGAGACCTAGTGATGCAGATGCCTCTAATTCATATTTCCTCCCAAAACTTTATGGACCAAGCACATACCTTTGTGTCTTGCAAAGACTCAGTCTTCCTCAAGATTCTGGTATCAATGATTTCATCTTTGGCTTGCTAAATGAAAGAAAGCAAGACAAGAAAGGACGGGTCAGTGACGACTGCCAGGTCTTAGACATCAAGACCTCTCATCTTCTCCCTGCCACACAGCTCAGCAGACAGCGTCCCTTTCCAAAACACTCTTGAATTATGAACTACAGCTGTTTTTTGGGAACACATCCTCCTGGTAAGGAGTTCCCCAGCCTATCTCTTTTTGTGATCACACTGTTGGGCTGCCAGAGGACAGAGAAAGTTAAGTAGAGAAGAAGAGAGACAGCCACTGGAACAGGAAAGGGTTGCCACCCTCACTTACCACACTGTCTCGTATCTCAGAAAATCCATTTCGCATTTCCTGAAGGTTTGTGGTGATCACACAGCTTCCCAAATGGAGTGTCTTTAGCCCAGCAGAAGGTGTCCAGAAGAGATAAAATGCAGCAGAGAGAAGGCAGATGGGAAGACCAGAAGCTTTCATCTTGTGCCAGAATCTGAAGACCGAATGAGCTAGGAATTCAAAGGAAAGAGAATGACTTACTAATTTTCCCAACATCATGTCTTAAGAAGCCAATTCAGTCACCAGGGACATGCCCTCTCAAGGTGTCCCCTGGTGAAAGTCAATAGCTTTGTCTGGCTTTGGACAGTCTGGCCCTTTCCTCTGACTTACTAAGAAAAGCAGCTGAGCCTCCTGGAAGAAAAGACTCTGGGTCTTTGTTCAAGGTCTCAGTGTGAGTTGGTGTTTCAGGTCCTGGCTCCTTTATTCTGCCCCCATCCCAGCCCCATCATCATTGCCCAGCACGTAAGTCCTGGAACAGGAGGCACTTGCAGTGAGTAGAGGATTACATTTCAGGGAAAATGTTAAAACTTGTTTTGGCGAATTGACGTATACTGTCTTTCCTTCCAGAGTGCCAAGTGTAGCTCACTCTTCTGGTCCCCTTGAGCCCGGAGGGGAACTGCAGGAAAACAGAATCTCACAGAAGCTGTTGCTGAGCCACCAAAAACACTTGGGGGAAACTGTCTATGGATTTTATGGTTGCCCCCCAGGGGCAGAAGAGCTTAGCTGTTTGGTATTTGTCTGGGATCAGGTTGGTTATTTGGGGATCATAGATTTACTTCAGCCCCAAAGGCAAATAGAAAGTCAGTGATTTCATAATAGTCCTGTTGCCAGGGAAAGTCAAGATCTGATGGGCAATTAGCCCAGTTACACCTAACACTTCTCCTTCCTGAGGTGGCTGAGCTCCACAGCACCCTCTACAGGAAGACACAGGCACATCTGAGAGGAATGCAAGAGGGGGGCTCTTTCCTCATTCTGCAACGCTTGGCTCTGCCCAGGCCCCTCCAAAAGAAGAAGAAAGGCAAGAAGGGAATTCATTTCTTCTTGGAATAGGATGCTCCTATCCCCAAACTGCTGAGTTGTAAGAGAAATTATAGGGGGCTGAGATTAGGGTGAGGAGAACAAAGTGCTCACGTCAAGCACAAAATTTAAGGGCACACCAAAAGTCTCCGTGATCCAGATAAGTAATATGTTAATGCAACATCAGAATTAATGAAAAAAATCCACGATGAACAACAGATCAACATTTTAAACAAAGACAGAATCTGACAGTGGCGTGCTGAGACATACTGGTTACAAATTCCAGTCAAGGTAGGTTGCTCCCAGTGTGCTCAGCACTGAGGGGGATCCCCAGACCCAAGACTTTCAGTTTGAAAACTGTTAAAGTCACAGGTAAACCTGAATGCTTTAGACACCCTATATCTACGGGATCCTGGACAAGTAAACTCACCTTTTCGAGTTTTGTTTTCTTAGCCCCCAGAAGGGTAGTATAATAACCACTTACCCCAGAAACTTGTTTTAACATTTTAAAGAAAATGAAGCATGATTTATACATCTAAAATATAGCGAGTAATCAATTCATTTAAAAAAGAAAATGATGTTCGTTGCCTTGAGCATAGAGGGTGTATAGTAAATATAGTTTAAAATCAATGATTTGATTAGTATTTACTGAACACTACCTTAAATATTGCATTAGGTACTGGTGTGAGAAAAGAAACATGACAATTCTCTATCCTTAAGGTATTTTTGTCCTCCTGGAAAAGGCTCCTTTAGATGTTGCCCTGAACACACTTGGGTGAATGATTGGGAGAACCACCCTGATCCCCAGAACTGTGTGAATAGTGTAGATAAAGGGAGCTCTCTTACCGGAGTTCAGGAAAGGCTGCTGCTTCTGGTCTCCTAGGAGTCTGTCTCAAGCCAGGAGGCTTCCAGGGATTTATATATGTCACATAAAGGAAGTGAGCTCCCAAAGGTGAGGTCTGAAACTCCCCTGGGATTTCTCTGGTAGGACTTCACTTCCTCCCATCCCAAGGCAGATTAATTGCAGGCTGTGTTACCTCAACACCTTCCTCCTTAGAAGACTACTGGCTATAGTTTTTAGATCAAAGATGCGCTTCTTTCTTCCCGGGTCCCTTCCAGGAGGAAGGTGAGACGGTAATCAGGGCCAGAAAGATCCCTGAAGGACAGAACTGGAAGAGAATTCCAAGAGGTGCTTTTGTCCCCTCCTTGATTCTTCAAATTTTTATTTTTTAAGATTTTGTTCTTAAATAATCTGCACATCCAGCGTGGTGCTGGTGAAGTGGGAGAGCAAGGTTCTTGTCTCCCAGAGTGGAAGAATGACCCTCTCGGACAAAGGAGAGGGAGTAAAGCGATGGAGTTTTATTAAGTGAAGACACACTACTCACCCAGTTCCTGAAGATACAGGAAAAGCAATCAAGCGTGAGAGGGGTTCCAACGGGGCTGCCAACAAGGGCCTCCACTGACAGTCTTTAATTTAGAACTGACCGGAGAGCTTGTGGCCTTACCATTCTTGTGATGTTTTGGCTTGAGTAAGGACTGATGATAACATTTTTAATGGCTCACTTCTTTTTAGGGTCTGGTTATTCTTTGTTGATCACAGGAGGCTATTATAAAACAAGACTCCCACCCCATATGCCTAGGGCAGGGTGGCCCGGTTTGCTCCCTTATCTCTGGTTTCCCCAAATTCCCCCCTTTTGGGGATTTCTGAAAGCCTGATCACATAGCACCCTATCTACCTCTCCCTACCTAGCCCCGCCTGTCCCTTATTCACTGGAATTCACAGCCCTAAGATAAAGCTTCTCATCACTACCAGCTGAGCCAGCCACGCACCCCAACCCCCTCCTTTGAATCCAGTTCCCTTTAACCCAGTTTCTTCAGGGCTAGGCAAATCCCTTCCTTCTCTGACTTCCAATTTCAGGCCTTTCTTTGGAATGTAAGAGAGTCTGATGTTGCCCTCTGTTTCATAAGCCTTAGACTTTCCTCCCCAATGATCCTGAAAAATTATCTTAGGGACTAATCCATCAAGTGGGACCATACCTCCAGGTAATATTAAATCAAAGCACCTGGGATTAACTATATACAATGTTTTGACAACTGTCAAGATGGTAGAGATGGTAATATGTTCCTTTTTGGCTCTTTTCTTAATACCTAAGTTTTCGGGGTCCTGTATTTGAGTTCAGGGATCCCAAAGGTTTACAGGATGACTTTCCCATATGATTTCATTTTTCTGGATTTGTTTACACATCTGTTTATGTACAAATGAGAGCAGCGTAATAGGTAACGGATAAGATCCATCCCAATTCTGACATTCAACGCCACTATGCTTCCTTGCTCTTCTACCTTTTGGCTCAGAGCACTCTTTTTAAAATGTCTTTTAATGTCTCCCTAAAGTTCCTTGAAAATGAAGACCATAACTTTTCATTGTAATGCTTGATAAATACTGGAAATATGTGTGAATATCCGATCTAAATATCTTTTGAGCTCATGCCTGGTTTGTTTGTTTTTGTTTTCGTTTTTGTTTTTAAGATTTTATATATTTATTTGACAGAGCAATAGAGAGAGAGCACAAGTAAGCAGAACAGCAGGCAGAGGGAGAGGGAGAAGCAGGCTCTCTGTTGAGCAGGAAGCCCGATTCGGGACTCGATCCCAGGACCCCGAGATCATAACCTGAGCTGAAGGCAGCCGCTTAACTGACTGAGCCACCCAGGTGCCCCTCATGCCTGTTTTTTTAATCATTGCTGCTAGGTAGACCATTTCTCATGATCATCCAGAACGGTGACTAAAGTAATGAGAACCATGGTTTGACAAGAATACTTGAAGCCCAAAGCTTCAGAAAATAAGCTGTTCTCATGCCTGTGAACTCCTTTCCTTTAAGCAAGAACACAATTGTTTCGTTTGAAGTTACCTGTAATGATTAACTAAACTTATTCCTATTCAATCCTGATTCTAATTTAATAATTGAGTCTTTTATTTTCCTACACTGAAGTACTTTCTTCTCTTAAAATCCATCCAACAGATTGCATTCCATTCTCTGAACAGACACCAATTCAACTCTCCTCTATAAAACTGCCCTTGCCTCAACCTAACCTCTCTCTCTCTCTCACTTTCTCCCCCCACCCCCATTTCCCAGGGCAAAATTGGTCCCTCCCACCTGTGAACCTCCACTCTGCCTTGCATATTCCTTCTTTTGTACCTCTCACAGCAAATTGCAGGTTTTTTGGTTGCATATCTGGATCTCTCACCAGCCTGAGAGCTCCGTATTCATCTTTGTGGTCCCAGCACTCAATGACCTCCTGGTAGGAGGTGCTCAGTTAATACCTTAGACCTAGTATATGAACAGACTGATTTAAAATCATGTCCTCTTTTTTTTTTTTTTAAGATTTTATTTATTTATTTGACAGACAGAGATCACAAGTAGGCAGAGAGGCAGGCAGAGAGAGAGAGAGAGAGAGAGGAGGAAGTAGAATCCCCTACTGAGCAGAGAGCCTGATGCGGGGTTCTATCCCAGGACCCTGGGATCATGACCCGAGCAGAAGGCAGAGGCTTTAATCCACTGAGCCACCCAGGTGCCCCTCATGTCCTCTTTATGTTAAACCCTGCCACAGGCTCTCAGGCTTGGCTGAACCTAAAATTAGAGACACAGAGAATAAATAGTTATTACCAAATGGTCTGAAATCAGACAGGGATAAGAGGATGGCGAGATGAGGGTAAAAGATGAGCTGGTCTGAGGTCAGAAGTAATATTGGCCATATTAAGAAATTTGGATTTTACCGAAAAGCAAGGAGTTATGAAGACTTGCAGCAAGGAGCAACGTGATTGGATAAGCCAACTAGAAAAACTAGGGTCCCACAAAGGGCTTTCAGGACAGAGATGACTAGAGCAGCAAAGCTCACAATATATTTGAGGACTAGCAAACGGCCTAGCTGGCTGGAGCTGGATTTCGTGTAGAGGGGCGATGGGAGACCAAGCTGGAAAACGGCTTTATCATCACGGTTATCATGCCAAGGAGTGTGAACTTGGACTAGGAATCTAGAGAGAGATTGTCTGGCTCTGGCTTTACCTGCAGCCCACAGCGTGGTCTTGGATCTTCTCTGGATCTCGGTTTCCTCATCTGTAAATGATGGAGAAATTAATTAAAGGATTTAAGTCCTTTTCATTTCTGCCTTTTGTTTCTGTGACTCTTTGTCCTCACCACCCCCCTCCGTGAAGCAATAAGGGGCCATGTAGGGTCTCAGAGTCAGGGAGGAAGTGTGGTCGTGACTGTACTGGCCGTGAGGTCCTCCTGCGCAGTAAAGTGCTCGGCACGCTGTGAGTGATCAGATAAAATACTTGCAGGTGATGTGGCTGTGGTGACGAAGTGGGGGGCACATTCATGAGCTCAGCCAGCTAGCTCTAGGAAATAGGGTTTTAAAACTGGGTGTCAGCATATACTCCGTCAACCAGTGTAATTGTAAAGATAAGCCTGGCAGAGGAGAGAAAAGAAAAATCCCTTCTTATGACATAAGTTCAGCTTCCTAACCAAGCCATTTTTGGGCAGGAAACAATTTTCTAGAAACCAAGAACTAAACCCAGCCACTCCTTTTTTCCCAAGGCACGTCCTGCGTTTGTAGCTCAGGGTTTTCCGTGTCTACACCAGCGTCACAGCTGCTGGCACGTGGCTTCCAGCCCAGTTGCATCACCTTGGAGGGAAACGCTTGGGTGTTCAGGTTCTGCTGAAGGAAGAAGTTCAGCTCCCTGGATGGGCACGTAGAGACCGTTCTCACTCGCAGGCCTGCAGCCTCTGGTCCCTTCCCCGCTACCCACTTGCTCGGTGAGGATGGGCGGAGCAGCTGACGCTATCCGAAGCGCACATTTTCAGTTCCCTGTCCTCAAAGCCTGTAAAACGGGTGACGTCATTTCCTTTTCCTGTGTCTTTCCATCTTGCTCTTTTTAACCAGCTTGACTTGCTGCCGCCCTTTCTCTTGAGATTTCCTCTGACATAGCCTACCCCAGAGTTGGCTAATTCCTCCAGCCTCTGCCTGCAAGTGAGAATCACTGGGAAAACCCTCCCCTGGACATGGACTCTGGGAACAAAAGTCCAGACGTGGCCTTGAATTAAGTTTCCTCATCTAGAAGAACAGGGATGAATGTAATTCTTTGCCTTTTAGTTCCACCAACAAGCATGGAGACTCCCAGGTGTGGGCTCTCAGGTGTGGGCACTGAGCTGGATGACCCCAGAGCACCCAAGTGAAAAGACCTGTGTCTCGGGACCTCTTGTGGGACTCAGAGCATTGTAGGGGAACAGAGCCTTTAATATGGGAGATCATAGCCTGGGAGAAGTTGGATGAAAAAAACCCCAGATCTTTTCTTTTCCCTAACCTCTAATCAAAATTTAGCATTTTCTTTGATTATGAGAATAGGGAATAAATACAAACCAGAAGAGTATTAGCAGTACTTGTGACTTTGTCACTTAACAGAAACCACAAATATTTTTGTATCATATTACAGTTATTTCAGACACTTCAAAATATCATTTTTACTCATCTCTACTTAGAAATGCCAATAGTTTTTAGGCCTGCCTGTCTGCACTCTCTTGTTAATGCATTAATAAAAAAGGATATTCATTTTATATTACCTGTTGTCATTCTGTATTTTGATAGCTGTATTTTAATATAATTGATTTCTTTTATAATCCTATGTATTATTTTATGCATTTAAAAACATTATTCTGAGTAGGGTCCATAGGCTTTGCTGTGTGCCAAGGAGGTCCAGAGCACACAGAAGTTTGAGATCCCTGGATCTAATGGCAGGTGCAAAGACCCACTGGTATATTAATCACACATTCCCAATTGTGACATGAAGTGGGAGAAGGAGGAGGTTATTTATGGAGATGATGGGAGAGGTTGTTATCAGGACATTCCTAGAAAATGCAGAGTCTGTGCTCATCATAGCCACTGGAGGCTGGGGAGGGGGGGGGTATGGAAATTACTTCTTATCTGAGTTGGTTTCTTAGAGAGAGCCCGGTTTGAGAAAGGCTTTGAAGAACTAATGATTTTGTGAGGTTTGGGGATGGAGAGGCTGTGGCAGGAGCAGAAGGACCCTTGCTCCTTGCAGTGGGATAGTTAGAACAAAGTTTCTGAAGCAGAAGGTGCTTCTGTACCTGAGGGAGGGTCCTCCTGGGGGTGTTGGGTGGGGTAGGGAGGTATCGCAGAACGTTGAAAAGGGTCAATGCCATGAACGGTGAACATCAGTCTAAAGAAGCGGCTCTTTGAGATCTTCCATTTCTAAGAACCAAGGACCAGTTTCCTTTGGTGATGCTGAGGTCAACACTGCACAGTTCAGAGCAGCTCAGCTGTCTTGCTTACTGATCCATTTCCCTAACTAGATTCAAAGCCCTTTTTCAGGCACTGGTTCTCCACAGAGACTAAGCTCTCTGCCATCCCAACACTGTCCACTCAGACCTCATTTCTAGCTCCGCAGGCATAACCCCATTGCCTCAGCGCTGTCCTCCCGAGGTCTCTACCGGTGGGCGTCATCTGCACTCAGAACACCCCCTCCGGAGTTCCACTGCACCCTTCCTGGGCTGGGTGTGGATCTGTTCAAGACACTGAGGAGGTGAGGAAGAGGTGAAGTCGGTACTTCTTAAGTCCTTTCTCCTGGCTCCCAGGGCTGCTGGTCCAAAAAACTGAGAACTCCCTGCCCAAGAGTGAAGGTGCTGGGGCTGGTCTGTCAGAGCAGACAGCATGCTGTGGCCGGGACCCTCGGGACTGTGCTGCTCCCAGGGAAGCAGGGATCTAGATGAGCAAGATACCTGAGGGGCTGGCTGGCCCCGGAGAGGGATGGGAGGCGCTGACCTGAAGGCTTCAGGATATGGACTTGAAGACCAGAAGACAACAATCAGAGGCAAAATCAAACCCAAAGCTAGGGAAGCTAGACAGAGTGGAAAACGGACTCCTTGTTCTAGGCTAAAACAAGGGTACCAAACAGATGTATCCGTGGAGGACAAGGCATGTCTTAGGCAGCCGAAAAGCAAAGCCACGGGTTTCCTGAGAGAGGGAGCTGCCTAGACAGCTGGGATTGGCTTGTCTTCAGGCACGCATTAATCTGTTCCTATACTGAGAGCAGCCATTCACCCTGCAGCCGTCCCCCGGGAGCACAGTCTGTAAAGAGGAGATGGACACTAACGGATCTCTGACTTGTCAAACACTGGAAAACCGCTCTGGGCCCCAGAGAACCCAAAGGGGGGTGGCTTGGGGGTGGAGAGGAAGGAGCGAGAGGAAGACGACTTTCTGTCCCTGGAATGGAACTATGGTTCTTAGGAAGCTCATCCCAGGTTAGGGCAGAGATAGGACAGCAACAGAATGTGACCAGAGGCTCTTTTGTTGTTTGTAGCACTTACTGAATTCCAGGCACTGAATCCTTCATAATATATTAACTCATTTTATCCTCAGGCAACCCATAAGGTGGGTATGATTATTCTTTTCATTTTCCAAGTAAGGAAACTGAGGCACAGAGTCTTCTTAGTACCTAAGAAAGTGATCAGACAGAGATATCCAGACTCGGGGCATGCTGGGGCAAACGTCCCTCGTGGTAAATGCTGGCTTCTGAGCCCTCTGCCTGGATCAAGCCATATTCCTGCATAGAGAAGGTCTCTTCTATGACACCCTAGTCTACAGATGGTGGCTCATGGCCGAGTTCTGAGACTGGGCTAACCAAGTGGCTCTCCGAAACAGGACTGGAAGTAGATACTCTCTCTAGAATGTCCTAGAGCTCCTTCACAACAGCTTTTTAAGAAGTTATCCTCCCCGAAACTCCTTGGCCAAATGCAATATGCTGGTCCCCAAACCTCCCTCCAGGAATGAGTCTGTGTCTGCCCCTGGTCGGGCATTCAGTCCCATCTGCCTCAGAGATCGCCCGTGATCTGTAGGCACCAGGGATTGTGCTGGGCATGAATGAGGCAAGGTCCAGCCAGGGCAAGGGAGGTGTTCCGCACTGGGATAAGTCTGTGACTGAGGCAGAATGAGTTCATGAGGGTGTCTGAGGAGTAGAGAGATTCAGAAAGACAGCTGGAGCCTGGCTGTCTGCACAGAAATGCACATTCCCTCTCAGGGACTCAGCTGACCGCCTTGCGGAGTGCAGATCCAGAGGCCAGTACCTTTACTCTGGTCTCACTTGCTAGTTTAAAAAACCTGTAAGAGTAAGGCTTTCCCAAAACAACAGTGTTTTATGGGAAATAAAATTAGAAAAGGTAAGAAATCATTAGGAACAACCATCATCTTTAATGAGCACCTACTACACATCTACTATACATATCTACTATAGATGATGTCCTGAGCCTCATAATCTGGGAGTCGGCTCTCTCCTACATTTGTACTGAGAAGGAAACAGGCTCAGATTAAGTAGATTGCCCGAGGTCATACAGTAAGGGCAGGGGCAGGATTTCACACAAAAGCCTATCTTCTTACTCTCTTGGCCCATCTTTCCGACAAGGCCACAGCTCTAAAAGACAGTCGCCCTGCGCATGCCTGCCTCTGGAAGATGGAAAGAGAAGACAGTGTCCTCCAGGAGTCCAGACTCTCAGCTGGACCAGGAACATCATGTGACACATTCAGAACTTGGCCTCTGCTTCTTTGCTCTGTGTTGGCCCATGAATTAGTGTGCAGCTTTACAGAATTGCTGCTAGTAAGTCCAGGTCCTTTTTTGTACGTCTGGGGTTAAGGATCTGCGTTGCTTGCATCCGGCATAGTAATCTAGGTCCCAGATTATATAGTCTTGCCCAAGATAAAGTGAACTCTCCTAGCAGCAAGGGGAGAGAGTCCTGGAGCCAGGAAGATGGAACCTGGATTTACTGTCTCCATCTGCCGTCCCTTAGCCATGCGATTTCCCACCTTCCTGAGCCTCAGCCTCTTTCACTGCTCACTTGAGGGTAAGACCTCTGACCGCCTCTGCTCCTCTGGGACTCGAGAGAGATCCTGTATGTAAGGCACCTGCCGTGGTCCTGCCACCTGCTGTGGGGTGCCTCCCTTGGCACCTTAGCAGTGAAAGCTGAGCCCTGAGTTTGCAAGGGTGCCTAGCATCTCATAAAGGACTCAGAACGGATGGTTTAGGGGAGAATTTTATACTTGGTTCCTCGGCACCCAAGTATTAAACACCAGCTCTGTGAAAACAGAAAACAAACAAACCAACAAAAAACAACAATATCAAAACCCAAAACACAATTCTGTTCCAGACCCCCTGTGGCCTACGAAAGAGTCAGGAGACATTCTTTAAGTCAGGAAGGAAGGAAAGGACAGATGCACCAGCAAAGGGGACAAAGTGAAACCCACAAACAAGAGATACAGAAGGAAAGAGAGTGGGAGAGAGATCTTCTCCTTCCCTAGTCCTTCCTCCCCCTCCTGCCCCGGCTCTCCTCCTCCTCTTTTACTGCTTCTGCAACCTGGCAGGTGCAGCCCACGATGCCGGGAAAGGGTTTTCTCTCCATGCTTGCCCAAGATGACATTCCATCATGACCGAGGGCTCTGGTTTTGGAGTAGGATCCCAAATTTGAATCCCAGTTCCACAACCACCTGTATGACTGTAGGTGTGAATGAAACTCCCCAAGCTTTAGCTCTCTTCATCTGTAGAATTGGGTTGGTCAATCATCTTTACCTTACAGAGCATCATGAGGAATGAAGGAGAAATGGTACCTCAAGTTTTCACCTCAGCGCCTGGCACAGAGTGAGCACTCAGCATGTGGCCATCATTGCTAACATTGTAGCTCATCCTGAAACCAGGTTCCCTGGCTCTGCTGCTTGGGAGCTATGTGACTTCGGGTCTCTTACTTAACTTCTCTGTGCCCCAGTTTCCTCCTTGGAGTTTAATTACCTGTGTTGCTAGGATTCAAAGCAGTGGCCTCCCTCCCCCCCCATTTTATTTCATTCTCAGAACTGCTAGAGGATGGTTGGGAGAATTAAATAAAATAAATATATTTATTATAGTACATTATGTGTATTTTTTAGACCATAGCCTGCCACATAGAAAGCCCTATATAAGTGTTTGCTCTTATCATCATTTAAGTTCATCCAGGTCATTTACTCAAGAAATGTGAATTTAACACCTAGTAAGTGCCAGGCAGTGAAAAAAACCAAACTATCCTCGCCCTCATGGAGCTTACACCTGAGTAGGGAAACAGGTAACAAAGTAGGATGCTGGGGAAGCAGGAAAGGGGTCTCAGATGTGCTAAAGGTGGAAATGAGGGGTTTGTTCATCCATAAGATACCTTTGAATAAAGGCCTAAAGGGGAAGATGTCTGGGTTCAAGTGGGCCTCAAGGCAGCCATAAAATATCAGAAATGTTCTGATGAAGCTGGTCCTGCCCTCCTCCAGGCGCCTCAGGATGGATACCTACCCAAGGTCACCTTGCAAAGGTGGAATCCTCAACGAACAGTTCCGCTTCCTCTTCATAACTTATTCATCCCATCAGAACGTGATGCTGGATCTTTTTTTTTTTTTTAACCCGACCTCTGATGACCCATACATGTGCCCACAACGTGCGAAGGCCCTAAGATGAGAGCTTGACCGGGGTGTTTGAGGAACACAGATCACAGGCCAGGATGGCAGGGTCGGAGGGAGCCCCACACGCCGGCAGTCAGGGCATCGTTAGAGAAACAAAGCTGGGGAGGCCTTGGGGACAGATCACAGGGCTCTCTAGGCTGTGTTGATGACTCTGGCTTTTAAATGAAAAGCGGTAATTTTCCACATTCCAGAGGACTAAGGACCAAAGAAAGACAGTTTCTTGCCCCAGGCAGTTCACGTCTAGAGAAGCCTCGACACCAGCCCTTGGCTCCTGGTTGGCACTTTCTTCCCCCTCCACCAACCCCAAGGTGCAGCTAGAACCTTGCTGGGTTCGCCAGGGCGGGCGGGGGGGGGGGGGGCGCGCGGGAAGGGCAGGGTGTAGGCAGTGAGGGGGCTGGGGTGCTTCACCACACCTGATGCTCACAGCAACAATTTGACATTGGTGGCATTGCCCCCACCTTTACAGAAGAGGGCGCTGAGACAGAGACATCAAGTAGTTTATGCCAAGTCACAAGGGCTTGGAGCCAGCGCGTCTGACTTCAGAGATCCTGTTCTGTCCATGGAAGCAAGCCCTGTGGGATCTCTTGCTTGGGTAGCAGTGAAGAGAGGACGCTTCGGGCAGCCACTCACAGCACAGATGATGACCCGGGGAGGTGACGAGAAAGGGCTCGGCACAGCACCCAGCACATGGCAGGTACTTAGGGTCAGCTGTTACGGCTGCTAACCGCATGAGGAATGTCCTTCTAGAAGATGGTGCCCATTTGGGCCTCTCTCCGCTGTAGCCCGGGCTACTGCTCTACCCAGCATAGTCCATGCCTTGGGCTGCCCCTGCCCCGCGTTGTCAGCAGGACAACCACCCCTGTGTCAGAAACACCTTCTCTCTAGCACAACCTCTAGCCCATGGAGGACGAATGTAGGGTCGGAGATGTATCTAGGTTGGGAGCAGTAAGAAAGAAATGACATTCAAAGACAGAAAGGCACAGAGACAGAGAGAGGCGGAGTGATATCAAGAGGCCGGCGGTCAGGGGCCCCGCGTCCACCTTCTAGATCATTAGATGGAGGGCTTTAGAGACCCAATGCCAAGCCCTGCTCTGCTCTGACTCGCCTTGGGACTCAGTGATTCTTACCCCTTTCGAGCCTCGGTTTCCCTACCTATGTGCATTTTTTTTTTCTTTAAAGATTTTATTTATTTATTTATTTATTTATTTATTTGACAGGCAGACATCACAAGTAGGCAGAGAGGCAGGCAGAAAGAGAGTGGGGTAAGCAAGCTCCCTGCTGAGCAGAGAGCCCAAGGCAAGGCTCGATCCCAGAACCCTGGGATCATGACCTGAGACGAAGGCAGAGGCTTTAACCCACTGAGCCACCCAGGCGCCCCCCTATGTGCGTTCTTTAAGGCACCTTTCACTTCTAATCACCACCACTTAGGAGTCCTTGGCTGGCCCTTGCTGAATGAGAAGACAGTTCCACTGACTGGCAGAGAGTTGAGTTTATTCAGGAAAATCAGTCCGTACAATATGCACTACAGGACATCGCTCGGCTCGCATCACAGACACGGGATAAACAAGCGCACAATAAATTAGGGGGAAGCCCACCCGTTCCCGCCGCGATGGCCCGCGGGGCCTTCCCACAGGTCGGTTTATTATAAATACGACAGCACACTATTTGGCTGCTTTCAGGCAGCCTGGGCCCAGCCAGGGCGGCTTGCAGCCCCACTGGGAGATATCTGTCCAAACCTAAATTTTCCCCTGCAATACCCCAGCCTCACAGGAAAGAATTCCAAAGCGGAAAGAGGTTTCTGCGGAATTCCCTCATCTGCATAAAACGGGGTCTTCCCCATCTCCCTCCCCTCCGGCAGCCTTACAGGCTTACAGGGGCTGTCCCAACCCACACCCCTCCCACACCCCCTCATCCCCGGTGTTAGCTTCCTGGTCTTCAGGCCCCAGAAGGTCCTTGATGATTCTTGTCAATCCAGGCTAGAAAGACGTCAAGCTCTCCCAGCGACTTAATGGCGGCAGACCGGACCTCCAGCTGAAACCAGGCAAATCATCACAAGAACCTGCCTTTCTGGACCGTGTGATTGTTTTCAAATCTTTCCCCATGTTCCAGTCATCAGGAGGTTTTCCTTTTACCCATCCATTATATTGGCGGAGCCTAGGTACCCTAGATTATTTTTCTAACAGGAAACCCAAATTGTTGTCCCTCGTTTCTTAGTTTGTCAAATGCAGATACTGGCTCGTAGCATCGTTGTGAGGATCACGTGTGCTGATATGTGCAGCGCGCTTGGGAGAACAGCTGGTCCATGGCAAGAACAGTACGAGTCTTAGCCAGTTATAACTGATGCTGGGCAGCCTCTCCAAACACAGCATGGCCGTGACCAGACTCCCACCTCCTGCCTTCTTAAAGCACTGACATCAGTTGGGAGTGTGGTTGAAATGCAGACTCTCGGGCCTCGTTCTATACCTACTACGTCAGAACCTGCATTTTATTTTGGCCAAGTCTCCAAAGGACGCATGTGTGAAGCACCAGTTCTGCTCTACCTCTAGATGAGGTGTGCGTTCTCTCTTGCATGTGCGGGAGAAGCACTGTTCTCCATCAGCCCACAGAATGCTGGTGGCGGTTACCGACCACAGTGACGCCTAGCAGGTAATGTGTTCATTGAGGATCTTGGCTCCCTCTTTGTCACCCCCATCTGAAATGGTGTGCGTGCTTTCCCTCAATATTTAGTTCTGATTCATTAGGTCTGATATGTAAAGGCAGAAGAAATAGTGGGGGTTGAGAAGGGGAGCCCAGGAAATTAGTCAAGGGGCTAAGACCAACACATTCCTTGCGGACACACAGAATTGGGAAGACCAGCAATGAACACTTGACAAGGGAACAAGCAACTCTGCATGGAGAGGAGGCAAAAGGGTTGGCACACTCTCCATCAGGGTCCCACGGCCCGTCTCCGTCTTCCGCATCTCCCCCTGCCTACCCTTACCTGATCATAGTTGTCATGGATGATTCTGGTGGCATTGGTGGCTTCATCCCTGCAGTGACACTGCCTCTGCTCCTGCTGAGATCCAGTGGAGGAAGGAGCCATCAGAGGACCTTCCCACCCGGCCCGCCTTTTCTGCCCCAGGTGGCTCAGGAGGGTCAGCTCGGGTTGGAGCAGCGAGCAGGACAAGAGTCTGTTGACAGAGTCACCCTGTGTTTGACCAGGGCTTTTCTGGGTTTGCAGCTCACCCGACTGGAAGGGCCAGGAAAGTGGGGGACAAATCTGCCTCGTCACCACCTGGTGAATGCAGCACCCCATTAGGCACTAAGTATTTACTGGATTAGTGAATTAAATAACTGATTAAATGAATCTTAAGGTAAGTACGGCAGGGGTCATGACTTCTTCTGACAACTTTAGAATCCAAGGCACAGAAAGGGGAGAGAATTCGCCACAAAGTCACACTGTGGCAGGGTCGGGGCTGGAACCCAGGGTTTCTCCTGGTCTAAGTTCTTGTGGGTTTGTTTGGGTTTGGTTTCATTTCTGGTGTTTGTTTCTAATAGAGCACAATGAATTTATAGACAACCCTCAGGGACAGATTATAGGATGGAGCAACCCAGAGGTCCATGGGTATGGAAACCCCAAAGGGCCACGGACAAAGAAACTAGAGAGAGTCGTATGATAAGCCTGGGCGCCTGGGCGTGCCTCTGTCACAGGCCAGCACTGAGGTTGCTGAAGGAATACTTTGACAGAAGGTCACCCCAGGAGGATTATCCATGAGGAAATGGGATCTGCTGAAGAATCAGCCGGAAGGAAGCCCTAAGGAGGAGGTTCTGGATGGTTCTCCCCTGGATGATAGGGCAGGGGATTTCCCTTGAGTCTAGGAACTACTACAACAAGCCAAGCGGGATCAGCATGTCCTGGACCCTCCCTGGGGCCGTGGGGGAACAGAGAGTCCTGAGGTGGTCACTCACACATCGTTGCAGAGCCTTCTTCATATAGAGGAAAGAGTTGGCAATGCTGCTGATTTTTCTCAAGATCTGAGGGTTCAGCTCCTGATGGTCCTTGAATACCTTGTCCACGTAAAATGCCAGGAGGTTCTTGGTCATACAGCATACATCTAAGGGCTACAGACACAGGTTAGAGAAAGCCCCAGCGACTATCTTCTCTTACCATCTCAGAGACCAAAGCAGCCTATCTGAGTAAGGGCATCAAGGAACAAAATAGCTAAAGGTCAGTTTTATAAATTCATGTTGGTCTCAGAGTATCCGTGTCCTCTCACCACATCAAAGCTACTTATGATGAAAGCACCAAGGAGAGATTGCCCTTTCTTTCTTTCTTTTTTTGTTTTTTTGTTTTTGTTTTTGTTTTTATGGCCAGGAAATATAACAGCAAGCAATGAGCCCAGTCACAGACTAGAACCCTCTCTACAGCATCCCCACACGCCATCACTCACTTCAGCTTAAACCCTTGCAGGAATTTGGTGTCTCCCTTTTGAAAGGATCCACATCTGAGCAGCTTTCTGGAAAAGTACTTCCTTCTGCTGTGCTGTGGTCCGCCCCTCCGTACCCGCTCCCACCCATCAACATTGCACAAATTCCCGTGTATAGGTATCAGGAGCTCTTGCACACCCGGTGTGTGCTGGGCACAATTGCTTGCATCGTAATGACATCGCATTTATCCTGCCCTCTCTGCTCTGCTCCCCCCACCACCCCGATCTGTCCTGTTTAAACTGCAGGGATCCTTTGAATGGAGCAAAGATTTGCAAGAATGGAAACTGACAGCTGTAGGAACGTGTACTTCTGGGTGGGTCTGCAGCTGGCAGGGTGTCTGTGTCTCTAAGGGGCGGCCGGGGAGGGGGGCGTGCTTGAATTCCCAGGATACAGCTCAGCAGTTGGCAGGGCTGAATTTCCTTCTAGCAATTTACACCCTGCGCTGAGAGCCAATGAGTTGCCTGGCAGGAGGTTTATAGCGCAGGCTGAGAAGGAGGGGTATAAAGTATGAAGCATGAGTGGGACAGGGCATCCATCTTCATTAACATTAAAGCAGCAAAGCCTCCTTGACCCCACAGGCAGCTTTTCCTCAATGGCAAAACCCTTCTCCTTGTTCTCTCCTGCTGGTTCCCTTAACCAAAGGAGCAAAAAAGCGAAACACCTTTGTTTTATCAGGGAGCAGGGGAGGGGAGGGAGAAATGGATAAAAACCTGCCTCCTCATTGACTCTCCTGCCCCATCAGCTATTTCTGGATCTAGAGAGGAGAAAGAATCTGGAGACAGAGGGAGCTTGGGATCAGCCACTGGCTCAACCATTGACTGGTCATTTTCTCTCCCAAGCTAGCGATTTGCTCATTTGAAAATGATGGCTTTGGAATAGGTAGCCCCCTGGGTCCCTTCCCACTGTGCTATCCTGTGAGTCTCTCATACAGCGGGCTGGAATAGTATTTAGTAAGTGGCTACATCTATTTCCTACGAATAGATCAGGCCCAATACTGCCTAGAAGAATTATCTCGCTCAGAGAAGCCAAAAGAAAAAGAAAGAGTAACTCATTGCAACTATCTTGCACACTCTGGCAGATAAATATCTGGAAAAACAAACAAACAAACAACAACAAAAAAAAACAACCTGAATCTTTCTACAATGCTTGCAAGGACTGGAGGAGCTCATTTTTAAGGGTGCTTCTCAGTGACTGCATTCTATAAAGTGAATTCTCGCCTTGTAAGCCTAACTGCTTCGTAACACACCCAGCACCTCTCATTTGGAGAGTTGGAATATCTCTTTACTGCCTTTTGGCCTCACATTTTCTATTGTAAGGAACATCACCAGACAGTCTTTCTGAAAGATGCTGTGGGTCATACCGTCTTTGGCTCGAGAAACTGCAGGACCCCTTATTGCTGTATTACAAGGTCAAGGCTCAGCCTGGCTTTGAAGCTCTTAGTAAAATGACTTCAGTGTATTTTTCTACTTCCTCCTCTTACCCTCACCTCACTCACCTGCCCGACCCTCATGCCACAAGCCTGGTCTGGTTGCCTCACTGTCCCCTAATACACATTCACTGATCTCACACACATTCTCCCTGATCTCCAGACTCCTTCCTCCTTTATCCACTGACCCAGAGCCAACTCAGTTTTTAAGTCACTGTTCATTTTCTTGGCTCCCCCGTGAAAACTTCCAGAATCATCCTGAGCCACAGACAACCTGTCCCATTTGAGCATGTGGCACCCCAAAATCCCTCTATAGATAAGTGGCACTTCTCGGGTCCATCCTAGGGGTTTCCAAGTCCCTGAGACGCAAGTGTGCATGAACACATCAGCTGGCAAATAAGAAACCGGGCATATTTAGAAAGTAGAGATTGGAGAAGGAGAAGAAGACAGAGTGGAGATTTTTCTCTCAGCCCAGGGACATTTCACCATAAAAATAAAAATACAGAAAGAGCAGATCCAAGCCAATACCTTGATGCTATGCAGGGTCTCTGGTGTGGACAGGATGGTGACATTTTGGAAGGTGTCCTTAGCTTGCTATGGAGGGAAACATAAGGACAGACACAAGCCATGAGTACTCCGTGTCTCCCTGAGAATCAAAGGATAATGAAAAGGAACTTGCTCTTCAAGTGAAGATGGAAGGTAAGACATGCTCCCTTGCCCACACCTTCACCCTGAACCCATACTCACGATGGTTTTTTTGATTTCCTGGAAAGTCTCTTCTATATGGTGTATGTCCATGGAGATCAGACACCTTCTCAGACCTCGGGTGTGCACTGAGCACAGGAAGAACATAGCAGCCACGAGCCAGAGGAAAACACGCTGTGCCTTCATGTCCTGCAGGAAGGGGGGAGGTCAGCTGCCCAGTTGAGAGGGGAAAGCAATGGGGACCCCTGGCCAAGCTCTCCTCTGTACCTCACAAGGCACGCTAGACAGCAGCCAAGAAAACGAGACTCAGTACCTCAGCCTTGTGGAGTTCATGGTCATGTGTTTCCTCCTCTGTTTTTCTTGAATCAACTGAATGAGCGCTCTCCCTCCCCCGGTGCCCCCACCTTCACCCCAGAAAGCACAATACAGGGCTCTCTCAAGTCCCAGGGAGTCTATTTGTGTGGATATCACTCCATTATGACTCAACAGGCTCATTTTTGTCAACAGGGATGAAAAGCATTGTTTTTAATAACTTAAATAGGAAAAACAGGGTTGGTAATACGCCCTGGGAATTAGGCAACAGATCTGAAAAACCCTAAAAGCACATTTTTTAAATGTTTGCTCCTGAAATAGGCGACACCCTTTTGTTATAAACCCCCAATGTGTATCTGCTTAAAATCATCTGTCTGAAGCCAACTATGAAGATGTCACCTTCCGGAGAAGATGGGAAAGGGAAGCACAAGACACCTCCAATCAACGAATGAGCCGCAGTGAAGTGAGAGAAGTGGGCAAGTTGTCAGCTCCCAATCTGTCACTCACTGAGCCCAGGGGCTGTGAGAGACCTGTGTGCAGCTCACTTGTCCTAGGGGGGGCCAGACTCTTCTAATCCCATCACCCTCCCTGCCTCCGTCCTCTCTATCCCTCCCATGTTACCACTCTATGGTTTCATGCAGACGCACGGAGAAAAGTCTCTTCCCCTGACTTGCCCCAGCACTAGCCCAGGGCTTAGCCTTCAAGAGAAGGCTTAGGACAGCGTGTGTGATGAGATCAGCCCTCTGCCCAGCATCCTCCATGGTGCCCGCCCAGAGTTCTGGCTTCCAGCTGTGTGTGTGTGTGTGTGTGTGTGTGAGAGAGAGAGAGAGAGAGAGAGAGAGAGAGAGAAGGGGAGAGACCGGTGGCTGTGAACAAGCTAGGAAGCCAGCTGCAGGAACTGAGGAGCCCTCCACCCACTCCTCACCATCGCTTCCCATGCCAGAGCTGCAAAGACATGTGTGAGACTGTGAGCCTTGGCAGACCCCACTCCCCACCACCATTCCCCAGTCTTCCCCGGAATTCCCAGGCTCTTCTCCAGAAAGCCAAGAAAGAGCAAATCCTGTTTCGAAAACCATTTTGCCTTGTGTCTTAGTAACTCGGCATCATCCCCACGAGGGCACAGCTGTAGAGCGAGACCTCACCGTGGCGCAGGCATCGTGTCAAAGGGCTTCTTCATTCCTCTTTCTTCCAAAGCGGGAAAACAGACTCCCATTGGCAGGGAAGACTGTAAAGTCTCCCACAGCTCTATCCCCACCTCGAGGCAACTAGGACACTTCTAGAAAGTCAAGTGACTGGGAAGAGAGCACAGTTTTTCCTCTGACAAGACGACTCTAAGAAGCAGTGGGACATCCTCTGATCACCCCCATGCCAGGAGCCTAGGACCTCATGCAGAGGACCTTAGCTCGGGTAGGTGAGCCCAGACATCTCAGCCGATTCAGAGACAATAATAGCTAATGTTTATCATACATGCCACGTGGGGGGGGGCATTGTGCCTAGAATTTCTAACAATTTTCTTAGCCACCTTGTGAGGTGAGTGGTTTCTGTCCCCATTTTACTCAAGAGGAAACTGACACAGGAAGCGACGACACCTGCCCACGGTAGGAAGCCAGTAAGCCGCAGAGCCAGCGTCGGGAGACAGACAGGCTGGCGCTCAAGCCGGCTGTGTTTGCCGCCGCAGTGTCCATGGACAGTAGCAGCTGGATATCCGGGGCCTCCGCTGGATATCCCAGCAGCTTCCCTCCCACTAGACAGACAGGAGCGCCTTTCGGATCCAGTCCCACTGAACCAACCGTGCTCCTTCTATTTAATATAGCAAAGCCTTATTTTAAAAAAGAAAAGATATCAAATGCCCAGCACAGCTCCTAGAACAAAAAGCTTGTAGTCAATCGTAGCTTCCTTCCTCTTCCCTTCCTCCCGCCCTCCTTCTTCCCCATTCTCCATCCTTGCTCATCGAGAACAAGGTACGAGGAGGCTCGTCCTCTCCATGGCATACCCTTCCCCGTCCTACAAACTCCCCAGGCCATACACGATGTCCACAGGTCACATCTCTGCAGCAGTGAGGGCCGAGGGCTAGGACGGTGTGCGGCCCGGGGAGCGCCTCACCTCTCACCAGGTGCTTCCAGCCACCCCTGTGTCTTCTCTGTCTGCCCTTCGTCCCTCAAAAAGGGCTGGTCACTTTTATGCAGGTGGATAGGAGGAAATGCTGTCAAGGTTTACTGGGTGGGTCCACCTTTGGGAGATTATTTTTCTCCTTGTTTCCTTAGTATCTCATTTCCCTAATTGTTTTCTTGCTTCTTTGAGATACAGCTGATTAATCATTATTAAGAAATGCCTCTTTCTTCTGGGTTTTGACATGCAGCTTCTAGGAAGAATAAACTCCCCATCTCCATGCAAATGAGAATTTCTTGCAATTCTGTGTCCATACAGAAAAATCCAAGTTAGGTCACTTTCCTGAGAGCTATGGCAAGCCACCAACTGTACCCTGCAGGCAAACTCAGCAAAATACTCTCCTGCCGGCCCCACCCTGACAGCAGCCAGCCCCAGGAAACCGTGCAGGTGTCCTTGGTCCCGGCACCCTTCCTCTGCCCGAAGCTTCATACAGCTGTTGAACACCTTTTGGTGCCAGGTGCTAGCGAAATGCTCTACATGCATTATTTTGTTTAACCTTATGGGAAACCTCTTTCCCCCCTCTCAGAAATGTACCTACTAGGCCACCATCTCTTTCCTCTTCCTCATGTCGCTTGGAGGACCCTTTCATCTCGATCAGTGCAGGGAGAGAAAATGAGAAGTAGAAAGTGGGAAAATGAGGAAGTGGAAGAGCTTAGCAGCCGGTGGCAGACTCAGGAACTGAGCCTAGAGTCCTTGCTCTTGGAACAGAAGACCCTCCATCCTAATTACTCTTCGTATACAAACTCTACATCGTGACTTCTCCGAGGAGCAGGGTTTGGGGTGATGTCGAGGGAAGCGTAGGTTGTAAAAAGTTTCCTCCCCGAGCATGACATCCCCAAATAAGCAGAGCTTGTTTTTACCAAATGAAGCACTCTCAATGAAGATGGGCTACAATTACAAGAGACCCACTGGCCCTTTGGACAACAGGCTGGGGTGGACCTTCTATGCAGCGAGATGGGGGAGGGGTGGGCAGGACACCGGCAGAGAAGAAAGAGGAACAGGGAAGTCTGAGGACTTTTTATGGGGTAAGTGTGAGGGCAAGAAGCTATGAGGGCTACAAACCTTGTCCAGCATCTTGGACTTAATGATTTAATACATGTCCTAAAAATACAATACATGATTATAATGACCACAGTATACCTCTAGATTTATACCCTGCCTTCCTCTCTTCTCTGTGAGACCTTAGACAAGCTGTTTATGACTTCTCTGAAGCCCAATAAAATAAGCAAAATAAACTATGAGGGTCGGAATGAGCTAATGGACTTGATTCATGATAAGTACCCCATAAATATTCTTTATTCCAATGCCGTGTGCCAGGCACCTGAAGAAGGAGAAGGCACCTTTGTTAGGAGCTAATAGGTGTCTCTCTGTTCCTTCTGGCAGGGAGAAAGGAGCTCTCTTGGTTCCAGAGATTTCCCCGCCGCCCCCCCCCCCCCCAGCCAGCCCTGTTTCTCCACAGAGGGGCTGGACAGGAAGGTTGCTGCTGGGTTCCCAGCCTGGCCTGAGCCTCCTGGCTCATAGCTCCCAGATGGTGGCCCAGCCCCACGTGCTACGTGATTGCAAAACTGTCCCTTCTGGCTCTCACCCTGTATTCAACCCCTCATGTGTTTAGACTGTATGTTCCAACCCAGCTTTCATTTCAGGGCAAGGATGTCATATCAAGGAACTTGCAGCAGAAGGAAAAATATGTGATGTGTTTATAGCTTCTTTCCAACACACAGAACATCCCAGTGGTTGGGACTCTAGCTGCCCACCTCTGCTCCCCGTGGCTGGCAGACTGGAGGGGAGACAGTTCATCTCTGAGCCTTTATTTCTTCCTTTGCAAAATGGTGCTGATTGTGCCTACTGAATATGTGTTGTGTGGGCAGCATGTGCACATAATAGGGGGTTCAAAAATGGTAACCTTTGGGGCAGCTGGATGGCTCAGATGGTTAAGCATCAGACTCTCGATCTCAGCTGAGGTCATGATCTCAGGGTCGTGAGTTCAAGCATGCTTGGCTTCATGCTGGCTGTGGAGCTTACTTAAATTTTTTTTTTAATTTAAAAAATGGTAACCCTTGTTATTAATTTGACAGTCCCCTTTTGAGGCCTTCAGTTGGGAGCAGGGAGAGACAACGATGATTTCCCTCCATCCTAAGCCTTGCTGCCTAACAATATAATACTTAAAGTGAGAATATAGATTACGATGGAACGGCATCCCTTCCAGGATTGCAGTCAAACCATGGATTTGATCCATAAATGTGGGGCTATGTCTAACCTTAGTGTTGGATCTTCTAAAACCAGTTGGTATTCCACAGCTGGAATACCAGAGTTCAATTTCCCATCTGGTACATGCGGAAGCAGAAAGAATGTGAAGGAAGACTTCCAGGAGAATGCTCTGAGCTTGATGTGTCCTGGACACAGCTCCCTCACGCCTTCCAATCCCCCGTCCTCACCCCCTATCCTCTCCAACTTCATGAACGGCTCATGGTGGTGCCAAGGTAATTTCCTCTTCATAAAAGAGTGCAGCTGGCCCACTCCTCTAAGTGCTAAATCCTGGACAACAGACAAGAAGTGAGCCAGGCCTTGCACAACTCCAGAGGGCACCATGCCCACTGTCTTTTATGGGAATGAAGCCCCATTCAGTTGAGTGGTGGGACCCTACTGAGTGATCTGAACAACATGGGTAGGGCTTATATGAATGATTTCAGCATATCATTGTGAGAATGATAGAGAAAGGGTCTGTAAAAGAAAGAAATGTTGGTACTAGAAAGAATGATAGGGAAAGGGTCTGTAAAGGAAAGAAATGTTGGTACTGATGAATGGATATTCTATCTGGGAAGTAAATAGGAACATAAAAAGAATATAAATGTTGAACGGTCTTGATAAATAGATTTGGATTATAAAGATATATTTGGAGTTTGTATATAGCTGTGAAAATAAAGCAAAAAAATAAAGGATCAATTTCTCAGTCCTTGGGGACTTTGAACTTAAAAACTTTCTCCTTTGTTTGGGATTTATAAGTGAGGGTCAGAAAGGATAGCAGAGAGCGCTCATCTCAGCATTCCCATTACAGCAATGAGCAGAGGAAGACGTGAACCAGCCCACACAGTGAAGAAGTGGCGCCCTGCTCTCAAACCTCCATCTCTTGATTTCTAGCTCAGTGCCCTTCCTAACCCCATGCTGCTTTCTTATCTTAGGATCATGTGGAGTGGAACAGAACACAAAGCTCTGGGGAACCGCAAGCCTGTTTAGCAGGAGAGGTGATGTAACTCTCCCAAGTGAAGATGTTCTGACTTGCCTTCACCCAGGAAGTCCATGACCTAAGGAAATCTGAACTGGCTGATCCTGCCTTGTGGGAGAGAGGAGGACAAGTTGGGCACCTCTACTACAAACACCTGGCTGTGCCTTCTTCTTTCTCAACCACAGGGCTCCAGTCAAGGGTAGATCTGCTGATCTAGAGCCTCAGATCCTGTTTGACACCTTATGCTAATGGATTCTACAGGTCAAATGGCGTGAACTATAACCCCTATGGGGACTGGGGAGGGGGAGCCAGGGATGGGTAATGGAAAGAGTCCAAGCATGGCCTCCGCATTCCTTTCCTGGATCACTGACCTGGTCTCATTCCCAACAACCCATCTTCTCCTAGGGAAGCCAGACTTTCAAAAGTGCAAACCCAGTCTTGGTTCTTCCCAGCCTAAAACTCCCAGCATGGCTCCCAGGGGCTACTAGCATAAAGGGCTAGTCTGTCCCCACAGAACTTCAGAACCATCACAGAGTGTCCACATCTTCAACTTCATCTCTCTTGATGAGCTCCAAACACTTCATTGCCCCTCCTCACCTAGAAAGCCCTCTTCTTGCGGTTTCTGCTATGCAAATGCTCTCCAGCTTTCAAGACTCAGCTCTGGTGTGACTTCCTGTGTGAAATCGCTCCCCTCTTCTTTTCCCTCTGCCCTCTCCTTCCTCCTCCCTACCTTTACCCTAGCTGACTTGACTCCTCTTTCTTTTGTATTCCCACTGGATGGATACCAGATTTCCAGGTAACTGTGAATTTCGGATAAGCACATGTAAGTGCTCATGCATCTAAAAGTTAACTGGGCTTCTGTGTTTTCATCAGTTGAATCTGGCAACCTTATACCCAACAGTCTATCGAATTCAACCCCAGCCAGGGGCAGACCCAGGTTGTATGAGGCCTGTAGCTCATATACTCAGGGAAGGAGGGTACTTTTTAAGAAAATAAATTTTAAAATAAAAGTAAAAAATAAGAGACTAAAGTGAACTGAGGGTTTTGGAGGGGGGAGAAGGGTGGGTGGTTGGGTGAGCCTGGTGGTGGGTATTAACAAGGGCATGTATTGCATGGAGCACTGGGTGTGGTGCATAAACAATGAATCTTGGAACACTGTAAAAAAATTAAATTACATTTTAAAAATATATAAATATATGGGTGATAGAAGAGTAATATATATATTGAATATATATTTATATACTTTTAATCATTCTAAATAAAGATTCATTTTATATATATATATAAAGATTCATTATATATAATGAATCTTTATTTAGAATTGTTTAAAAAATCATAACAAATTACAAATTTTAAAAGCTGACAAATACCACACACCACAAAATCCAGGAAGATCACTGAATACTTTTATCAATTAACTACACAACATCTCTTTGTTTCGTCACTGATGATGAATTTTAAATGTTATTTCCTATGAAGAGAATAAAAAGAACAGTCTGTGTTTCCTCTAGTATGGTTGTCCAGATTTGGGTTTTTGTTGTTGATAGTTGGAACACATGCATGGCGTATGTGACTGGTTTGCACCCTACAGACACGGAAATTTCTGCTTCACGAAGTTCCCAACAGAAGAGAAAAAAGTATCTGATTCATTTCTAATTATATATATTGCTTTATTGAATAAATGTTTCTATGTTGACTAGATTTTAATGAAAACCAAATCTTTGGCTTACAGTTTTATATGCCTGGAAGAATTTTCAACACATTTCCTTCTGTCTCCATACATTTCAAACTTTGCTTCTCTTCTGCTCACACACTTCCAGTAACAAGAATCAGCACCATGGCTGGAAGGAGTGTTCCCAGTGCTAGTCTCACACCAGGATGGTGTGAGATAGCTCACACACAATCCACTAATGATATCTTAACCACATGCAGATATGATTATAAGCCATGGAAATATATCTCAATAAGGGCCAAATGCATCCCCAAGTCAACCAACTACTCCTTAGCCAGATTGCCCAGGTATTGTGGCTTCTCTAATATCACCCCCCATGAGGAAAAGTCAGAGTGAAAAAGGACACTGATCTTAACTGATTAGGCTACCATACCTTCGTCTCTTGGATTTTACAAGACGTATGAACATTGCTAAGACCCCTCCACAGACCCATGCAAGTGAGAGTCCTGAAGCTTAAACTTAGTCAAACAGTAAATCCCTACCGACCACAGACTCCAGGATAGTTACATTGCATTTCTTTGTATTTTGTAATTTAATTTTTATTTTTAATCAAGGATGACCATGTGCACAATTTTAGAGGCGTATATATGAGGAAAACTGCAGCCCTCCCTACTCCCTATTCCTATGCCCTGTAGGCAACAGCTGACAACATTCAGGTTCTTAGCTCCATCATTCTGAAGAACGCACATTTGTTGCTATCTCATACTCTTCGTTTTAGAAGTGATCTATTGGCTTACTACAATGGGAGATGAAAATTTAGCTCTTGTATACAACATCCCATGCCAAGATGCTCACTTCCCTCCCCTGTCCTGCCAGCATAAACGTATCACAGTTGCACTTCTTTCCAGGCAGCATGTCATGAAAGTCCACCCAAGGAGGCATGAGCCATGGGGAGAAGGTGAAATCCTGCTCTTGGGCCCTTGTGTCTCTACTTGCTCCAAGAAGAACCAGAAGAAGAGTATCAAATCCAAATGTTCCATGTGCTTTTCATTCCATTAGCTTACGTTTGTCATGGCCACGAACTCAGAATTCACAGACCGAAGGAGCTAGATTAACAGGGCTAGCTAACAACTGTTAAGCATGTTTATTAGCCCAGGCACAGTATTAAGCACCTATATACATTATCTCTTTTGATCCTCCTACCTGCTCCAGGAGGTAGATGCTATGTTTGTGTCTATTGTTTTAGCTATGGAAGCTGACACCTGTCAAAAGCTTCACCCCGGGGCACCGCGGACCAGGTGGCAGGGCAATCTAGGCATCCTGGCGAGGCACCCTCACTCTTAACCACTTCATTCTACCAGACATGAAGAAGCATCTGGTTCAGGCTTCTCATTTACAGATGAGGAAGCAGCAGAGGCTGTGAGAAGGGAGAAGTGTCTTGTTCAAAGCCACCCAGCTGAATAGTGCTGGACCCGTATCCCTGAACTTTCAATCCAGTGTCCTTTTCATTCACTTGGCCATTGTCATTTCTTCTGGTTTCTTCCTACAAATATAGAAACCTTCCTAAAATTAAAAGGAAAAAAAAAAGATATCTCTTCCCTCCATGCAAAGAAAAAGCAGAGCAGCAAATGGTATAGAGAATATGGCTTGAGAGCACCCTTCCCAACCAACAAATCCAGGCATGTAAGCAGAAACTCATTCTGTAGAAATCGGATGTGGTTTTTCCCTTATTGGTAAAATGAACTGTGTCAGTTAAAAAGAGCTGTTCCCACGGGCACTGGGAGCCAAGGAGTTCCTGGGAACCACTTCATCTCAAGAGACCGAGGCGGAGGAGAAGGTTACACTGGACACCGTTGACTTACTATATAGTTATAGTTAGCAGGCAGTGAGTAAGGGCTCATGGATCTGCAATACTTGAGGTGGGAGAGCAGACAGGCGGGAAGACTACATCTTGTGTCCACATTGTCTCCTGGAGGAAACCCCAACTTGCAGCACCCCAGCATTGAATTACCCCAACTCTTAGAATCCTGTCTCTCCAGAAAGCCAGAGGTTTTGCTTAGACTTTCTTTCCTAGGGGATGGTCTTTACATGTTAGATTAAACCTCCACCATATTCCAGGTACAGATTCATTCCATCTGGCATGCATAGTGGAAGCCAGCTGTTGGCATCTTTCAGAAATGACCTAGGAGGGACACCTGGGTGGCTCGGTCTGTTGAGCGTAGGACTCTTGATTTCAGCTCAGGTCATGTCTCAGGGGTGTGAGATTGTGCTCTGCACTGGGCTCCTCGCTCAGCATGGAGTCGGCTTGGGTTTTTTGCCTTCTGCTCCTCCCCTACCCATGTCCCCGACATGTTCTCTCTCTCTCTCAAAGAAATAAATAAATCACTAAAAAAAAATGTGAGCTAGGATTTTCAGCATATGGCTCAAACTTAAAATGTGTTGTGTTTCCTCCCAGAATCCTCTTGATCCTCTCCATTCTTTTCCACGTGGTCTCCTCTCAGTACTTGTGAACTTACTCTGTGCTCTGTTCATTTTCACTTTGAGTTAGTGGAGCCACTCTGAAATCTCCATCCCGTCAGACTTGAAACTTGAGCATGACTGAGGCTCTGTCTCCTCCAACAGAGAGTGTGTTCCGGCTAGCAACTAGATGGCTCCTTTCCTAAATCAACCTTTTAGCTGGAGAACATAAAGTCAAGTTCTTGCTAGGATACAAACTCTATAATGGCAGGGATCTTTTCTGTCTTTTTCATTATTTTCCCTCCAAAATGTAGCACATAGTAAATACTCCATAAATGTCTGTTGAGTGAATGAAAGAATAAATGGCAGATAATGGAAACTTCCAAAAGCATAGAAAATTGCAGAGTTTTTTGGCATTTCCCTACAGCCACCTGTAAGTTCTGGTGAATTCATCATGAAGAGTTTGCCCGCTAAGCTGGTTGCCCAGTAGGGAAGGGTCCCTGGTTTTGTACCATAGAAACATTTCTTCTGTGTGCCCTAGGTGAAACCCTACCATAGAAAAATCAGTCAGGTGCAAAGGGTTTGCATGCTTCTCTCCCAGCATCCACAACAATCAGCCCCCAAGAAGAAGTGGAAGCAAGCAAATCCTGGCTGTTGAAGTATGGAATTACATAGGTCTTTTTCTTTCAGTATATGCACCCATGTTAGCGATTAAACAAATTGTGGTATCAGAAGGAAAAATTTTGAACGTGACATTTTCTAGATACTAAAGAATTATCAAACAGGAAGTGAAAATAATTGAATTTAGGCAGTTATATCAAAGTAAAATTTATCATTTTGTCTAATGCACTTGAAGCCCAGTAACACTTAAACACATTTGAGTGCTGGATTAACTCATCATCCCTAACGCTTTTCTTGTAGCAGGATCCTGGTTTAAGCACAAAAAAGCATCATGGTTTAATGATGCCCAGTCTACAGATCCAAGATGTCTGCCTTGTTCCTTTGAGAAGTTTGTGAAATATATGGAACGATCCCTCAAAATGTGCAGAACATACACACTTCCTCGCTGATGTCCATCCATGAACAATCAGGAGTCCATGAGCTCTAAATTTAAAACCTTAAAAGATTTGGATTTGGGTCTAATTTTGACATTTTCTGGATGTATAAAGGAGTGAACCTCTGTACCCCAACTGGGGCACATTAGGAAAAGTGGGGTTGGTGATTCCTGCCCTGTCCTCCTATGTTGCAAATCATTGCTGCATCCATGTGTAAGGGACAATAAGGAGCAGAGTGATGGCAAATGCCATCACTGGAAAGAAAGCATTGCCTTTTCTCTCTACCTATTTACCTAAGAGTAGCTCACAACACGCTCAGTGATAAAAGTCACAGAAAGAGACAAATCTGATGCTGAAAGGGAACCACCACTGGGCTTTTCAATTGAGTTTTTTCAAGTTAGTCCTGCCTATAGAAGGGTCTTTCCAGGGTGGGAGGCTTGTACCATCTCTCCCTTAGGAAAAAGCAGGAGAATAATTTCTAACCCCCATAGGTCTATAGGCCCCACTACATTGGCAAAGCCAAATGATGTTGAGTTATGGAATAAGCCTAGACTTAGGGTGACCAACCATCCCAGGTTGCCCAGGATTGAGAGGTTTCCTGGGACATAGAACTTTCAATCCTGAATATGGGAATGTCTGAGGTGAACCAAGACAACCTGGTCACTACCAGTTTGACTGAGAAAGAAGGGCTGGATTTGAGATCTAGTGATTAGTAGCTGTGCAACCTTGGGCAAGTCCCGTAAGACTAACTTCTATTAGCCTCAGTGTTCTCATCTAGAACATGGGATAAGTAAAGACAAAACAACATAACATATATGTCCACTCCTAGGTAAAGGGAGAAATTTAATAATTATTTTGTTTTTTAGTAGACTCCACAGCCAGCATGGAGCCCAACACAGGGCTTGAACCCATGACCCTGGAATCAAGACCTGAGCTGACATGAAGAGTTGGATGCCCAACCTACTAAGCCACCCAGGCATCCCAGGAAATGTTTTTTGATTTGGAAATGCAAGCAACAGGAACTCACGGAGGGGAGTCTGTACCTTCTACTTCTCCAACAACACTCTTCCCAGTCACAGATAGGTTCTGTCATCATTTCATACTCTCCAAAGCATTTTCACAGATGGTCTTGCTTTATATTCAAAGTTCCTCATAAGCAGGGAAGATGTTCCTAACATCTTTTTTTTCAGATGGGACACTGAGGCTTAGTGATTGGAGCATCACACACCAACGTGGGACTAGTCCTCCAACCTGAGCACTTCATTGTCTGGTCCAGGTGCCTTCCCTCCAGACCATTCTCCTTCCCTCTCCCGCAGGCAGCTGCTAGTGCTTTCCCTAGCCTGGGGGACAGGCTTCTAGAGACTAACACTCTACTCTCACCAAGATTGGCAGTGCCACGGTGGGCACCAGGAGACATTTCTCCCCTCACCACATAGGCTCATGATCATTGTTGGGCAACACAAGATTTATGGCTGAAAATGTTCTTTCCCTCGGAACATGTGGAGATCCTTTGACTGAGCTCAAAAGCACTTCAGTCAGATCCTTCTCTTTTTTTTTTAATTTTTTAAATTAACATATATAATGTATTATCTGCCCCAGGGGTACAGGTCTGTGAATCGCCAGGCTTACACTTCACAGCACTTACCATAGCACATACATTCCCCAATATACATAATCAACCACCCTCTCCCTACCCCCCTACCTCCGGCCAACCCTCAGTTTGTTTTGCAAGATTAAGAGTCTCTTATGGTTTGTCTCCCTCCCGATCCCATCTTGTTTCATTATTCCTTTCCTACTGCCCAAACTCCTCACGTTACCTCTCAATTTCCTCATATCAGGGAGATCATATGATAATTGTCTTTCTCTGATTGACTTATTTCGCTAAGCATAATAACCTCTAGTTCCATCCATGTAGTTGCAAATGGCAAGATTTCATTTCTTTTGATAGCTGCATAGTATTCCATTGTATGTATGTGTATATATATATGTATATATATGTATATACATATATGGATATATGTATTGTGTATATATATATATATATATATATATATATATATATATATACCGCATCTTCTTTATCCATTCATCTGTTGGTGGACATC